>NW_006791954.1:2104403-2168638 GCF_000442215.2 Lipotes vexillifer | reverse complement strand
CTCCGGGGCCGGCAGCCTCGGAACTCGAAGGGAGGGGGAGGGGGTTTCTCTCTGCTCCCCTCCCTCGTTCGTCTCTCCTCCAATCACGCGCAGCCGCCTCCCTCATCCCCTGCGCCCCTGGGCCGAGGGACTCGCACCACCTGCCTCCAGCCCCCGCCCCCTCCGCTGCGCGGCCAGGCAGACGCAGGAGCCCTGTGACTGCAGCTCTGCAAGGCGCCGGGAGCAAATGAGGAGCGCGGGCCGGGCAAATCTCGGGTTCTCGCTTGTAAACTTTATTGTAACTCTTCCGCCCTTTTCAGGCGCAGACAACTGAACAAAGTATAGAGGAACAACAAAATATATAATTAGCCCTCCCGCCCCCCAATAAAGCAATTCACGGATACAGGATACATTCTCTTCACAGTAAACCTAAGAACACTTTAAACAATTGCCCACAGCGCGCATGCTAACTAAAGTAACCTCTTTTGAGAAACACTTAAGACGAAATTGTCAAACCAAAGCGGGGGGCGGGGGAAGGAAGGAAAAGAGAGAAGCCAGAGAGAAAGCCAGCGAGCTAGAGAGGGCAGCGGGGAGCGGGGTGGGAGGGGAAATGAGGACGAGGGGAGAGAGAGAGAGAGAGAGAGAGAGAGAGAGAGAGAGAGAGAGAGAGAGAAGGAGGGAGGGAGACAGAAAGAATTACGGCGTGAATAGGCAGTTTCATGTTGTTGGGAGAACTTAGCAGAAATCGGTACCTCGGTCATTACAAAGAAGCACGTTCAAAGGAAAAAAGACCATTGCACAAGGAGGATTTTTACACGGGGCAGGGGCGTGGGGGTGGGGCTCAGCCAGGCCGCAGCCACTCACCCTAGCAGGGAGAGGGAGTCCTTGCTTAAAATCCTTCTCTTTCCCACCCCTCCGGCCCCCAAGAGATGGGAAGGAGATCCACGGTAGCTCACACACAGAAGCTATTACGAGAAACTACCACTAGCGGGGACTGGCGCGGCGGGGACGCTGCGGTGGGAGGCCAGGCTCCGGGCCCCGCTCGCGGGGCCAGAGCTCTCTCGGGCGGGGTTGGGCGACGGCAGCGCGGTCGGGTGACCCGCGGAGGCAGGGCGGCCTCGGCCCTGGCAGTCCCAGCTGGAGCCTACTTCTTGTCGCCCTTATGCGCGTCGCCCTCGTCCGCCGCCTCCGGGGCCCGCTCCAGCTTCTGCTTCTCCAGCTCCTCCTGCTCGCATTTGCTGCTAGGGAACTTGTCTTTGTTGTTCTCTTTTTTCCACTTCATCCTCCGGTTCTGGAACCAGATTTTGACCTGTCTCTCTGTCAGTCCCAGCGCATGCGATACCTCGATCCTCCGCTTGCGAGTCAGATAGGGATTAAATAGGAACTCCTTCTCCAGCTCCAGGGTCTGGTAGCGGCTGTAGGTCTGTCGGCCTCGCCTGCGTCCGGCGGCTGCTGGGAATGGGGGAAAGGGCGAGACAGAGGGGAGGGGAGGGTGGGGGAGGGGGCAGAGACAGAGAAGGTTGGAAGATTCGTGAACCAGCCTAGGAGACCAGTATAATAAGGGCAGGGGACCTTCTACCCCGTGCAGGGGCGGGAGCACTGGGAGGCTGCGGTCAGCCGAGGGGGGGGCGGGTGAGGGGGATCAGACACCACTGAATCTAAGGGAGCCAGAAAGGGGAGCCACCTCCCCTGGTAACCAGCACCAGAGAGTTGGGCGGGGGCGGTTGAATCTATTAAAAGTGCCATAAACTTTAGAAGGAAGGATGTGAAGGAGGGGGGAAAGTAAGAATAAAAAAGCCGGGATGGGGACGAATGGACCCACCTTGAAAAGCCCCCAGAGCCTCTGCCCCAGAAGAAAAGTTTCTTCAGGGTAATTAAACTATAAAGCAATTGAGAAGTGCAAAAGTTGAGCGCCCCATTCCCACCACCCTTTCTCCACTACCCCCCATAAAACAGTAAAAGGGGGAAAAAGGAGGGGAAGAAAAAAAGAAGTCAGGCAGGGTAAGGGGTTTATGGATTCAGGAAATGTCGCTTAGCGACCTCCTTCAAGGGAAACAAAAAAAGAAAGGGAAGGAAGGAAGGAAGGAAGGGAGGGAGGGAGGGAGGAAGGAAGGAAGGAAGGAAGGAAGGAAAGAAAGAAGGGGGAGCCTATTTGAACGGAACAAGCAAGTCTTCCAGGGGCTGGCGGAACTGCGCCTGGCCTGCCCGGCCCCCCGTGCCAGCCTGGGCCCCGGGTCTCCCTTCCCCCCGCCGGCCCCGACGCGAGCTCACCTTGCGGGCGCATCCAGGGGAAGAGCTGTGTGGGCGACGGGCTCTGCTCGGACCCCTCGGCCTCCTCCCCCAGGCCGCTGGCGGCGGCGAGCTTGCAGTCTGCGTACTGCACCAGGTCTGGATCCTGCGCACCGAACAGGCTCTGCCGCTGCAGCGGGTCGTAGCCGTAGAAGTTGCCCGGGTCCCCGTGGCACGCCACGGCGCACGGGTTCTGCTGATAGGGAGCCGTGGACAGCGACGACGGCCCGTGGTAGAACTCCTGGATTTGCGACGGGTGCTGGAAGCTGCCGCCGCTGCTGGGACCGTACACCACGGTGGGTCGGCCGCCCAGGTCCTGGGCGAAGCCGCAGTCATAATAATTGGGGCGCAGGGACTCCCCGGTTTTGTATTTGGAGAACAGTGAGTTGACGAAATAAGAGCTCATTTTATTGAATTTTGAGGCAGCGGCGGCGGCGGCGGCGGCGGCTGTAGTTGGGGGCTGTTGGGGAGGGGGTGGGGAGGGGGAAAGGGAGGGAGAGAGAGAGAAAAAAACGCGGATTCGCCGGCTCCTAGTCACCCTCGCCAGGAAAGGAGAGGAAAAGGAGGAGGGGGGAAAAAGAAAAGAAAGAAAAGGCGAAGAATATCTCGAAGCCACCACACTTTTTGTGATTTCCAGGAATAGAAAAGGACAGCGAAGCCTCCAAAAGTCTAAGCTTGCATGGCAGCCGCGGCTCGCTCGCCCTCCCCCACCCCCCACCCCCCCAGAAAATATACCGCCACTTAAAGAGGTCCTCGCTTTACATTTCGAAGAAGGGATGCCAGTTCATAAACAGTTTTCGGTGATTTACTTCCCTGCAAATGAGTTGTTTCATATTTTGCACTGTCTTTTCATGATCATTTGCATCCATTAGAGACCCCGCATCCTATTGGCTTCTCCGTACTCCTCCCGGACAGAACGCAGAGCTAGGGTGAGAGCGAGAGAGAGCGAGCAAGAGAGAGAGCTAGAGCGAGAGAGCGCCAGGGAGTGAGGAGAGAGCGGAAAAAAAAAAAAAAAAAAAAAAAAAGGGGAAGAAAAAAAAAAGACCCAGGGAGAGAGAGGGGGAGAGGGGGGAGAGAGCATGAATACGGATTAAATCTGTTTAACTACCTACATTAATGAGATATCTCTCGCCTCACAACAAATCAAATACCCTCGCAGACCACCCCCAAAGACTGATGTGAGGCGCACGGAAAAAACCACGCACACACATACACAACGCGCCAGGCGTAGGCACGCTGTTAATTTCGCGATTTTAACGAGGCAGTTGGAGTCTTTTTAAATGTCAGGGTCGCTTCGGAAAAATGTAAAAGAACACGGTTTAATTGCACCGAGTTTTAAAAGGTCCTATAAATGTAATTGGTATTTTAATACAAGTTATCAAATCATACAGCTTCCTCTCCTAAACATATTTTCAAACAAACGAGGTAGTCATATTTAAAGCTTTAATGATCAATTTCCTTATTATTGATAAAGGTTTAACTATCGTGTGGAGGGAATTGGCTGGGTAACCGGCCCCCAAAAACGGCTGTAAACTCTTTAACAAACTATAAAACGCAATAAAGCCGAGTCTGTTGTTGTTTATGCCGCAGCGCATAAAAGCTGTTAGCATTTTACGAGTTCTTTCCTCTACAGCTATAAAACTGCAGCTTCGATCGCCCCCGCCGCCCGACTGCAGCACGGTGGGGGTGACAAAGCCGAAATGAGAATGATTATGAGTTTTTTTTCGGCGCAAACGGTGACTTTTCAGAGATTTTCTGCCTCCTTAAGCTTTGAAGCACCTGCCCCCACTCCTTCTCCGGAGCCCCCAAACCACACTCTCTGCCCCACCCAGGCCACTCACCAACTTTCCAACAAACAAACAAGGCTTTTCTTTGGAGAAGGGATCCAGGAGAGCTTGAGGAGGCACCAGGAGGAAGAGCCGAAACTTTCTGGTTAATGGGCAGTGGTGAAGTCCTGACCAAAGCTCACCCTGCGACTGCGATTCTGCAGTTTTACACAACCTCGGGTGGCCTGGGAGGGGGTTGCTGGAATGGGGAGGGGATCTCTAGAAGGTCCTGGAGCCCAGTCAGCAAGCCTTTGGCAGACCAAGTCTGTGTGATGGGAGAGGGGCCTGATGCCACCAGCAGGATAACATTCAGTTGGGCTGCCCCAGTCCTGCACCCAGGCCTCGGGACCCAGTAACCAAGCCCAACTGGCTCCCAACCTTCCCAGGCCAGTCCTCCACACCTTCCGCATCACCCTCGGTTGAGAGGGCAGTTCCAGGCTCATCAGCACATCAGAGGGAGGGGAGAGCAATGGAGGCTGCTGCCCTGGTGCCTGGCCTTGGTGCCCACTGTCCTGTGACCTCCTCTGCCCTGGACAGTGACTGCAGAGTGTATGAATGTGAGGGGCACCATTTAGCCTTCACCGTCCTTTGAGCCACTGTCACTACCTAAACTGACTTTGGGGTAGAAGGGATTTGGATGCAGCAAGGTCACTGAGTCCCCCATTTTCTCTCCTCTCCCCTTGGGAGCCTCTAGTGAAACCCTGCTCTCCCTCCAGACCTGAGGACCTAGGTCCTGAAACAGACTGCTGGACCCAGCTGACTGAATGCCACACTCTCCTGCCAGTTGCCTTTCCCAGCCTACTGGGCCTAGTGACAATGGTGGCCAGGCTTTAGAAGGCCCCAATCTGAGGGTCCAAACCAATGGCTTCCTGAAGTGGCTCACTGAGCAAGGAAAGAAGAGGAAAGGAAAGGAAAGGAGAGGAAAGAAGGAAGGAGGGGAGAGAGAGAGAAAGAAATCTAGTAACAAAGGTGGAGCCTTTACAAATACATTAGATCCACTGTTGATCCATTGTTTATTCACGAGAGAGTGGCTTCCTTTTGGAGGGGTGCTTTTTGGGGATCCCACTCACCCCAACCTTTGTAAAAATGAAACTATCACCTTTTCCAAAGGGAAGGTACCGGTGGGGCCACTTGGTCCTTCAAAAATGAATCTGGAGAATGGGAGAGGGGCTGAAAGGGAGAGAGAGAAAGAAGAAAAGGAGGGGAGAGGACCAGGGTCTTGAATTTTCAGCGCCAGGCTGAGGGGGCAGTGAGGCAGTGGAAGGCAGAGTTAAGTTGTTGCCAAAGCGAACATTTTAATCAAGTGCCGGGGATTTTATGGTCATGATATGAGGACTCACCGGTGAGGTAGAAATTCAGTGGCTTGTTCTAAATCATCCCTACACCGTGCCAGAAATTCCTGACGGAAGGAAAATGTTTCTGTTATAAGAAAAAACAAGAAAGAGCGAGGAGATAATTTATAAACACCCAACGGAGCGCAGATTTATTAGAGAAACTCAAGTTGAGAAACTCCGCTAGCCTCCCGGTCCTGGGTGAGGAGAGGAGAGGCTGCAGCGGGGCTAATCTTGAGAGGGGGGGCATCTATTTCTCGCACGCGTTTGTCTGGATGGAGTTTAAGGATCGGCCGGGTCGGGTCGAAATGGGAGATGTGGAATCTAAGGGGCAATGGGCAGGCTGACAGCGCTCAGGTCTCAGAGCAAGAAATGCCTTAAGTCCACGCCTCCAGCTGCTAAGCTGCGAAGGGACCGGTGTTCCCCAGGTCTGTCTGGGGCCGGGGCCGCGGGGCACGGAGCCCGAGCTCTCACCTGGAAGCCACGGGACGCGGGGAGAGCCAAGCCCCTACTTCCTGCACTGCGCCTGTTCCCACGTCCATCCGGAAAACGCACTCTGTTTTGGCGGCCCAAATAGGAGCGCCCAGATCAACCGAGGAAATATTCGAGCCTTTCCGCACCTCGCCGTTCTGGGAGCCCCTGCCCCGAGACTGGGTCGCCCGGCGCCGCCCTGCCCAGCCCTGGCCACATACAAAGGCTCTAGAGCCTCGATCCGTGCGGAGCCGCCCCGCCGGCTCTGGGCACCTCCGAATCCCCGCCAAAGCCACAGATCCGTTTTCCCCAAAGTGCGCCCACCCCTACCCCGGGCTGGCTCACCCGGTTCCCTCTCCCCCGTGCGGAGCCGCCCCGCCGGCTCTGGGCACCTCCGAATCCCCGCCAAAGCCACAGATCCGTTTTCCCCAAAGTGCGCCCACCCCTACCCCGGGCTGGCTCACCCGGTTCCCCCCCCCGCCGATTCCGCAGCAGGTTGGGGCGGCTTCCTCTATATCCGACCTTCTGCCGGCTCGCCCTTCTCACCTGACCTGCTCACCCGTATACGCAGACATTCCTCTCGCACCCTTCCCCGGACAATCTCATTTCCCCGAACCAATCCTCCTCTTTTATTTGGATCCACTAGTCCTATTATTACTATTATTCCCCGTTTTCATGCATTTGTTGTCCCACCGAACGTAGAAACTGGGTGAGAAGCCCTGAGCCCTGCTCCTGGGGGAAATTCAGAAAATTGACCATTTGAGGCGAGGGGGTCAACACCACTATATCTGAAATCTACAAAATGGGGGAAATAGCCACAATGAACCTTATATTTTTATTCTGGGCAAATTATTCATGACTTTTGATAGCGCTCAATTCGTAGATTCAGGGCCGACCGAAGTACGAGGTGCAGCCGCGGGCGCCGGCAGCCGCAGCACGGGAGATTTTCACGTGGAGCAAGGGTGCCATCTAGCGGCCACGATGAGAAAAGGCGCCGCCGCCACCGTCTCCTCCAGCAGAGAGCCAGCCAGTGCGGCGACAATGCAGAGAAACTTTCAGTATTAGCAGAAAAGGGCGAGGGAAACGAGAGCGGGCGAGAGAAAAGGCGTCGGAAATCAGGCAGTGGTTCATAAAATTGTGCAGATAAGCTAAAAAAATTTTTTTAAACAAAACAAACAAACAAACAAACAAAAACAAACACGGAGAGGAAATAAGGAACGAAAAAGAAACCAGAATCTTTTATCTCTCGCCCCACCCCCCACCTCAAGCCCCTAATTTCGGGCAGAGACCGCCGAGCAGTGCGCCGTTTAAGGCCCATAAAAGGGGGAGCCGAGCACATTTCAAACCCAACACGATTGTTTCAAATTCTGAGGGGAAACAATTGGGCTTTTTGTGGGGGGAGAGGAGGCCTGAGAGAGTGAGACGAGACTGTAAAAGGATCAAGAGGCTGCCAGCGCCCAGACGTCTGGCCCCGCCGGACCTGCGTGTGTGTGTGTGTGTGTGTGTGTGCGCGCGCGTGCAGGGGGCTTCTCTTTATAACACCCGATTCTGGAAGGGGGTGCGGTTGCGAAGAACAAAGACGAGTCCCAGTTGCGTTCCGTGAAGCATTTGTGACAACAGAAGTGTTCTTCCCTCCCCCCTCCCTCCTCGCCCCTCTTTGCCCCCTGGGGCCCCCGGAAACCCCGCGCCCTGCACTTCGGGAGGGTGAGGGTGGGGGCGGCCCAGTCAGGCCCACCCATTCGCCTGCCAGACCCGGAGCCCAGGCCCAGCTGTGGCTCTCTCAGCTCTGGAAAGTTTCCCCTCTCTGTTTGCTTTGCTGCTGTTTAGTTTCTTAACCTTCAGAAATTTATACGCTATAAACTTTTATAGCGGTCATATTCTTTTATTGCTGCGCACACGGCATTGAATTCCTCTCCCGGCTTCCCTCTGTCTCGCACTCTCCCGGTCCCCCGCTCTGAATCTTTCTCTTTTATGACAGCAGATTTCCCCATCTCCGGCTTCCGAGCCTCCGCATCTTCGCCTTTGTTTGTTTTTAAAGAAGCCACCCCGGGCTGGGGATCCAGACGCCGCCGGAGGCTTCCCGGGGCACCCTCGCCCCCTACACCGCAGCACTCCGTTCAGTTCCTGCCTCACTTTCTTGCGTTTCCTCTGGGCGGAATCCGGCCTTTTCGGCTCACACTCAGCGCGGGCTGGCTCCTGGGAGCCCAGGATGGGGAGGGAGCCCATTCTACACAAGCTCTAAAGGCAGATTCACTTTATATATCGACTGGAACCCTCCTCGGAGGATGCGGGTTGGGGCCCAGCTGTATCAGGAGCTTCGCGTTCTCCTGCCTCCTGCTGTCTCTCCGATTAGCTCATCCTTCCGTTCGCCATCGCCGGAGAGGGGTAGGCAGGGCCTTTTCGCTTCCAGGCTGCTTTCTCGAGGGCCAGGCTTTGTCCCTACCTCTACCCCAACCTCAGGGTCTCCGCGGACTGTAGCGCTGCTGGGTGGGCCCGGTGGGAGGCTCTGGCAGGAGGCCGGCTCCCAAGCGCCAGCCCGGCGAAGGAGAATCCCAGCGGCTGGATGGGAACGGCCGGGCTGCCGAGAACAGCGCTCCCCATTTGAGGCTTTGGTGGGACGCCACAGTCTGAGGGGGACAGAAAGGTGCCTTGAAACCGAATTTAATTCTGGGGTCCGACTGGGAAGGGTTTTTTGTTGTTGTTTTTTTCCCCTCCTGAACCATTTCTGTTTCACACTCAACCATCTCTCGCAGCCTGTAGGAGCTGCCTCCACCCCTACCAAACTCCACCCGCCTTACACCAAGGCTGCTACCCTGTGGCTCAAACTGGAGCCTCAAACTCCAGGTGGGGACTGAAAACCCTAAGGGGCTTACTCTTTTTGAGTGGAAGAAAGGACAGCCCGGCCTTCCGGAGGCCTCTATCTGCATCCCATCCCTCTGCTGCAGGGAATAGCAGAACGGAGTTACTGCTTTCTTCACTTGCATGGTATTTTAAAGTGGCCAAAGCAAGGTGGCTTTCTCAGCCAGCTGAGAGAGGACCTGCTTCCAGGGATGGCAGGGCAGGCCTCGCCATCCTCTGGCTCTGGAGGTGGTGGGGAAGTCTCTAGTGCAACTTAAGAGCAAGATTCTCATTGCTCCCTGCAGACCCAGACCCCTCTCCAAACCACTAATCTTTCCTTTTCTCCCCCTCCAGTCTCCCAGCTCTCCTGTTGGAAGGCTCTTGCTCAGTTTAAGCAGTGGTCTTGGGAACCTTGGTCTGGACCAGCTCTCAGCTCCACTAGGAAGCCCACCCTGCAACCTCTTGGGCACAGGACTCTCTCTTTATTCCAAGCGACCCTCTTGGAACTAGCATCTCTACCTCTGGTCAGGTGAGGCGAGCCAACTCAGAATGACACACAGGAGAGATTTATTTTCTAGAGTGATATATATTTTTTGTTCTTTTTCTTTGTTTTTCTCCTTCCAAAACAAACAATCAGCTCTAAGCCCCTCGCCCTCCCCAGTCCCACCCACAACCCTCCCATATAAGCAACAACTGAAAACAGGCGAGACAATCACCCCCAAAGAAATCACAAAACACAGCACAATTTCACGACTGCCACCGACAAAGCAAAAGAATTTCTACTGGAATGTCCCCTCGCAGGGTCGGGAGAAGCAGGAGAGAGAGTCCATGAATTGACGGGGATTGGAGAGGTGGGGTAGCAGGGGGAGGAAAGGAGGAAGCCGAGAGTAAGCTCGGGCCTAATGCTTAGGTGCGATTTCGCCTCTTTCCTTAGCAAGCGGGACTGCTCCCCAGAAGCGTGCGCGTGCAGATCGCCGTCCAGG
The DNA here is from genome assembly GCF_000442215.2 of Lipotes vexillifer. NCBI lineage: Eukaryota > Metazoa > Chordata > Mammalia > Artiodactyla > Lipotidae > Lipotes > Lipotes vexillifer. The sequence continues at coordinate 2,158,921 of NW_006791954.1, read as the reverse complement.
CCCAAGTCTCGGGAGGCAAAGCCAGGCACTGGGGCGGCAGCTGACAAGCCCCGGGGCTCCTCCGCAGGGCTCAGACTGGGCAGGACGGGAGGAAGAAGTCAAGCTCTGCGCGCCCGGGGAGGCTTCGCTCCTCCCTTTCCTCCACAGCTTGCTCTGGAGAGGAGCCTGGGAATCGATTCACAATAAATTCTCCATCGGGTTCTCCTGACTTGGCTTTTCCGCCTATGCAGGGGTAGAGCTAGAAGAGGATGGAGGGTGGAGGGGGGTTTCTACAGGGGCGACTTGGCTCGCTGGTGCAAGGTGGATCGGCCGAACAGAGTTGATTTCAGAGCTGGGGAAGATGCGAATTCAGGGCCGGTGTGGAGCAAGAGAAGCTACAGTCTCTGTCAAGCGGGGCACAGATGAACGTGAGGATGACACTGCCAAGGCTTACGACCCACGATCTGACCTCCTTTCGTTGGAAGGAGAGGAAAACAACATGCAGAGTTAAACATAAATGTGTGTATGTGGACGACCTTCATAAAACCTAAGAGACTCTCCTAAGACCACCGCTGCCTTTCCTTGTCCTTTCTAACCCACTAGCTTGGGAGCTGAATTTACCCCACTTGCCCTTGAGTCCATGCCCGGGTATAGTTAAGGATTCCGTGGGGATGGTGTCGTGATGCTGGGCCCTTTGAGCTGCAGCGCCTCATTCAGGAGTGTGTCTCTAGACGACTTCTTGGTGTGTAATTGCCTCAGGGGCAGACCCTGGACTTGCCTGATGGTCTGTGGGCTATTCCGCCAGATTTGGGGTGTGATGGTCTGCATTTAGGGTGTCACTTCCTTTGAGTGTTGACCGTGAGCGCTTCCCATTGTTACTGTGGGCTCCAGGCTTTATGCAGGTGGGCATCTGTTGGGCTGTGTGCAGTTGGAATGTCCCTGGGTGACTCTGGGATAGGTGCAGGGGGGAAACAGGCAGGCTGGAAGTGAGGGGCTGGGGCTTCCCAGGAAAATTAAGAGGGTTGCTAGGGGCTCTACTAGGGGCACTCTGTCCTTGGGTCCCATCACCTTCTTAGGATCCAACTATATCTACCTTCTAAATCAATAAAACTCCCTCCTGAGGCCCAGGGAGAAGAGAAGTACAGGTGAGGGCAAAGGAAAGGAGAGAGGCTCTAGATGCAGAAGAGGACTTTGCTCTTTCCTTGGGGCCCATCACCTTCTTAGGAACCAACTATATCTACCTTCTAAATCAATAAAACTCCCTCCTGAGGCCCAGGGAGAAGAGAAGTACAGGTGAGGGCAAAGGAAAGGAGAGAGGCTCTAGATGCAGAAGAGGACTTTGAAGAAAAAGACCCCCTTCCCCATTCACTTGAATACATCCCAGACAGCACAGGCTCCACAGCCATCCCTTATAAATAAGCATGAGATGGGGAAGGGCTGGGGGGAATCTTTACTCCTTGCCCTGTTCCTTATTCATTTTCTTCATTTTCATCCGCCGGTTCTGAAACCAGATTTTGACTTGTCTCTCACTCAGATTGAGGAGTCTGGCCACTTCGTGCCTACGGTCCCTGGTGAGGTACATATTGAACAGAAACTCCTTCTCTAGCTCCAGCGTCTGGTATTTGGTGTAGGGACAGCGCTTTTTCCGGGAAGAGCGAGCGTGCAGCCAGTTGGCGGAGAGGTTGGCTGAAAGAGAAGCAGCGATAGAATCAAAGAAAGGAAAGGGGGTGAAGGGCCCCCGTGTTCTCCTTCCAAGAGGGTGCCCCCCTGGTCCCCACTCCCCATCTTACGTTGGAGAAAGGGGCATCTGGGCCTTCAGGTTCCCAGAAAGGCTTCCGGAGATGGGCCAAGAGTCGCTATAGGCACCTCCAGGTGAGTTATTTGGTCAGGATGGAGCCAAACGTGTGCCAGGCTTCTCACCACTTCCAAAGCTTTGCCTGCCCCAGGCCCTCACTCAGTCTCCTCCACTTGGGTCGGAACTGGTTAGAACTCAGGTCAGAGCCCAGCCTGGCTAAAGCCCTCTCCCCCACCAGCTCTACCAGACTAACTAGTGGTGGCTGACTGAAGGGTCCTGGCTCTAGGTCTGAGAGGTGAGAGAAGGATTGGGCCGGGGGAGAGGAGGGTGGCTTCTGCTCGGCCACAGCCAAGAGACCTCCTGGCCCTCCAGTCCAGTTTGAGTGCACCCTCTTGCCTTGATCACAAGCTTGCATCTCTTGGCCACATGGCAGCAGCCATGTGTGTGTGTGCAGATAATCTCACTGCCCCCACACACACACCACAAATAGGGATTCACATTTAGAGACGCTGCAAACATCCAGCACACTCCAATTCACACGCAATCCAATTGCAACCATTTATCAACTCCAGCCTGTGGACAAGGGAGTGCTGGGGGCTCACAGGTAACTTATGGTTGCAGTAGTCTCCTTTTCCACTCCTGCTCAGCTCGCAGTTTGGTTAAAGTAAGTTCAGGGAAATTGGGATGCAAGATTGGTCCAGTCCTAAGCGGGGGGAGCCATGGATCGTGTGGGGGTAACAGAAGTCCTTCAGAGCATAGCTAACTCCAACTGGCTCCATGTGGTGAGAGGGAAGAGAGAAAGGGGAGGGGTGACTGAGTTGAAGAGGGGAAAAAAGAGGAAACATATATACAGGCTTCTCTTCTCCTTACCCCTGAACTCAGAAAAGTTGCCAAATAAAGCAGAGCCAATTAAAAATAACAGCCACCCTCTACTAGATTCTTTCACCCCAAATGAAAAACACTGAATATTTTTTTTAAAATCTGGTTCATCCTACACTAAGTACCGTGTCTTACCAATTTGCAGCTATTTCCTTAATGTGAGTGCCTGGGATGGGACCCACAGCCGCATTAAATATGAAAGAGGAAAATAACTGTTAATTATTGATTCTAGCCAAACTGCTGCCTTGCAGTAATGGACTTTCCAGGTAGAGTTTGTGGGCTTGGGGGTGGGGGGATCTGTTTGGGTGTGAGCAGGGAGGGTTTGGGAAGAGCCGTGTGTTACCCAAATGCCAACTCTTGGGATTCAACCTGGCAGGTTGGAGGTGGTGGGACCTCATAGAGACCTCAGGGAAGTTGGGCAGTTCTCTACCCTCCAGCAGGCAAGGGCACCCCCAAAGGGCCTCTGGGCCACTCTGCTGATGGGAAATCCGGCAGGGCAAGCGAAGACTAAAAAATCTGACCCTCACTCTCCAAAAAGAGTAAGGGGTGAGGACTTGTGCCCACCATCGTGCAGGTTATTGTTTGGGGGCTAAGAGCCCCGACCAATTTGCCCTTCTCAACCTTAAAAAACGAAAAATCCGCGACTCCCCTCCTGCCGCCCTTAGCCAGCAGCACATCCTGGAAATTAGCCAGACTTCGGTTCCTGGCGGGGGTGCTTTTGGAGGGGTGGGAGATGGTGAGAAACTACCTTCCGAGGATGAAGTTAGCCTCTCCGCAAGCCTCTCTTCCCCCTCACCCTTCTACTCCCCAGGGTCCTTTCGGGGGATCTCTCCTCCACGCAGCCGGTCGGCCGCGAAGTTCGGAAGCGATTCCCCAACTCCCTGCGAGCGGACAGCTCTTGCTGGGGCTAGGGAGCCCCGCGGAGAGCAGCGGGAGCCGCAGAAAAGGAAGCTGCAACCCGGGCGAGGATGCCACGGAGGGGAGGGGGCGACCGGAGTGAAGGCCCCTGGGGAGGGGCCAGCGCGTCCGGGGAGGGGGCTCAGTCTCCGGGTCCCGGGCATCCACCGCCCCTCCCGGCGCCGGCTGCGGACCCTGAGCGGCTACTGAGCGAGATCTGCTAAAAACAATCCTCCGTCAAGCTGTTGCATCGCAAATAAAATCCTAATGAGCCCCCTCCCACTACCCCTTGGCCGGCTTTTACGGTGTGCGCGTGGCGCGGGGAGCTCTGCCAGCCGTGCGGTGCCCGGCAGCCCGGTGCGCTCCCGCCCTGGCCCGCGCGGGCTCTCGGCCTAGCTGGCTGCCTCCCCGGCCCTGCCAGCTCCTCTCCCAGCCGGCGGTGGTCGGCTTCTTCCCGGGCTTTCAGCCCAAGCCTCGGGGGCGTGGGGGAAGGGAGGCCGAGAGAGCGGCGAGCTGGTCCCTGCGCCCCGGGTCCCCCGTGGACTTGGAGGAGTGGGGGCGGCGCTCCTCCAGCGGCCTCAGTCTCCCTTTCTGGGGCACTCAGCTGCCTCCCTCCATCTTCCTTCTGCCCCCGCTCGCTCTCCGGCCGTCGCCGCGGTTTCCCTTCACATTGTCCGCAGTTTATTGCTTCTCCCCTCCCCTCCCCTCCCCTCCCCTTTTGCCTGGCCTTCGGCCTGGGTATTTCCTCACTTTTTATAACTTACTTTGATCCGGCCTCTCTTTGTCCTCGCTTCCTTCGCAAATTTTATTGTCCCCGTAGCCGGGTCTTTGATTAGACAGGACGGCCTCCCTGCCCGCCGAAGTTTCCAAACTGTACTCGGGCGTGCCCTGCTTGAGCAGCTCCCCAGGCGCGCCCAGCAGCGGCTCCGCCTTCACCGCCGCCTGGCCCTGCACAGGAGCAGCTTCACCGCGCGGCGCCGGCTCCAGCCAGGTGCGGAGGTACCTGCTCTCGGCCGGCGGGACGCCCTGGGGCTGGATGTAGGGGTGGTAGACGGACGGCAGGCTTCCGGACGCGTGCGGGCTCAGCGGCGCCCAAGAGGCGCCGAACACCGGCGCTTTGGGCTGGAAGCTGCACGAGGGGAACTCCAGGTGCTCCGCGTGGCCTGGCTGCCGGGGGCTCGCGTACTGGCCGGAAGGAAACTTGGCTGGAGGCGCGTCCTCACTCTCGTGACTTATGATCGAGTCGACATAATAGCTGCTAAGCGTCCCAGAAATGGACATTCTCAGACATTATCCGGGCGCTCGCAGGGGGAAGGGAAGCGCTCGCGCGCAGCGCCCAAGCAGGGAGAGGTGGCACCCGGACCGGTGTGAGGGCTTTCGGACGCGACCCCCCCAGCCCCCCACCCTCCCACCCCCACCCCTGCTCAACTTCTCAGCCAACAAAGTACAGTGGAGCAGCCTGGCTCAGCGCTCCTTGCAAAATGATTGGTCAAAGTTTTTCCGACTGCCTGATAAAGCGTCAGCTCCGACATAAATCAATCCGGCGAGGGGGCTGCGCTCTCGCTGTCATCCGTCCGCACCGCATTCCATATCGAGGATGGATTGTTTTATGCTGATGCAATGTGCTATCACGTCAGGGCTCCGGCGGCCACGTAACCCTCAGCCCGAGCTGCCGGCCGCCCCCCCCCCCACTTTAGCAGGAAGGGGGGCCGTTCTCGCCATGGGGCGGCGGGGGCGGAGGAGAGGCGGAGGGAAAGCAGCGGGCTGCCTCGGGAGGGACGCTGGCTGTGGAGCCCTCTCCCCAGACGGGTCCCGGAGGGAGAGAGGGAGCGCAGCACAGAGGGAGGGAGCGAGCCCCAGCCCGGGGAGCAGCCGGAGAGGCCCAGGGCATAAAGAAAGAGGAGGTGGTACCGTCCCCCCCACAAACACACCTCCACTCCACCCCGCCGGCTCTCCTTTTCTCTCCTCTGTCCCCTGACACCAGATATTTATTGGACAACAGCGCAGCAGCAAGCCACTGGAGATGAATAAAAGAGATGGGGGAGAAGTTGGGATTTTATAGGATGTTGTCTGCTTTGGAGGGGACTCTGTAACTAGTTTGGGAGGTTTGTAGGCCTGGGAGTTTCTCCTGACCCTTCAGTGGCTAAGGGGGGAGAGGGGGGAATAAAAGGGCCTGCGTGTCCCAAGATCCTGTCCTAAAATTTAGCTGTCCTGAAATTAGAACCCGCATGAGGTTAAAGGGATACAACAGCTCCTGGAAAGTTGAGCCTCTGAACGAGTTTAATACAGATAGTCAAAGCTCCTTTAAATTTCTTGGGCCTCTCTCTGGCCCTGGTCAGAGGAAAGGGGGGTGCATAGCCATTTCTCCTTTCCTTCACTGAATAACAGACCTTTAAAATTGCCCAGATGGGGGAGCCGAACAGGAGAAAGGGTTAAGGGAACTTCCCTAAGGTGTCAGCAGAACAGAGGTGTGGGAAGGGGTCCAGAGTTATCTCCCCTTCCACCCAGTGGGGAAGGAGGTGAGTCGGGAGTTTTCGCCTCTCCTGCTCGGAAGGATTTCCAAACACGCTGTATTGGACACCAGCATAGACAGGGAGCCTGCAGGGTCAGTCTCCCGCCACTTTCCCTCCTGCAGACACTCTTGCAGGAGCTTCCAAATAGCCCGCTTTATTGACATCTCCTCTGCGGCCCTGCGCTGGGGCTCCCTCGGGGCCACCGGCTGGCTTCCTGGCCCACCTCCAGCAGACTTTCCTCCGGCTTCTGCCCTGGGTGCCGTGGCTTCTCGTGGTGTGGGCTCTCAGGGAGGTGCGGCCCCTGGACAGACCCGATCCTCTCCGGTCGGGTTTGGGGCAGGCTGGGGCCGATTTTCTCAGCGTTCTTCGACCCTGGGCCCTTATAAGATAGGCTGCCCCAGTCCTGTCGTTTTAACAAAAGCGGGACCATTCTAATTTGAGGTTTTATCTTTTTGGCCATGTACCCCTCTGCCGTGCAGAAAGCTGTGGATCACCTCCGCACACGCACACACTCCCGCCCGCTTTTCTTTCCAAATGAAGCCATCTCGTGTCATTACGTGTGAAATACGAGGGCAAAGCGCCATATTTCTTCACATTATGGCGATTTCAAAATGATTTTTTAAAGATCAATGCCGGCGCCCAGCCGGCCCCCTCCTTTTCCACTCCAGCTCTCCGAGGGCGACAGCCCAGCAGATCCGGAACCAAACAGCGTGAAGATCTGCTTTTTCCGTAGGACCCAAGTGGGAAATCCGATGCAAATTCTTCTAAGTAGCGGTTGGACGCTTGGGAAAGTCGAGGGAGCTCCCCGGACTCGCCAGCGGAAAAAGCTGGGCGCCTAGTGAATGAATCACAGTTAAGGCAAAGCACCTGTTCTCGATTTGCCAGACCTATGGAGTCTGCTGTTGGCTTTACCTGTAATAAATATATTCTTTTTCAGAGAAAAAAAACTCCTCTCCTGCTGTAAATAATGGTGTTATGAAGCATGGCGGGCTTGAGTATATGACTTTCTGTAGTATATAAATTAGGGCCCAAAAGGACATGTGGGCTGTGGGCAGGGTTTTTCTAATTTATGGCAAAGTCACAGCACTGGGCTGTTCTTAAGACCCAGGCTGTGCAGACGCTGGGCTCTGGCCGCAGCCCTTCTGGTTCCCACTCTGGCCCTGCCTTTGCTGCTGTGTCTCTTTGCAACAAGAGAGAAGTTGAGGAGCAGAGGAAGGAGAACATTCAGGCTCATGACTTGTGCTCTGTGAGAGTGGAGTGTCCCAGCAGACAGGGTTCAGGTTTATGGGTTGCTGGTTGTCTGATGAGTTGTCCCTAAGCCCTTGTGGCTCCTGGGTGCACTGGGTAAGGAGGGGACGCAGGCCTCTCTTCTGAGACCAGAACTTAGTCTTTGCTCACCAACGAGCTGGAGGGTGGAAATAATTCCAAAGTGACAGGTTTTGGAGGTCTCATGTCTTCTCAGGAGAGGTGGCTCTGGACGGAAGAGAATGAAATAGCACCCAAGCCCTGGAGTCTGTGCCCCAGCTCTCATCTCCTCCAGGTGGGGATCCAGATACAGCAAGCACGGAGTCCCACTTCAGCCAGGCTTTCTAGAAAGCACCGCTGCCTCAAACTGGAGCTCAATTCCAGCTCAGGGAAATGACTAAAGGGTCAGCTGAGAGGAAGCCCCTTGTTTGGGTGCTCTGAGGACCACCCCCCAAAACATACTTTTCTCTCCCAGACAATGGTACCCACCACGACAGAGAGAAGCAAACAGTTGCGGCCCCTGGAGCCCAGTTTCTAGAGCTGCTTAATAGAGGGGTTGCTTGAGTGGGGGTCACTTTGCCCCGAAAGACCAAACTGCTCCCCACCTCCCCCCAGTCCTAAAGAGAAAGAAGGAAAACCCTCTCGAAGCCTTTTGCCATTCCCTGCACCAGCACTGCGCCTGAACACAGCTGGGGCCAGTAGCTGATAGTTCCAGGAAGGGCAGACAGGGAAAAGCTACAGCTTCTGGCCACAGTAGGGCCCAGAGCAGCCAAGGACTAAGAAGGAGGCTGAGGTGGGGAAAGCAGAGGCCAGCCCTGGCCAGGACCAGCCGGTGAGTGTCTGTGGTTTAAGGTCTGCTTTTGGAAGGGCCCTTCACTATAAGAAGAGAGAGAAAATCTAAACAGAGGGAAGGAAATAAAAGCAAGGAGAAAAAATAAAAAGAAAAACAATAAGTGGAGAAGGGGGAACGTTTTTTAATCGATAAGCTAAGCTGAAATTTATGCATGCGTACTTGAATAGATGTGTGTTTCCTGTACCTATATCTCAAATCAATATTTCTTTATGGGGAACCCAGTGTGCACATGTGCTGTGCTCTATGTTGTGTATAGAATATGTAATAAATAAATCTGCCCAACTATAACACTAAATGTGCTTGGGCATTTGTATATAAGATCTAATGGTGCATACGAGATGCGTGTATAACCCCTCTGAATGATACGGGTTTACAATTCTGCTCATATAAGATCTATGACCCAGAAGCCTGTGTGTACATTTTTATAACCATCACACACTTATAGAAAGGGTGAAAAAACTTGAGTATTTGCGTACTTGAATTGTGGCTATAAAACATCAGCTGATTCAGAAGCTTCACTTGAAAATCTGCCTGTTGACTTGATATTCAAGGAAGATATATACCGTATCCGCAAACACGTGTGACTTAAATCTGGATTCTTTTACAACTTCCCTCTAAAATATTTCTCTGGAAGGTGAAAGAAATTCCTGGCCCACCCAGGGCAGGTCATGAAATTTTGTGACTTTTTTGTCTGACCACGAAATCCTGTACTGTGTCTCTTACCCGAAACCGCAGGGACAGAGTACATCGTGTGATGCTTATTTCATGGTAGCAATGGACACGGAGATGAAGGCGCCGTTACTTGTGCACAAGCGTGTCCCACACAAGTGTGAAGCTGACCAGTGGACAGAAACGAGTTGAATGTGAAAGCTCTCAGGTAACTGTGGAGGTCATACAAAAGCACTGCTGTGTACAACGAAATTAGAAAAGTCCCCACATCTATGTCCCCAAGCACCTGGAGTTATTTCTTCTGACCCAGGATCAGAGTCCAGACCCACTGTGGGAAAGAAAGAGGTGTGGGGACACTTGCTCCAGGGGGGAAGAAATCAAGGCCCCCAGAACCTTCACCCATTACACACAACAGACTCCAAAAGGGATCACATCGAATCTGCACACATGGGTTCAATCCTTAGCACTTCCACACACTCCAAGTGGGGATTTTAACTGTAAAGTAACGAAATCTTCTCCCAAACCTCCCTCCCAGGATGTCAGAGGTGAAAGGAAGGACGGAGAGTTCAGCGGCCCAAGCAGATCTTGGGAATCTTCTTACCAACTATCAGCCACCAGGAATATGGAATGCTGCGGGGTGGTGGTGGCTGACTCTTTGGGAGGGGGCATCCAGGAGGCCAAACGGGGTGGGCGGCAGCCGGGGCGGAAAGGAGCTGAGCAGGTAGAAGGTTATTACGGAATTGCTTCCATAAAACCTGAGGCTGTTGTAAAACTCTGCTTTCCAAAGACTTTATTTCCTCCTTTCTCTCTAACATCCCCCTTTTTTCTTTTTACAGCACTGTTCCTGGGAGGGGGTGGCAAAGGGACACCAGTGATGGAAGACAGTCAGGCTCTGAGTGGCTGGGCAGCTTTGTGAGAGGCCAGAGGAGGATGGTAGGCAGCAGGACACTCCAGACCATCTTCACCCAGACCAGAGGATAAGAAAATGTCAAGGGACAGCATTGTTGGCCTTTGCTCACCAGGACAGTGGGTTGAGGGCTGCATTTCCTCCCAGGCTGAGGGTGGGTCTCCCAAGGGCCTCGTCCACCCTAGCAGGGTCCACTTATTCAGAGACACCCTTCGCCCTCCAAGTCAGCCCAGAGCTGGAGCCCCATCCGGTCGAGCCTCCTCCCCGGGCCCCTCTCCGCCTTTCCTCTGCCTCAAGCAGGGGGAAAAGTTTGGGAACAAAAGTTAGCTTATGCTTTGGACTGTACCCCTCCTTCTGCCAGCACTTGTAGTTACTCCTTTCCTGGGCAGAGAGCTAGCAGCCTGGAGAGGCCTGGGGTCCCAGAGGGTATCACAGCTTTGCCCCGTCCCACCCGCTCCTGCTCTATCTCCTGCCACTCCATCAGCCTGGGCTGAACTGTCCAACAGTCTGGGGTCCCCACTAGCCTGCAAGACGGGCCCCTCTGGGTGTGGCAGGTGGCCCTCCAGACCTGCGTATACCCGTAGCCCAGCCCAGGGGTCTACAGGGGAGGCTTAGCCACTCAGTGGGGAAGGGGCCAGCTGAGGCATGGGAAAAGGGAGGACTTTTTTGGACCCACCCTTGTCCCACTAGGGGGCCCTAGAAAGGACCCTGGGGGCCTGTAGGCTGAGACTGCAAGGGATTCTGATGTTCCCCTGTCAGAATGGGAAAGACTGAGCCCTCTTCAAGGACCTGAAGCTTCCTCTTGAGGTGGAGCCCTGTCTACCGAAAAAAGTTACAAAGACCTCAAGGACCCCCTGTGTCTCTGTTGAAATCAAGCATTTGCCAAGCTGGGGAGACTTTCTTTGGAAAGTCTGGATGTGCACAGGAGCCCAGGCCAGAAGCTTGAAGCCCCAACTCAGATCCTTCTGACTCTGTAGAACAGCTCAGAAATGTGCCTTTGGAGTGTGCAATGCTCCCCATTCCCCCTTTCCCTCCCAACACACATGTAAACAAATATAGAAGTGGAAGACACCCTAGAACATCCCAGATCTCTTCTCCAGGGAACATTCTTGCTGCTCCTGGGTTAGGGACATCAAACCTCTTCACCATGTTGCAAGGGTGATACAGTAGTCCTGGCTTTGCTTCACTTCCCACTCACCCACCCCCACTCCTCCAGCTAAGCGAGGAGCAGTAGCTGCCGTGAGTCGGGTGGTTTAATGTCTTTGTGTTCAGAAATCCAGGCCCGACAGCATGAAACTACCTAATTCACTCAGCAGTTCCAGTTCACGCTCTGGGTCAAGGGCTTACTGGGGGCAGGCCCCTGCCGTCATTTTTGTGGGCCCAAAGGGTGGCCAGCTAACTCCATTTTCCTCCACCTCTTCCCAAACAGAACACAGTTGCTAGTAAACAACATGTCCAAAGAACTGGAGGCAGGACTCCAGGCAAAAACATGCTGGAGCTGGTCCTGACAACTCAGATTCCAGGAGCTTTCGCTCTCTCCCAGGAGCCCTGGTCAGAGGGGACCCTAGGCCCAGCCTCAGGCCTGGGCAGGGCCCTGGGGATATACCTGCTTGGTCACTGCCTCTCAGCCTCTGTCTCTGCAGCTGAAGGTCTCCACAGCCAAAAAGATTTCTCTCTCAACTTCAAACTGTTATCAAGGTATGTCTACGGTCACCATCTGGCTACTGCCTCTATTCCAGAGTCACCCAGGGTAGCTCTGAGAGGCCAGATCTTCAAGCCCTACATCATACCCCAACTTTGAACCGAGGATAGACAAGAGAGTGGAGAAAAACTGACAGTCGGAGAGGGAACCAAAAAGCAGAGCGGGAGAAAGTATCAGGAACACTAGGGAGCAAACAGAAACCCAGGACTGTAAGGGAAATCGGGTTGACCCGAGCAGTCGCCAGGAAGTCACCCTAGCCCGGCTCCACAGAGGCTGAGCTGTCCCAGGTGAGACAATCTACTCTGAATTCACAGATGAAACCGGGAAATTTGCTCCTTCCTTCCGGACCTTCGGCCTGGGCCCTTCGCTCCCCGCCCCCCACCGATGTCCCCCATTGCCACCTACGCCCCTCCAGACCCCGCACCCTCACAGGTGCCCCGGCGCACACTCCGCACCCGGCGGCGGCCGCGCGGGCCGAGCGGCGGACTTACCTGGGCAGCGGCGGCGGCGCTGGGCGGGAGCGACCGTCGGAAGAGGCTGGAGGCGTGGAGGAAGCGGTCCCATCCCGCCCGGCCCGGATCCCTCTCGGCCTCGCCCCGGAGGCGAGGTCCACGTGTCCGACGGGGAAGTCCGAGGGAGCGGAGGAGTCTGCGGGGCCGCCCTCTCCCCCTCCCGGGTATAAATCTTGGGGACAGGAAATACAATAAAACTTCACCGTGTTGATGAACTTCAAACGGTTTACATCCCCTCCTGTCCTGAAAAGAAAGACGGCCGGGGGCGGGTTAAAGGAAGGGGAAACCAGTTTACGAGCCGCGGAAGCCCCGCTCGGCCCCTTTCTTTCGCCAGACGGACCGTGTCCGCGTGGAGAGAAGCGGCCTGGACTCGGACTTGGCCCGCGCTCCCCGCCGCCCGGTCGGCCTGCTCGGCGCTCGCGAGGGCTGGAGGCCACCGCCCGCACCGAAAACGCACCGAGCCCGCGCACGTCCTCGGCTCGGCTCCCCGCTCTTCGCGAGGCAGAGCTAGGCGCCCCGGTCCCTGCTTGCTAAAGCTCGGGCTCTGCCAGCCACGCCCTGACCTCCGTTCTTTGCATCTTTCCGCCGAAAGCGGGGTTTTTTTCTTTTTTCGTCTCTAGCCACCAGATCTTTGCCCTGCCCCGCCCCATTTATTGCCAGGTACTTGCTAGAAGGGAGGAGAGGGGAGCCCGAAGGTCTGAGGGGGCTGAGCCGGGCAAGGGTGCCCGGAGGAGAAACGGAGGGGCCGGTCTTCGCCGAAGTGGAAGCGACGGCCAGGGCCTATTAGTGTCTAAGCTGGCCTCTGCCGAGCTCTGCCACGGTCTGCTGTCCTCTCCGGCTCCTTAAAAGCCTCAAAATCAAACAAAAATGACCACTACCCGGACCTCCACGAATCCTCTCCATAGTTCTTTTCTGCTCTGAGCCGTTCGTTTTTTACAAAACTTTGTGGAATCTGCATTTGGAATCGCAATTCGACCACGTGAACCAAAACTAAGAAAAATCCCTTTTCGCCTTGGGCTCCAGATAACTAGGAGTAAAGCTATTGATTTCTTGCTCACTTTGTCTGCTGGAGGGGCCTGGTTAGGTGCGCTTCGGGGTGGAAGAGCAAAGGAACTCCACCATGCCTCCCAGTTCTTCACAAAACGACCAAGGATTCGGGTCTAAGAGGCTCAGGCAAGTCTTGGGTACAGGACTGAGGCCTAGCTGCAGACCCAGGTGCGAATTTGGTGCACTGACCCTCACCTTCCTCACACAGACACACAGGTGTGGCCCTGCGTGACCAGCCAAGTCCACCACCTCCCCCTCCAAGAAAAGGCCCTAAAGCACTACTGGGAATTTTTACAAAATGGATAAACAGTGGAATGGACCGGGAAAATACTGGGCTGTGGTTTACAGTTCCCACATTTTCTGAAAGGTTAACTATGCTTCAGGCAGTCCCACTCTGCCTCAGCTGGCAAGGGGTGGGAGATGCCCTCTGGCCCCTTCCCTTCACCAAGAAGGAGGAATCAGGGAGCTTATTAACAGCCGGAAGACAGGAAGGGGCTTGTTGCCATCCCAACATTCATATTCCAGGATATGCATGGGAACGCCCCTCCAGCTCCCCTCCTCACTATGTGCCCCAGTTCCCTTATTTCACCCTTCATCTTGCTCTATATATTTTTAACTAAAGAGTCACTCCTTCCAACAGAGAGGATTTGCCTCCGGGAGTTGTTAGTGACAGGAGGAGGGCAGACCTGAGGGGCAGCAGTTTCCATACCATTCAAGAGTGTTATTACCCACCCCTGCCCTCCTAGGTTGGGAGAGGGGCAGACACAGGTCAGTGTGCTGGCTCCCTGCCCATTGCTGACCTGGGTCTCTGTGGAATCTGAAAAAAAGGAAGAGACCACAGCCTTAGAATGACACACCTGAGCACACACACATTTCACACACTTTTCAGGAGTTTTGTGGCTTCCCCTTACCCCATCCTGAGAACCCAGGCCATGGATTCCAGTTTAACAAATAAAATTCTCTGCACGGGGCCTCCAGCACCCGGAAGCATGGATGCCCGGCAGGCTTTTCATCCTAGGTCACCTGGCCCCACAGTCAACTTTCAAATGCTCAGCACAGGCACCCACCAACAGGGGCGCTGGTGCCAACAAGCACACTCCTGAATGTCACTCATACGCGAGTTAATGGTCACTTAGTGAGTAAAGGCCATTTAGGCAATGTTTCTTTTCACCCTCAGAAGTTTTCCGAATACTTTTCCAAAAGCACGTCCATTTCCAAATTATTCTGAAAATTGAAAATGTAGGTGACCAAGCTGTTAGATTTAGGGGCAACTTTTCCCTACTCCCTTCCCTCCTTGAAGATAAAGCAGAGTTCTAGCATAATTGGAGGAGGCCGGACAATTTGGATGGTGAGAGGAGGCAGGGCAGACACAGATGCACAGCACGGGATCCTCAAAGAAACCACCCCCTCCCATTTAGTGAGAGTCACAAGAATAAATATTTCTGGGCCTTCCAGGCCAGCGTCCCTTCCTAGGGTTCATTAAGGGCGGGGAGTGTCTCAGGCAAGTCAAAGGTGCCAGAAGCCGTGTTCCTGAAACCCGAGCTGGATTTTTTTCCCCCCAGTTTCTGGCCGTGGCTGCGGAAGCAGCTGTGGTCGCTGGCGGATGAGGCTGGGGCAGCTGCCGACCTCTAGGCGGCGCCCTGGCGTTGAGTTCGCGCTGAAGAAGCTCCTCCTCCCGCAGCTCTGTGTCCAGCGCCGGGTTGAAGGAGCCGGCTCCTGCAGGCGCACTGGGCTTGGCCTGGAGCTGGCCGCCCGCGCGTCGCCTTTGGCGCCCTCTGCCAAGCAAGAGAAACACGATTAAACGTGTGAGGGCTGGGAAAGGAATCCACAGCTAATCATGGCTCCATGCGCTCCCCACCCCCTACCCCATCCCCGACTCTAGGGAGCCTTCCACAGCCCAAATCGCCTTTGATCTCTCCAGAAGCCAGCTCAGGGGCAGCACCAGGATCTTTAACCCCTCCCATAACATGCAAAAGAAGTCACTGAGAGGCTTCCCTGGTGGCGCAGTGGTTGAGAATCTGCCTGCCAGCGCAGGGGACACGGGTTCGAGCCCTGGTCTGGGAAGATCCCACATGCTGCGGAGCAACTAGGCCCGTGAGCCACAACTACTGAGCCTGCGCGTCTGGAGCTTGTGCTCCGCAACAAGAGAGGCCGCGACAGTGAGAGGCCCGTGCACCGCGATGAAGAGTGGGCCCCGCTCGCCGCAACTAGAGGAAGCCCACGCACAGAAACGAAGACCCAACACAGCCAAAAATAAATAAATAAAATAAAATTAAAAAACCCCCAACGAAGTCACTGAGGCCCGAAGAAATTAAGTGGTTAGCCCAAGATTAGAGCAGTTATTAAAAGTGGTGAAGCAGGGCTGGAGGACGTGTCCTCTACTCCGAATGGAATGTTCTTGTTCCAAATTCTGACGACCCCAGCAAAAACTGTCTTTCTTGTAAGCAAAATTCATTTCCAGAACGACAGCCTTTGGAGGTTGTCTATGGTGGAAGTTTGGTATTTTCTGGATTTAAGATTTGGTGGGGGGGGGGCACATAATGGAATTGGAGCCAGATATAGGAGAGGCTGGCCAAGGTCGGGAGCCAAGACACGTCCGGCCCTTTCCCTTCCAGGACTGGCCAGCTCAAGCTGCTTATAACCTCCCTAGCTGTGTGCGATCATGGGCAAGTGCTTTAGTCCTTCAAAGGCCTGGAAGAAAACGACCTACTGGACGGACGGGGATATTGTAAGGTTTGAATAATTTGTAAAAGAGACCCCATGGCTAAGAGAAGGTGCCTGATATATGACTGTCCCATAAACCCCAAAGAAAGGGGCCTTAGGGCAGACTGTTGGGTCACTCTCCTTGGCTTGAATGGGGCCAGTCAAGTTATAGGGTGGGGTAAGGGGAAAGAAGCCTTGCTCAGGACCCAGTCCCTCTGAGTCTGAGCTCAGAGGCATCCAGGACCTGAGGAGAGGTTGGGAGAAACTGGGGTCTCTCTTCCCGTTCCCCCAAGGCAGAGACATCATTTTATACTGCAGAGCCCTCTAAGAGAAGTTTGTCCAAAGTTATTCTTAGGACAGGGGTTCCGGAGAATCCTCTGCAGGAAAGGAAGGTAAGAAGAGAGGCGAGGGGGCCACTGGGGCCGTGGCAGCAAAGGGCACGTGCCTACCGTGGGGCTACCGCGGACGCAGCACCTGCCCAGGTCTGGGCCCCGGGAGATGCTCCTCTCCCAGCCAGGCAGGGGCTTTCGCCGACGCCTAAATACCAAGCGCACATCTGGAGCAGCTGTGCCCTACCCGGCCTCGGGCACATTATTCCGCTCCAAACTCTATTTTCATTCCCAGGCCTGAGTCATAAAAGACTCCAGAGGCAGGATAAAGCTGGGTCTGTGTGTGTCAGCATTCCTGTGCGTGTGAGTCTATGTGTGTCGGGGGGCATCTGTGCATCTCACTGTGATTTGCCCAATCAATTCACAAAAGTTAGGGGAGGAAATGGAGCAACATCAGGCGAATTCAACTGCGAACATACTGTCGGCCTCATTATCAGCCCATTTCAAGGGAAAGCATTTGGGCCTCGGAATTAGCCAATTAATTGCAGCATTTCTTTGCTCATTTTAGGGCAGGAGGAACTGCGTTCTCTTAAAATATCCCATATTTCAAAAACTTCTAAGATCTTCTCGTTATCAATTTTCCTTATTTCTATCCTCATTATGCCACTTGAGCATTCAGGTCTGCCAGTATCACATCGACATTATTTTACAAACACACACACACACGCGCGCGCAGGCTTCATGCCTGGAAAAGTAACTCAGTTTCTGCATCAGCAAAATCTGGATGTCTTAACTCTTAGTGTGTTGTAAGGATTAATTAACATACAACGTATCTAGGACTTAGCACAATGACTGATGAACAGGGAGTAAAAAGTAACTATTAATAACAAGGAGGAAGAGGAGAAAAGAGGTGGAGGAGGGAGGCAAGGGGAAGGAAGAGGAAGCCTGCTTTGTTCTCAGAGAATCAGTCTATGTTGGAGGGTGTGTGTCTCAGCCTGTATATGTATAATGTATTCTTTTGACTTAGAGCCATGTCCATAAAAGTGAGGCCCCTTGAACCTCTTGGCCTGTAACTACCTCTTCAATAAGGAACAGAGAATTGGGGCAATTATCTGGCTCATTTCAGGTTCAAACTCCCTTTAGCCTGAAGTATCTGGATCTGGTTGGGGGAAAGGTCTGGGGAGTGGTGGTATATTCTTATCCAGCTTCTCAATGAGCCTTTTCCCTTTGCTGGAGTGAGCAAGAGCCTGTCCTAGAGAATGGGTAGAGAAGAAATAGGGACCCCAGAAAGCTGGAATTAAAACAGAACATCTGAGAAATGCCTGAGAAAAACCAGGTCTTGCTCATTTCCTGGGCAGCCAGGAGGCCTTGGAGCTCTCCATGCACCAGCCTCAGAGGGTCCCCAGACAAGTCACAGACCTTTGTCTGGTGGGAACTTTCATTCCACATTCAACAAACATTTCCTGAGTGCCTACTGTGTGCCCAGCACTGGGCTGAGCTCTGGGGCTCCAGCAGGAGCTGCACCCCACCAGTTAGCCTTGCTGACTTGCAGCCAGTGAGAAGTCTCTGCTCCCAGAAACTAGTCCAGAGTCCCGGGAAGGGGGACAACCATGCTGGGCAAGAACTTCTGGCCAATGGCAGCATCGCCTTTTCAGGGCCAAAGTCCCAGTGCAGGGGAGGGGCAAGATGGTCAGAGGGCATCCCCCTCCCATCCTCTGTCAAAAGGAGGCCAACTCCACGGTTGGGATAGTCTTACGTGGGGGAGGGGTGCGGCAGAGGGAAGGGAGGAGAGATGACTACAGGCCCCTGACCCTCGTCGGAAATTCCTATGAACACCAACTAGCTTTTTAAATTAGTAAAGTAGGGAACAAATGGGCATATATTTCTTCTGCTCTGATTAAAAGCATTTAGGTCAGGTGTTCACAGCCAGAATTATTCAGTTTAAGTTGTCCCAAGCAGAAAATAGTTTATTTTTTCTCTTTGTTTTCAGGGAGGGGTCTGAATACTACTAGCCAACCATTGGCTTCTTGTTACGGCCCAGAACTGCTGGCACTGGTAGGTGTAGGTTGTGCCAGGCTCAGAGAGGGGCAACCAGGAATGGGTTGGGGTCTTTCCTGCCCCCAGTCACATTTGCTTGAAATGTGTAGGCAATTGAGGGGGTTTGGAGTGTGTGTGTAGGGGGAGGGTGCAATAAAGCCACATAAGTTCCAGTTGCCCTAATTTGTCTGAACATAGTCCAAGAAGAAGAAAGTTTCTTCACTTCTCAGACCCCAAAGAAACCTGACTTTTCTTCTGTGAGGTCTAACTTGGTCAACTTAAAGCAGTGGAGAGAAGGACAGGAAGCTTTTACTAGGCTGTGGAGAAAGAATTAAGTCTAAACAAACCACAGCATTGAGTCTGGGTGAAACTAGGAGGTCCCCCAGGCATGTCAGGGGCCACCTGCTGTTTGGCTCCTACTAACAAGATTACAGAAATGTTTGGGAGCAAACATCTTCTCCTTTTAGCCCAGGGTTCATTATCCCCCCAGCTTCTAACCTTGGCTAAGTCTCCAGCCCCACAAAGAGTTGGGGTATCTGAGGAAACCGAACAGGTAGATCAATAAGGGACACAAAAGAACATTCTGTTGCTTGATCCCCATTGGCTTGGCCCACAGACAGCATTATCTAGGGCGTTGTTGCCAAATAACCTTCCCTTCCCAGGAGTTCCGGTATGTTTTTTATTCCCTGGGAGGCTGCCCAAGCCCGATTTCCCTCTAGCAGTTGGTGTCACTCTTGGCTGGTCCAAGATCAGCCCGCCCCCCGCCACAAAGCTCTTCCCATATTCTCAAGCCTCCTCGTCCTGGGGAAGGAGGAAAGACCAACTCTCACTGGGAACCCAGACCCCACCAGTAGTGCTGGGGAGAGGAACACTGCTGCATGGGCATTCGTAAAGGTGAAAGTTGGCCTGGCAAACACCAAGATACCAGCCACAGGGAAAAAAGTGAAGACCTAATTTAACTGACCATATTGGTCTCAGCATTTTCCAGACACCAACTTCTTTAATTGCTCCAAATACAAGTTCATAACCTGGGGTCTGAAGGGTCTGAAACCCTCTGAAATTATGGGATTTGGTGAGTACTACATAAGTGCATTTTTCCCCATGGGAAGGAGGAATTCAATAGCTTTCATCAGATTTTAAAGTATGAGTCAGTGATCCCCAAAATGCTAAGAACTTTTTATTCACTATGCACATACAAATACCACAAATGTGATGCTGAGGGAGGCAGTGAAACAGACTTGGGCACCTGATAAGATAAATTAAAGGAGCCGGCCAACGATTGTGTGTATCACAAGGTCGCATGGATACTGTCACCTAGCCTTCCCCGGAACAAGAGGCACCTGCTCACAGGTTTTGAGGACCCCAGGACTGAGACAAGCAGCCCACAACGCCCCATCCCCACCTCATGCACCCTTGCCCACGTAGAGGGATGTGCAAGGTCTCTGTGTCTCTAATGAAAATGAAATGGAGCTTTTCTCCACTGGGGCCTGGGTCTTCAGCCATCTGCTGCCTTGTCCTGAGTTGGTCCGAGCCGAAAGTTTCAGGATCTGTTTTCCCTTCAGGAATGCCCTGCTCTTGCGGGGGATGGGGTGGGAGGAGGACCTGTTTTCCCCGGATCTCCTGCTGTCTCAGCTCCAGCCAGGCCTACAGTGCAGTGTCTGAAACCCGGGAGCCGAGACCGCCAGCCGGGGCCACTCGCCATGACCTTAAAGTTCTCTTGGCCCAGGTTGGGCGCGGAAAAGGGCGTGAGAAATAGCTGGACAGGTAGACAGAAGCAAACACAAAGAAAGGGGCCCTCGAAGGCGGCCAGAGAGAAGGTGGAGAATGACAAAGATCGAAGTGAAACAGCCGGACAGGAAGGCGGGAGCTGGAGTGGGGCGGGCAGGTGGAGCGGCCGAAACCCGCGTGCTGAGAAGGACCCAGAGGGGCCGCGGAGGCGGCCAGGAGCGCCTCCCTCCCATCTTTACCGGGAGGTTCCTGCCCCAGTCAGCGGCCCCTCTTCCAAACTGCCTTTTACAACTCCTAGGTCTCCTTAAGGCCCTGATTAATTAATTAGCCGGTTCGGGAAGAGAGAAGCGCCCCTCCGCCGGGAACTGGCGGGTTTCGCCAGTTGGTTAATTGTGGGGAGGAAGGGTGCGGGGAGGGGAAATCCAGGGCGGGGAAATGGGGGCAAGTGGCGTGGGCGGCCTGGAGGGAGCAAATGGACTGTTCCTGAGGGGCTGCCGAGCGCCCACGCCCCCTCGGAGCAGGAGAGCAAGAAAGGGCGCCCCGCCCTGGCCTCCGGTGGTCCCCGCTCACCGCCATCCCGCTTGGGGCGGGGTGCTCCCTGCGCTGGAGGCTGGACAGAGCCCCATCCCACCCCATCTCCTCCCCTTAGACCGCAGGCCCTTGGCGTTGCGGCGTCCGGGGGGAGGGGGGGTCACCTTGTAATTGCGACCTCCCTTCGCTCCGTAAATGCCGCTTCCCGACTCCTCGGCCGGGTTTGAAAGCCTCATTTCTAATCCCTCAGCCGGGCTCCAGCCTCCGGAGGGCCGGGCCTCGGTGCTAGACCCTCCCAGGCTTCCAACCTTTGGCTGGAGGCGCTCGGAGTCCTGAGGTGCCCCTGAGCCTCCTCCAGACGCCGACTCTGCGGCTCCAGCGCGGCCGCCTCCCTGCCTGGCGACCTTCCAGTCCTCCTGCCCACGGCCAGGCCAGCGCCCTGCACCGCGATCTTCACTCCACGCGCAGCCCGGAGGCGAAGGTGCTGACCCCAGCTGAGCAGCGCAGGGTGCGCGCCGTCGGGGGCTGCCGCGCTGGCCCAGCGCCAGAGAGCCCTAGGCAGGACCTGCGGCGTTCCGCGCAGTCTCCCAAGCACGTCCGGAGTCGGGGACCGAGGGGCGTAACGGCTCCAAATTCCTCGCCTTCTCCAACCATCCCAATCCCCAGGAGTCCTGGTCCCACTGCAGTGCACAAGGCAGGCAGGGACATCTCAGCATCCGGAGGAGCCTTGTTCCCTCCGGTTCACATCAGAGCCCAGGATCCCGGCTCACCGGGGGCAAGGAGCTAACGGACTGAGGAAGAGGTAAGAGGTTTAACGAGTAGAAATTTGGACCCTCTCCCTTTTTTACTGTTTTAAAGGACAAGATCTCTGGATATTGACTCCTCTCTCCGTAAGAGTTTTGGGCATTCTGACCAGTCCTTTCTAGTCCGACTGGGGCGGGGGCTTCGACCATAGTTTAAAGAGGAACTTTTCTGGATGGTGGAGGTTCAGGAGGTCATGGTTATGTTTCTCATTATTGTTACTTAATATGCAGTTAATTTCGGACTAAGCCCTCACCTCCACTCCAGCTGAGACTCACCCTTGAACAGTAGCCTGCGCACACTTCAACAGCGGAGGGATGAGAAGGAGACTCAGAGCCGCCCCAAAATGGGATGGGCTGGGGGTGCTCTGGCCTTCATTACCCCCGCAAGGTAAAGGCTGTTATTCCTATAACTGGAGCTGAGGAAGGGACAGAAGAAGGTAGGGGAAGGATGGGAAGTGGGCTGAGGACAGCCACTCAGCATCTTCCTAAGAAGGCATCGGGATTTGTCCCAGATTTCAGGCCCCACTGGCTTTCGCCCCTCTCTTTACAGACAGTGGTGAGAGAGGAACACAACCGCCTGGGTGCTTTCATAGGAGGTGGACCTGGTTAAGCATCAAGGTATCAGCTGAGTGGGAAAAAGTGAAGACCTATGTTAACAGACCATATTTGGTCTCAGCATTTTCCATACGCAAACTCCTCTGATTAATCCAAAT
This sequence comes from Lipotes vexillifer, assembly GCF_000442215.2. NCBI lineage: Eukaryota > Metazoa > Chordata > Mammalia > Artiodactyla > Lipotidae > Lipotes > Lipotes vexillifer. Next base: position 2,137,079 of record NW_006791954.1, on the reverse strand, counting down.
AGGAGTTCTTAACCCAACATTCGAGGCTCTGAAATCCTCTGAAATTGTGGGATTTCATGGCTCTACAAGGAAGCCCTAGTCACCTTCTGAGAAGCTCTGGGAGGAGAAGGAAGCAAGGCAGGTATGAGGAAAGGAGGTGAGAGGCCCCAACCCACAGTCTAGCTCCCTAGACAGTGAGCTCTGGACCCCCAAGATCTGAAACCTCAAGCTGACCCATCCACATGGAGTGAGCAGAGTTGAAAGTCAGCCAAGGAGGCAGATTTCTCCACTGTTTTCGAGATGGGTCTGGTGCCTAAGATTACAAATCTGGTTGTTTTCAGGGATGTTTTCCTTTCAGTTATTCCTGATTTGGGGACTCTGGAGCCCATAGGGCAGCCAGGCAGGAGAGGAGCCTGGACCCTCAGCCCCCTGATCTCACTTCCACCTGGTGAACAGGCCAGGGTCCCTTGCCGGCTGGGCCAGGGGCCAAGCCTGCCCTCGCCAAGTCTCAATCGTGGCAGGCTTGGCCCTGCAACCCTGTCAGCTCTGAGGACTCATTTCTCTGCGAGCCCAGGCCTGCTTCCTCCACAACTGGCCACCCAAATAACTACATCATTTTTTTCTTCTTCCTATTTTTTGAAAACTGCAGAAGGCCCAAATCCTTAGTTCCTCTTAAAGAAAATGGTGCCATTGGATCTTGGGTGAGGGGGGATTGTGGAATCAAATAACCTCTAAGCACTGGAGGGCAGGGTCTCCTATGATGGCTTGGTGCTCCGGATCACAGTTCTGGGTGCTGCCTGGATGGGTCAAATAGTCCCTCCTTTCTCTTTGTCCCTTCCCTCCAAATCCAGAAGAGCCATGGATTTTCTGTCTTTCTATGTTTGGGGAGAAAGAGCAGACAAAACCCAAGAGTAAGAGAGTGATGAGAGAGGAGAAAACGAGGGAGAGGATTCCAGTAGATTAAAACAATCAGACTCTCTTTCTAATCCAACAGCATCTGAAGCCTGACGCTTGTTTTAATCAGGCCAGGAAGAGAAGCTGGAGGCAGGGTGGGTGAGAGACTAAGTTCTCAGCTGCCTGAGTCATGGGGTCAGTGCTTCTGAGGCAGTGAGAAGGCAGAACTGCCATCCATACTCTGGGGGTGAGGGTGGGGGTCTGGGTCTCCCAAATTGCAGTGTGGAAGAGTGAGGGGCTCTTCTTAAGGGCCTCTGAGGTCTCCCACAGTGCCTAACCTGGGACTAGTAAAGCCTTTCCTTGCATTTCCTCTGGGGCAGAGTGCATGTGTGTGGTGTATGTGTGTGTCGGGGTGGTAGTTCTAAACCCTGGCAGATGGCTGCGGGCAACTGCCTCCTGGGGAGCCCAGGGCGATGTGATTGGGAGTAGAAGGAAGCTTCATCCTTCCTGGGCTGGGGGAGTGAGGAGGCCTCTCTGGACTTGGAGCCAAGTGCTCCAGAGTCTAGAGAAAGGGAGCAGCTGCAGCTCCAAAGGGGGAGTTAGAGGGAAGATTATATCAGGAAAAGCCCCCAGCTGTCCGTCTTCCACCACACTCTCTTCCTCCAAGGATCAGGACTTTCTCCGAGGGAACACCTCCTCCCCATTATGGGTCTTTGTGCTTCTGCTGATACTGGAAAGTACAATTCTGTGCAGTATGTTTCCACATTTACCATACATGGAATAAGTGAAATATACTGTGTACTGCTGTTCTACTTTGGAAGGGGAGAGTAATAGGTGAAAATATTAATTTCCCGTCTGCTACATTTATTACTGAGCACAATCGGGAGAACATAATTTCCTGTCTCTTTTGCATGTTTTCATGAATTCTTAATCCTCAACCTTTACACGATTTCTTAATACTCTGAGAGGCACAGCTGCCCTGATACAGGATTGCTCTCTGACTCCTGAGAATTACTAATTCCTAGGAGACTTTGAAATACCCACCATGCAGTCCCTTTATGCCTGCTTCTCGCGACATGCCTTTTCAAAGGCGAGTAATTTTGTATTGGCCCAGTCCATACAGACTGAGATCCTTTCCCCGCCTTCTGCCCCCTCCCACAAACAACAAGCCCCTCTACAAAAATGCACACGCATCATTTTGTGAGTGTGAGTTTCAAGTAAGATGGCGGCGCCTGGCAACCCTTCATATTCAGATACAGGCTCTCCCAGGCAGAAGGCCACGCAAGCCTTAGCGCAGTCCGGAGGGCAATGAAATCTAGATCCCCTTTACTGCGTGGAAAGGCCGTCTGAAGCAAGAGACTCCCCAAACATTCTCCCTCCATTCCTTCCAGGAGGCCGCTAGAGCGAGAGCTGATTCCGCGCCTTGGGGGCCTGGGGGTTCCCGTCTGTACGCAGAGTTCCAGGCCAATTTCTAATTTCTGTGGAGAAAGAATAACCACTGTCCCTTTCCAAGCGACGCCCACCCACAAGGCCCCTCAGGGCCGCCGGCCCCTGACTCTCTGGCTATATCCGCTTGGAATCCGGGGCTCTGAGCAGGGAGACCCGGCGGAGAGGACCTAAGGCTGCCCTCAGCACCCAGCTCCCGGGAGCCAGAGTTGCGCGGGAAGGATGGGGGGCGACCCTCTGCCCCCTTATACACACCTTCGCTTGGAGCGCAAGAGTCCGGTGGGAGCCGGCGGGGGTTGGGGGGCAGGCGTTGCGGGTACGCCCCAAGCCCCACCCGGGAGGCTGGATCGGCCAGGAGCTCAAGGTTAGCTGGTGGACCCGGATGGCCCACGCCCGCCGTGGCCGCTCGGCGCTCAAAGTGCGGCTGGGGGAGTGCCCAGCTCCAGAGTGGTCTTCCGCGCCGCCGCTCTGAGCTGCATGGTCGCTGCCCGCAGCGGCTGGTGGGAGGCAGGGAGCATCTGCCTACCTCTCCGGACAGTGCCTTCCTCCGCTCGTCTTCCTAGGCTGCAGGAACCTGGGGCTTTGGGCGCGACAGAGCCTAGGGACGGAGGTGACGGCGCTGGGGCCATGGGTTACGCTGCTGCCGGTCGCCGCCCCCAACCCCGCCCTGGGAGGCCTGGGCTAGGCGTCTAGGTCTGGGGCAGCGGCGCCGACGGCGCGGGGGCGCGAAGGGACTCGGGCGTCCTCGTCCCCCTGGCGCCAGAGAGCTGGGGGGCGAGGACAGGGCTCGGGCGGCTGATCGGCGCGGACGCCACCTTCCTTCGCGTCCGCCCGGGCGGGGATCCCGCCAGTCTTACCTGCCCCTCCCTGGGGTGCTGTCGGATCGCCGCGCGGCGGTTCCCAGAGTGGGCCTTCCGCGCTTCTTGAAGGCCAGGGCCGCGGAGGAAAGGCGCCGAGATGGCCGGCAGAGAAAAGAGAGGGTGTGTGTGTGTGTGTGTGTGTGTGTGTGTGTGTGTGTGAGAGAGAAGAGAGAGAGAGAGAGAGAGAGCGCGAGCGGGGGAGGGGGGGAGGCAAAGGCAAAGGCGCGGGGTTGGAGGGGGGCGGTTAACAGACAAGAGGGAAGAGATCCGAGGAACGCTTCCCAGAGAAGACGTCAAATGGAGAAATAGACAAAAGAAGTGGCAGAAAGCAGAGTCTGGGGGACAGAATGAAGCCCCGGGCTTCTGAAGTGAGCGACAAGTTGTCTTTGGGAGTTGGGAATGTGAGAGAGAAGGGCGAGGTCTGAGGAGTCTGAGAAGAGGAGGGGGCGCCCTGACTCTCGGCTGGAGGCCACAGATCCAGGCAGAGGACTTCTCCTCCGACCCCTCACCCCCACCCAGTCCCTTGCCAGGTTGCAGCCCTTCTCCCGCTGGATGCAGCACCCGGGGCGACTTCCCGCGCACCCCTCCTGCAGCTCGGCCTGCCTGGGGCTCGGGCCGCCCAGGGGCCCGCACCAGGCTGAGAGCGGGGCTTCTACCTGCCACCTTTCTTCTATTCCCTGGGCCGCAAATGGGATCTTCCCCCACTGAATGAACAGGACAGGTGAGGCCTGAGGGAACGACCTTGGCCAAGGTCAGAGGAAGAGCCTGGAAGTTTCATTTTCCATCCCGGCCCTTCGGGCTTCTTTGTGTTTTGTTACTAGAGGACCATCCTGAAACCACAGGCTCTTCTCGTTATTTTTCTCTCGGACCCAAATAGAGGTTTCAGCTTAACCTATTATCAGTGAAACCGCCCAGTCTGAGTTCTAGCCTTCGTGACTCCCAGCTGGCTGGTCCCCAGGAACTGCCCTGCTTGCCTGGCCTCATACTGGAAGGCTTCCTCCACAGCCAGAATGAGGTTGGGGACCCAGTCATAATCCAGCCCCTTCCTGCAAATGGATGGGGAGGGGGGAGGCATGTAAGGTGTGTCTCAGATCTGAGTTCTAGGCCTGTCTCTGCCACTAAATTCAGCCCTCCCCACCCCCCCACCCCTGGACTCAGTTTGTTTCCCCTGTAAAATGGGGGAGCAGGCAGGTTGATTTACGTTTTGCCCCTGCATCCTCCACTGGTTCGCAGGCTCTGGTGAGCTTACACTGATGAGAGAAAAAGGCATCCAAATGGTGATTTTATTCTATAGCCACTTAAATATGAATGTAGAAATATGAATATAGAAATATGACAAAATTTCAATTTGCTCCCATGAATGAGTCTACTTTTCTACATTTTTAAATTATTTTTTAAAATTTATTTATTTATTTATTTATGGCTGCGTTGGGTCCCCGTTTCCGCGCGAGGGCCCTCTCCAGTTGCGGCAAGAGGGGGCCACTCTTCATTGCGGTGCGTGGGCCTCTCACTATTGAGGCCTCTCTTGTTGCGGAGCACAGGCTCCGGACGCACAGGCTCAGTAGTCGTGGCTCACGGGCCCAGCCGCTCCGCGGCATGTGGGATCCTCCCAGACCAGGGCTCGAACCTGTGTCCCCTGCACTGGCAGGCAGACCCTCAACCACTGCGCCACCAGGGAAGCCCTACATCTTTTATTGATAATGCAGCAAAGGGTGCCAGTGTTAAGTGTGTGGCTCCATGTATTTTTGCATATGTACGTGTGTACCTAAATCAAGATATTTCCAGCCTTCCCTTATAACCTTCTAGTCAATAGCCCCCAGAAGTAACCATAATTCTGTCTTCTATCACCATAGATAAGTTTGTCTGTCCTTGAACTTCATATATACGAAGTCATGATATGTATTCTTTTGTGTTTGGCTTCATTTGCTCAATATTATGTGTGTGGGACTTATCCGTGTTGCTGTGTGTTATAGTAGATCATTCTTTTTTATTGCCTTATTCCATTTAATGTCATATTCCATTCGTTGAATATATACCAATATATTTATCCATTCTTCTCTTGGTGGACATTTGGGTTGTTTCCAGTATTATAAAAAAAAAAAGCTGCTATGAACATTGGTACCCATGTTTTTTGATGGACACCTGCACTTAGAGACTCATGAGTAGAACTGCTGGGTCATAGGGTAGGGGTATGTTTATCTTTGCTAGATACTGACACTTTTCCAAAGTGGTTGACCAGTTTACACTCCCACCAGGAATGTATGAGAGATCCAGTTGCTCTATATCCCTTCCAATTCCTGGCATTATCTCTCTTGTTCATTTTAGTTATTCTGGTGGGTTTATAATGATGTTGCAATGTGTCTATTTGTGTGCATGCATTTTAAAAAGTAGTAAGAACAAATAACAAAAAAGTTATAACATAAAATTTATAACACAAAATATACACTGGTCAACAGCTCCCCCGTCCCCCCCCCCCACTTCCACCATCCTACTTTCTGTTTCTATGAGTTTATACTTTAAATATCTCATGTACGTGGACTCATACAGTATTTGTCTTTTTGTGACTGCCTTATTTTACTTAGCATAATATCCTCAAGGTTCATCGTGTTGCAGTATGTAACAGGATTTCCCTATTTTTTTTAAGTTGAATAATATCCCATTGTATGTATATACCACCTTTTCTTTATTCACTCATCTGTTGATGGACATTTGGGTTTCTTTCACCTCTTGACTCTTGTGATTAATGCTGCAATGAAAATGGGTGTGCAAATATCTCTTTAAAATCCTGCTTTTCAATTCTTTTGTGTACATACCCAGAAATGGGATTGCTGGATAGTTCTATTTTTAATTTTTTGAGGAACCTCTATACTGTTTTCCATAGTGGCTGCACCATTTTACATTCCCACCAACAGTGCATGGGATTTTAATTTTTCCACATCCTCACCAACACTTGTTATTTCCTGGTTTGCTTTGTTTTGTTTTAAATAGCTTTCATCCTAATGGGTAAGAGGTGATATTTCATTGTGACTTTAATGTGCATTTCTTTGAAGATTAGTGAGGTTGAGCACTTTTTCATATGTTTATTGGCAGTTTGGATATCCTCCTCTGTGAGTCTTTTTCATTAACGAATTCATTCCGAAATCATTAACTGCTAAGCATTGGGAGAGATAGTGGTGACTAAGACTTAGGCAGGTCCTGCAGTCAGAGAGCACACATTCTAGAGGGGAAGACAGAGAGGAGGCCAGAAGCCATCTTGCAAATTGTCAGGAAACAGGCCCAGGGACCCTGCAGAGGCCCCTGACCTGAGCGGGGGGTAGGAGAGGGGAGTCTTCTGTTCATTTAAAATATATTTATTCTTAGATACACACTACTAAATATAAAATAGATAAACAACAAGGGCCTACTGCATAGCACATGGAACTATATTAAATATCTTGTAATAACCTATAATGGGGGCTTCCCTGGTGGCGCAGTGGTTGAGAGTCCGCCTGCTGATGCAGGGGACGCATGTTCGTGCCCAGGTCGGGGAGGATCCCACATGCCGCGGAGCGGCTGGGCCCGTGAGCCATGGCCACTGAGCCTGCGCGTCCAGAGCCTTGCTCAGCAACGGGAGAGGCCACAACAGTGAGAGGCTCGCTTACAGAAAAAAAATAAATAAATAACCTATAATGGAAAAGAATGAATTGAATCACTTTGCTGTACACCTGAAACTAACACAACATTGTAAATCAACTATACTTCAATTAAAAAAAAATAAAAATATATTTACTCTTCAACACAATTTTGTGACTCAAGCATTGTGCCTTTTTTTTTTTTTTTTTTCAGTACGCGGGCCTCTCACTGTTGTGGCCTCTTCCGTTGCGGAGCACAGGCTCCGGACGCGCAGGTTCAGCGGCCATGGCTCACGGGCCCAGCTGCTGCTCAGCATGTGGGATCTTCTCGGACCGGGGAACGAGCCCGCGTCCCCCTGCATCGGCAGGCGGACTCTCAACCACTGCGCCACCAGGGAAGCCCGCATTGTGCCTTTTTAAACTTTGTGTGTTTTAAATATCCATCACTTTTTCCCCCAAATTATATAAATTTGGGGATTTATAATAATACAAATTATTGTTGTGTTTTTCCATACCTTTCTCTCTTGCTTTTACAAACATAAACACACAATACACACAGAATTTTTCTTTGTTTGCTTATTTGTCTCTTTTTAATGAGATAGAAATATATATATATATGCGCATAACTTTACAGCCAGCTTGCTTTTAGGAGCTGGTCAAAGGGTATGGGTATTTCAATAGCTGTTACCAGACAACCTTCTTTAAAGGCTACAATAACTCTCATTTCCACCAATAGTGTTTTTATCCTTTATCGTATGCGCCAATGTGATAGAGAAAAGTTATCCCTTTTTATTTCATTTGCCTTAACTGGATATTGGAGAGGCTGTCCATCTTTTCTTATATCTATTGACGATTTAGATGTGCTCTTTGAATATTTTCTTTCTGAAAACTTTCCCCCTTTTTGTACTATTTTAGAAATTTACAAAATATCCTGTGTGTTATAGTTACTATCCTTTTGTTAGTTATCTGCATTGCAAATACTTTCCCAACTTATTTTCAATTTTGTTTATGGTATATTTTCCATGTGTTTAAAAAATAAGATCAAAGATGCCTATCTTTTTATTCTTTTTTTTTTTTTTTTTTTCTTGCGTTATGCGGGCCTCTCACTGTTGCGGCCTCTCCCATTTGCGGAGCACAGGCTCCGGACGCGCAGGCTCAGCGGCCATGGCTCACGGGCCCAGCCGCTCCGCGGCACGTGGGATCCTCCCGAAACGGGGCACGAACCCGCGTCTCCTGCATCGGCAGGCGGACTCTCAAGCACTGCGCCACCAGGGAAGCCCCAAAGATGCCTATCTTTTTAAAATAGAAATTGGGGTGTCTGGCTTTATTTAGAAAGTTCTCCACACTCCACGAGGTGTTCATATAGTTCATATAGTTTTCTATTGCTACCATACAAAACTATCACAAAGTTGTCATCTTATAATTTGTAGGTCAGAAGTCATACACACAGGTTTCACCGGGCTGAAAGCAAGGCATTGTGAGGGCTGCATTCCTTTCTGGAGGCTCTAGGGGAGAATCTGTTTCCTTGCTCATTTGAGGTGTTAGCAGAATTTAGTTTTTTGCACTGCAGGACCCTATTTCCTTGCTGGCTGTCAACAGAGGGTTGTTCCCAGCTTCTAGAGGTCACCCACATTCCTTGCCTCTCTCCTTTCTCTATCTTCAAAGCCATCAGTGACCTGTCAAGTCCTTCTAATGTTCAAATTTCTTTTTCTTCTTCTCTGGTTTGTTTCTCTGATTCAGCCAGGAAAGATTCTTCAGTTTTAAAGATCTGTGATTGGATTGGTCCTCCCTGGGTAATACAGGATAATCTCCCCATCTCGAGGTCCTTAATCATATCTATGAAGTCCTTTTGCTGTGTGAGATAACATATTTACAGGTTCCAATAATTAGGGTGTGGACATCTTTGTGTGTGGGGGCGGGGGGGGGGGGGTCAAGGGGGGTGGTCAACTGTTCTTTCTACCACAACACCTAAATGTTATTTTTCTTTATTTTTTTAAATATACCTGAGATTTGGGACTTCCCTGGTGGTCCAGCGGTTAAGACTCTGCGCTCTCAATGCAGGGGGCCCGGGTTTGATCCCTGGTCAGGGAACTAGATCCCACAGGCCACAACTAAAAATCCCACATGCAGCAACAAAGTTCCCACATGCCTCAACTAAGATCTGGCACAGCCAAATAAATAAATATTTTTTAAAAAATACATATATATATATATATATACCTGAGATTTATTTGTATATATGTTGTGAGAGTACAAGTTTGTTAACAGGTTTGTTTATTATCTTTTCATATGATTATTGGCTGTTCTGTAAATTGCCTATTTCAAACCTAAGCTCATTTTAAGCATTGGTCTTTTCATTGTCACTTAGAGCTCTTACTTTTGGGTAAATATTAATCTTCAACCTTTTATCTGTCAACCATGATGACAATGGCCTTTTGGGGTTTTTTAAAACATTTTATTTATTTATTTATTATTTATTTCTTTATTTTTGGCTTCATTGGGTCTTGGTTGCTGCACGCAGGCTTTCTCTAGTTGCAGCTAGCGGGGGCTACTCTTTGTTGCAGTGCGCAGGCTTCTCATTGCAGTGGCTTCTCTTGTTGCGGAGCGCAGGCTCTAGGTGCACGGACTTCAGTAGTTGTGGCACGCTGGCTCAGTAACTGTGGCTTGCAGGCTCTAGAGCCCAGGCTCGGCAGCCGTGGCACACGGGCTTAGTTGCTCTGCGGCATGTGGGATCTCCTGGACCAGGGCTCGAACCCATGTCCCCTGCGTTCGCAGGCGGATCCTTAAACCACTGCACCACCAGGGAAACCCTGGCCTTTTGTTTCGTTGAACAAAAATAGACACAGTTCCTAACCTCATGAAACTTACATTCTGGGGGCCATAGATGTTAAATAAATTTATTAACACAGAAGCCAACATTTAATTACAAAGTCACATAAAGTGCTTGAAGAAAGAAGGAACCAGGTGCTATGATAGAGAATAATGGTGGAACATAATTTGGAAGGGTGGTTCAGGGAAGGAAAGTTGTCTATAAGGACATGATATTGAAACTAAGACCTGAAGGACAGGTGAAGAGTTATTTAGGAGAACCGTGGAAGGCAAGAGTGTTCCTGGCAGAGGACAGCTAGTGCAAAGATCCTGAGGTAGTGTATTGGGCTAATTAAAGACTAATTTTGTATAATTTTGAAACTATTTTTATAACAAGTCATTTAGTCTGGGTATAGGAGACTCAGATTCACAGAATGTGGTTTTTCTGCCCTTCAGTATTTTTTTTGTCAGCTTTATGGAAGTATAATTTATATGTAATAAAACTCACCATTTTAAAGTGTATAGGGACTTCCCTGGTGGTGCAGTGGTTAAGAATCCACCTGCAAGCAGTCGCATAGCACAGAGAGATCAGCTCCTTGCTTTGAGACCACCTAGAGGGGTGGGGTAGGGAGGGTGGGAGGGAGACACAAGAAGGAGGAGATATGGGGATATATGTATATATATATATATATATAGCTGATTCACTTTGTTATAAAGCAGAAACTAATACACCATTGTAAAGCAATTATACTCCAATAAAGATGTTAAAAAAAATAACCATACACACACACAAAAAGAATCTGCCTGCCAATGCAGGGGACACGGGTTCAAGCCCTGCTTGGGAAAGATCCCACATGCTGCGAAGCAACTAAGCCCGTGTGCCACAACTACTGAGCCTGCGTTCTAGAGCCCAGGAGCCACAACTACTGAACCCTCGTGCCACAACTACTGAAGCCTGCAAGCCTAGAGCCCATGCTCCTCAACAAGAGAAGCCAATGCAATGAGAAGCCCACGCACGCAACAAAGAGTAGCCCCTGCTCACTGCAACTGGAGGAAGCCCACGTGCAGCAATGAAGACCCAACACAGCCAAAAATAAATATATAAAATAAATAAATTTATTTAAAAAATAAAGTGTATAATCCAATGATTTTTAACAAATGTGTATAGCCACATAACTACTGTCCCTAATCATGATACAGAACGTTTCTGTCACCACAGAAAGTTTCCTGGTGTCCTTTTGCAGTCAATCTGCTCCTCACTCATCCCCAATCAATCATTGATCTGTGATCTTGTTGTCACTATTAACTTGATTTTTCTAGAATTTCATGGAAATGTAATTATTCAGAATGTAGTATTTTTGTCTGGCTTCTCTCATTTAGCATGCTAATTTTGAGATTTATTCCTATTGTATGTTTCAGTAATTGGTTTCCTTTTGTCACTGAGTGTATTTATTCCTTTTTATGTATATACCACAATTTATCTATCAATTTACTAAATGTTAGACATTGGGGTTGTTTCCAGTTTGGGGCTATTATGAATAAAGTTGCCATAAACATTAACTACAAACCTTCATGTGGACAGATGTTTTCATTTCTCTTGGTAAAATACCTAGGAGTGGGATTGGTGGGTCATATAGTTGGTGTATATTTTGCTTGTATCCTGTGACCTTGTTAATATCTCTTTTAGCTCTAGTAGTTGTTTTTTTAGTAGATTCCTTAGGATTTTCATCATAGATGATCATTTCATCTGTGAACAAAGACAGCTTTATTTATTTCCAATCTATATGCCTCATTTATTTCTCTTGTCTATTTCACTGCATGGGACCTCTAGTACTATGCTAATGACGAGAGCACATAGCTTTGTGTCATCCTGATCTTAGGAGGAAAGCATTCATTCTTTCACTATTAGGTATAATGCCAGACGTAAGTTGTTCTTAGTTGCTCCTTATCAAGTTGAGGAATTTCCCTTCTGTTCCTAGTTTGCTGAGAGTTTTTGTCATGAATGGATGGTAAATTTCCTCAAGTGGTTTTTATGTCTCTATCTTTTTTAGTTTTTGATATAGTGAATTGAATTACATTGATTTTTCAAATGTTAAACCAACCCTGCATTCTCAGGATGAACTCCACTTGATCTTGATGTATTAGCCATTTTATTTACTACTGCATTTGATTTGCTTAAATGTTAAGGGTTTTTGTATCTAAGTTCAGGAGGATTATTGATTTGTAGTTGTTTGGTTTGGTTTTCTTTTTTCTTTTTTTTTCTCATTTTGATATCACGGCAATGCTGGCCTCACAAAATAAGTTGGGAAGGATTGCCTCGTATTTTCTGGAAAAGTTTGTGTAGAATTGATATTCTTTCTTAAATGGTTGGTAGAATTCAGCACTGAGGCCATTTAGACCTGTAGTTTTCTTTGTGGGAAGATTTCTCACTGCTGTGGCCTCTCCTGTTGCAGAGCACAGGCTCTGGACGTGCAGGCTCAGCGGCCATGGCTCACGGGCCCAGCCACTCTGTGGCATGTGGGATCTTCCCGGACCAGGGCACGAACCCGTGTCCCCTGCATCGGCAGGCGGACTCTCAACCACTGCGCCACCAGGGAAGCCTGAAGATTTTTTTTTTTTACCTCAAGTTCTAATTCTTTGTGAACATGGGACTATTCAGGTTGTGTATTTCTTCTTGAGTAAGCTTTGAAAGTTTGTGTCTTTCAAGGAATTTATTCACGTATTCTATGTTGTTGAACGTACTGGCATAAAGTTGTTCCTAATATTCCCTAATATTCTTGTAATGTCTATAGGATCTGTAGGGATGTACCCTCATTCATTCCTGATCATGGTAATTTGTGTCATCTCAGTTGTTTTTTTTTCCTGATCGGTCTGCCTAGACGTTGATCAGTTTCATTGATCTTTTAAGAAAGTGTTTGGTTTCACTGATTTTTCTCTATTGTTTATACATTTTCTATTTCACTGATTTCCACTCTTATCTTTATTATTTCCTTCCTTCTGCTTACTATGGGTTTGATTTGATCCTTTATTTTTTCTAATTTCTAAAGTACAAGCTTAGAGCATTACTGTTAGACCTTTCTTCTTTTCTAATAAAAGTATTTAATTTTAATAATTTCCCTTTAAGCACTGCCTTAGCTGTATCCACCCATTGTGATAAATTGTATTATTCAATTTCATTCAGCTCAAAATATTTTCTAATTTCCTTTATGATTTCTCATAGGATCTGTGGGTTATTTAGAAGTGTGTTGCTTAGGGAATTCTCTGGTGGTCCACTGGTTAGGACTACACTCTTTCACTGCTGAGGGTGCAGGTTTGATCCCTGGTCGGGCAACTAAGTTCCCACAAGCTGCACAGTATGGCCAAAATAATAATAAAAAGCTTTTATTTATTTTTTTTTTTTTTAAAAAAAGGGGGCTTTCCTGGTGGAGCAGTGGTTGAGAGTCCGGCTGCCGATGCAGGGGACACGGGTTCGTGCCCCGGTCTGGGAAGATCCCACACGCTGCGGAGTGGCTAGGCCCGTGAGCCATGGCCGCTGAGCCTGCGCGTCCCGAGCCTGTGCTCCGCAACGGGAGAGGCCACAACAGTGAGAGGTCCGCATACCACCAAAAAAAAAAAAAAAAGTGTGGTGCTTAATTTTCAGAAATTTTGATGATTTATCGGCTCTGTTGTTATCGATTTTTGGTTTAATTCTGTTTTGGAGAGATCATGCTCTGTAAATTTTAATTTTAAATTTTAAATTTATTGAGAATTATTTTATTGGTCAGATTATGAGCCAATAATCATACGAAAAGATGATCAAGCCCTTATCACACCTGGATTATAATTCACCCTTAATGTTTCATAACTAAAATGTGTCATTTCATTTAATTAAATTTGAATTCGTTTAAGTAGGCCATTACAGTGCTCTGGGAGCGTACAGCCTGAAGCCAGTCATGGAGGTGAAAGTTCTATGGAATGCCTTGTTCAAGAGTGCAGTATTATGTATCTTTAGAAGTGAAATGAATGCCTTGGTCATTCTCAATGTCAGGAACTCTGAAGGGGATGAAGAGTGTCTTGGTGAGGCCTTGTATTGTGGCTCTAGTATGTGCAGAGGCATGTCTGACCTTGATTTAAGTTTTTGGGCATTTGTGAAGCAAGAACATTCCCAGAGTTCTTTATCCAGAAGGGGGTGACCTTGGAATAAGGAGCTCTTGTTGCTGCCATTGGTTGGACCAAATGGCTAGACCATTGACTATGGCCTAAAAGTCTGAAAAAATGTGCGGAAGGAGCCAACTGTTGGTCGAGACATCCTTTATTGCTAAGACGACTGCTGACATTTGGCAAATTGTGTAGACCCGCAGGTCCTGTCCTTTATCAGAGATGTCTGTTAAGGAATGGAAGGCACAGAGAGAAAGCAAGCCTCATCAGATGTGACGGTGGTGCTATCATCCTTAAAGCTTATGAACTCCCTTTACTGTTCACTCAACTGATCCCGAGGGGCTCCCCAAGTGGCCAAGGGATCTGGGGGTGGGATGACCTCCCCCAGCACTGTGGCATTTGGCCAGGGACTGAGAACAGGGAGGCCACCCCCTCCTTCAGAAGTGATATGCTATGGTACCATGTTTGGCTCTGTCCTCTAGATACCATTTTCATTAGCAAGGAGACATCAACAACCATGCCAAGCTTGTGGGTGATTTGTTATGTAGCAATAGGTAGTTAGAACCAATAAGGGCCAACGCTTATTAAGTCCTAACAACCACACCATCCTGACTATTTTATGGCTATGATTTTTTTTTTCTGTTTTTAGATTCACTTTGCTTCTGTGACCCAGGAAAAGGTCAGACATTCTCTGGTTAGAGCTTTCGTTGTTTTTTGGGGTTTTTTCTTGGCCGAGCTCCACGGCTTGTGGGATGTGGGATCTTAGTTCCCAACCACAGATTGAAACCGGGCCCTCGGCAATGAGATCGCTGAGCCCTAACCACTGGATCACCAGGGAAGTCCCCCCTGGTTAGATCTTAGAGTGGTGAAGAGCAGGGTCTTTGGAGACAGGCAGACAAAAGCTTGACTCATGGCTCTGCCTGCACTAACTGTGTAACCTTAGGCACATTAATCTTTTCTTAACTGAAAACTCAGCTAATAAGTCTTTGAAACAATCACATGAGGTAATATATGCAAGCAGTTTAACACAGTGCCTGTCATGCAGTGAGACTTCAGTTAACTGTTAATGATAATTTTTACTACCTGATTTGCATCTCAGCTATTTACTCTCTGTGGACTAAACTGAACCTCAATTTCTTCAACTGCTATGTGGGGATAATAACAATAAGCATCTCAGAGTTGTTTTGAGACCTAGCCCAGTGTCTCACACTGAAACACATTTATCCTCAGTATAACAGATCAGGCACAAACACCAAGGACCCACCTCCAAACTCATTGTGTCATGGGACCTCTGACACTCTGGAGCTCAAACATCTCTGTAATGTAGCAGCTCCTAGAATACAGCTCAACGCACATTCTTGTCTACCCAGTTCATCAGCATCCCAGACACCATGTCTGTGATCTCAGCCCTGGCTGCTGAGGGGGTGTTTCTTTTGCATAACATAGTGGTTGAAAGCCTGCTGTCCTGGAGTCAGACTGTCCTGTGTTAAAATCCTAGGTCTTTCTCTTATTAGCTGTGTGAACTGAGACAAGTTACTTAATTTCTCCAAAACTCAAATACAAATTGGGGCTAGTTAATGCCTATCATCTTTCAATGTAACTCCAACCTCTGAAGTTCAGAGGAAAAAACATGATTGGATAAGCACATTAGATTTTTTTTTTTTTTCTGCTGTACGCGGGCCTCTCACAGTCGTGGCCTCTCCTGTTGCGGAGCACAGGCTCCGGACGCACAGGCTCAGCGGCCATGGCTCACGGGCCCAGCTGTTCCCCGGCATGTGGGATCTTCCTGGACCGGGGCACGAACCCGCGTCCCCTGCATTGGCAGGCGGACTCTCAACCACTGCGCCACCAGGGAAGCCCGCATACTAGATTTTTAAAATAAACTTACTGTTTTTACTCACAGGTTCTGTCACAAAAAGAAGAAATGTCAATTCTTTAGCTCCAAAAAAAGGAAGAGGAGTGGCTATAGCATATGAGGAATTTAATTTAGACCCGAGATAACTTTCTGGGCAGCGTGGGTTGCTCCAAGAAAACTAATGGCTAAAAGGAGGGAAGAGAAAGGGAAGTCACATTACTGGGGTCTCAAAAGAGAAGGCAGCTTCACCTGGATGAAATGGTTTGACTATAGTCCTGGGCAGACAGGAAGATAGATAGATCAGCGGTTTTCCAATGTTTTTGATCAGTCCTCTATGTATATTCTCATATACATATAAATATATATTATGTGTTGATATATTATGTGTGTATATCGAGAGAGAGAGAATATGTTCTGGGTTGCTGTGCAGCCTAGTGTTTTCCTGATCTATTATCGTATTTCAGTTTTTAACGTGCTGCTCACAACCCACTAAAGGTTTTACACAACGCCTCAGTGAGTCATGACCCGCAGTTTGAAAACCCTATAGTCTTGATTATTCCTTTCTATCCCTTTTAATATGAGCCCAAGAGAGGCTCATTCTCATTCCATACTTGACATTTCAACGTAAATCTTCTGGATTTACGTAAATTACAGTTCTCCCAAGTAAACAGGAGAAATTTGACTAGAATTATCTTCGGACTGCCTGGGGTTATTGCTTCTCTTTGACAGTAAATCAAAAAATTAAGCATGGTTATGAAGTCTGACTGCTTGGATTGAATTCTGGTTCTGCCTCTACCTGGCCGTCTCACCTGCCTCGGTTTATTATTATTTTTGTATAACAGAAATAATAATAGTAGTAGTAGCATCTGCCCCTTGGGTAACCAGGTAAGACCATTAACACAGGCTTGGGACTTAGTAAAAGTGCCCCAAAATATTGGCAACTATGTTATTTATTATTTTTAAACTGTCCGTTTTGTTGTCTTGCAGCGGCGAGACCTAAAAGCAGCTTAACCATAAGCAGCACTAAACTAAGGAAAGAAACTATTGGTGGTAAATTGGGATCTTTGGAAAGTTTCCCGTTGGACCTGACTTACCCTGAACAGACACTAGAGGGTGCTCCACGCTCAGCAAGCCACGTATTTCCAGGCCCAAAGACCTCTGCCAGTGACGGCTTGCCCTGAAACTTTCCCTTCGAATCTGGTGATTTTCGGTGTAAAAGTAGTTGCTGCATTGGTTCCAAAACAAAGGACTTTGGAGGAATTAGGAGGGACAGCAATCAGTTGTATCAAGGAGAAATTTTGCTCCCTCTTTTACCAATTGGCTTTTAGCTGGGCTGTGACCGTCTGGAGGACTGGGGCAGCATCTTACTCATCCATGAGCCCCAGGATCTAACACACATAGTGTCTGGAATATTGTAATCACTTTGTAAATATTTGTGAAAAGGGACCACCCAGTGGGAGCATCTGACACCTAAATAGTTATAATTACAAATTGGCAAGTGCTGGCATATATGACCATTGAGCATTATGAAAGCTCCCAGAAGGCTGGGGCTGGGAAAGTGAGCCAGAATGACTTCCTTAAATTCAGGGGTCCTGGGTTTCCCTGGTGGTGCAGTGGTTGAGAGTCCACCTGCCGATGCAGGAGACATGGGTTCGTGCCCCGGTCCGGGAAGATCCCACATGCCGGGGAGCAGCTGGGCCCGTGAGCCATGGCCACTGAGCCTGCGCGTCCAGAGCCTGTGCAACGGGAGAGGCCACAGCAGTGAGAGGCCCGCGTACCACAAAAAAAAAAAAAAATTCAGGGGTCCTGGTCCGCTCTAGAATATAAAGAAAAGATAGAAAAGATATTTTCTTCCACATTTGGCTTTGGATATTCAAAAACAGCTTTGTCCTCCATTTCCTTAACGTCCTTCATGTGAAGTGATTTCCAGGTGTTTTACCAAGTTGATCACTCCCTGCAGAACTGTAGGAAGGCAAATAATAGTTTAGGGTCTACTGGGTTCAATAACCTCCTGCTATTCTATTACATCACTTAATTATATCTGTATCTCATTTAATTTTCACAACAACTCTATGAGACTAAAGTTATTATCCACTTTCTACAGATTAGGTTATGGCAAGATTTCATAACTAGCCCAAGGTCGCGCCATTAGGGAGTGGCAGGTCCAGTATTTGAACCCTGATAATCTAGCTTCAAAAGATGCTTCTTTAGGGAATTCCCTGGTGGTCCAGTGGTTAAGACTCGGTGCTTTGGGCCTGGGTTCAATCCCTGGTCGGGGAACTAAGATCCCGCAAACCGCACGGTGTGGCAAAAAAAGAAAAACAAAAAAAGATGCTTCTTTACATTGTAAAGCAACTATATTTCACTAAAAAAATTTTTAAAGATGCCTCTTCAAAATTTCACTTAAAAGAATAACAACAACAGCTAACAGTATAGAGGGTGCCACATACTCTTCCAAGTGGTTTACATTTATTAACTCACTTAAGTGATTTATTCATCACACATATTCAGCTGTCACCCATTTTATTAGTAAAAAATCTTAATACAGAAAAGTAAAGAGAATAATATAATAAAAAGCTGTGTACTTAGCACCTGGAATGGAAAAAAGTTAATATTAAAGCTAATATTGTCTAGCCAAAACAATCTTGAAAAATAATGAAGTTGGAGGACTCACACTTCCCAATTTCAAAAGCTACAGTAATCAAGGCCCTGTGGTACTGGCATAAGTAGAGATGTATAGATCAATGGAATAGAATTGATAGTCCAGAAATAAATCCATATATATGGTCAAGATGTCAAGACCATCCAATGGGGAAAGATTCTTTTTTTCAACAACAGTGCTGGAACAAGTGGATATCCACATGCAAAAGAATGAATTTGGATCCCCAAATTCCCCATTCATTCTAGAAAAATTAACTCAAAATGGGTCAAAGACCTAAATATAAGAGCTAAACTATAAAACTCTTAGAAGGAGCCACAGGTGTAACATTTTTTTTTTATGAGGCAATGGTTTCTTAGATATGACACCAAAAGCACAAGAAGAAAAAAATAAATAAATTGGGCTTAATCAAAATTAAAAACTTTTGTGGGTCAAAGCACTGTTAAGAAAGTTAAAAGACTAACCACAGAATGGAAGAAAATATTTTCAAATCATAGCTCTGATAAGGGTCTTGTATCCAAAATATATGAAGAGCTCTTACAATTCAACAATAAAAAGACAAATACCCTAATTTAAAATTGGGCAAATGATTGGAATAGACATTTCTCCATAGAAGATATACAAATGGCCAATAAATGTATGAAAAGACACTATCATTAGTCATTAGGGAAATACAAATCAAACCCACAATGAGATATCACTTCAAACTCAGAAGCATGGCTATAATCAAAAAGGCAATAACGGGTGTTAGCAAGAATGTAGAGAAATTGGAACCCTCATATATTGCTGGTGGGAGCATAAAATGGCAGAACTGCTGTGGAAAACAGTTTGGCATGTTCTCAAATTGGTACTATAAGACCCAGGAATTCCACTGCTAGGTATATGCCCCAGAGAACTGAAAACATAAGATTTATATAAAAACTTGTACATGAATGTTCATAGCAACATTATTCATAATAGCCAGAAAGTGGGAACAACTCAAATGTCTATCAACTGATGGCATGGATAAACAAAATGTGGAATATCATGATATAATTCTACCATAAAAGGGAGTAAAGTGCATATACATACTACCACATGGATGACCCTTGAAAGAAGCGAAAGAATGCTAAGTCAGAGAAGCCAGGCACCACATATTGTGTGATTTTATTTATATTAAATGACCAGGTAGGCAAATCCATTGAGATTTGTGGTTTCTAGGGGCTAAAGAGAAGTGGCAAGGCGGAGTGACCGCTAATGGGCACAGGATTTCTTTGGGGGGATGATGAAAATGTTTTGGAATTAGATAGTGGTGATGATTGAACAACCTTGTGAATATAGTAAAAACCACTGAATTTTACACTTTAAAATGGTGAATTTTATGTTATGTGAATTATATCTGAATAAGAAAAAGAGAGAGAAATTTATATTCTCACCTCTAGCTCGGTGCTTCTCAAACATTCTGGTCTCAAAACCCCTCTATATTCTTAACAATTATTGAGGCTCCCAAAGAGCTTTTGTTTATGGGTTTTGTTTTCAGTTTTGTTTATGTGTTTATGTTAAATACACATTGACATTCACCATGTTATAAATTAAAACAGAAAAAATTTTAATATTTGTTAATTCATTTAAAATAGCATTAATACACCATATGCATGTAACAAGAGTAACAGTTTATGAAAATTAACTATATTTCCCAAATAAAAAAATAGCAAGAAGAGTGGCATCGTTTTTGCATTTTGGCAAATCTCTTTAATGTCTCGAATAACAGAAGCCAGGCAGCTTCTCCTATCTGCTACATTTAATCTGTTTTGATATGTTGTTTGGGTTGAAAGATATGAAAAAAATCTGATTTCACACAGATATGTAGTTGGGAAAGGGAGGAGTATTTTGTAGTCTTTTCAAATAATTGTAGATATTTTTCTTAGATACCACACCCAAACTGGTCAAGTGGGTTTCTTGGAGGTTAGTTGCAATGTGGAATCTGAAATCATATCAACGAACTTTTCATTCTGTTACATTAAAATCCATTGGTCTATAAGGAACTTTAAACTGATCTTTTACCCATGCATGATTTTGGAACATTGTGCATTGGTCATTTGGAAAATATTTGTTTCACTGAGTTAGGAAGCTCTTCCAAATGTTGACACATTTCATGATTCAATACCAAAATCTCACATTCATTGATATCAACACCAAGCTCAACAGAAAAGTCTTCAGGTTTTGGGGAAGCTGCAAGCCCGCAGTGGTAGAATAAAGTTTTCCAAAATTCCAATGTTTGTTTTAAAACTTGAATCTCATAATTAGCAATGAAAGCTCTCAGTTGTTTTCCCTGAAAGGGAAAGCTTGCTTTGTTTTCAGAAAATGTCTACCAATACCCAGGTCTGAATTAGCATATATATTTTTTCTGTCAGTCACTCTTTCAAGGAGAAATGATGTTCCATAAAAAAAAAAGCAGCTACTGGGGTTCCCTGGTGGCACAGTGGTTAAGAATCCGCCTGCCAATGCAGGGGACACATGTTCGAACCCTGGTCCGGGAAGATCCCACATGCAGCAGAGCAACTAAGCCAGTGTGCCACAACTACTGAGTCCGCGTGCCACAACTACTGGAGCCCATGCGCCACAACTACTGAAGCCTGTGCACCTAGAGCCGTGCTCTGCCACAAGAGAAGCCACGGCAATGAGAAGCCCGCACACCGCAATGAAGAGTAGCCCTCGCTCGCAGCAACTAGAGAAAGCCCGCGCGCAACAACAAAGACCCAATGCAGCCAAAAATAAATAAATTAAATAAATAATTTTTTTTTAAAAAGCAGCTAGTTTAGCTCACAACTCAAACAAGTGCCTTTCCTCAACACAACGACTGTCCTTCTATGTGCAGAAGTTATGACTTCTTCTTATTTAATGTACTCAGGGATTGAGGTTTTTTTTTTTTTTTTTTTTTTGACTGTCACGGAAACAGACATTTAGAACGCGGGCCTCTCACTGTTGTGGCCTCTCCCGTTGCAGAGCACAGGCTCCGGACGCGCAGGCTCAGCGGCCATGGCTCATGGGCCCAGCCCCTCCGCGGCATGTGGGATCCTCCCGGACCAGGGAACGAACCCGCATCCCCTGCATCAGCAAGCGAACTCTCAACCACTGCACCACCAGGGAAGCCCAGGGATTGAGTTTTAATAAAACTAATCATTTTTATTCTTTTTTTTTTTTGGCTGTGCCGTGCAGCATGCAGGATCTTAGTTCCCCAACTAGGGATTGAACCCGCGCCCCCTGTAGTGGAAGCGCAGAGTCTTAACCACTGGACGACCAAGAAAGTCCCATCAAGCACATTCTTAAGTGAAACTGGCTTTTGTTTTGTCTTGTTCTTTCATGCATGGTGGTGAAAAACGCAATGACTTCCAGGATAATATAGTGCCGTGGCGGCTTTGCCATCATTGTGAATGTTGTCAATGTCGTTATGGGGAAAAGACAAACTATGACTCAGTGTTTGACTTCGTGGGCCCCCTGGAAAACTCTAGAGTCTCCTAGGAGTCTGTGGACCAGACTTTGAGAACCACTGCTCTTGTTCATTCATTCGTTCGTTTTAATGGAACACTTGGTATGTGCTAGGTCCTAGGGCCACAGCAGGCCACAAGACAAGGCCTTGCATTCTCAGGGGGAGACACATAAATAAACAAGAAATTTTCTGATGGTGGTGCCACAAACTTGAAAGAATATCACTGAGGAAGAAGGGGACAATACTAGGGTGAAGGAACACCTCTTTGAGGTGACATTTCAATGGTGACCTAATTGGTAATGAGGAGAGTCTAATGGTATCCTTGTCAAAATGCAGTGTTCAGGGTACAAAAGATGTAGAGCTCTCTTTGCTCTATACCATAGAGCAAAGCCATCTCCCCTCTGGGTCTGACGTCACACTTTTTAAAGAAAGCAGCCCACCCAAGACACTGGGTTGGAAAGGATCAGAAACCTGTGCTCTGATCCCATCTTTTTATCAAGCTATTCTCTTCACTTCTCTGAGCTTTGAATTCCAAGCCCTTATCTGAAAGTAGTATGGTAGTAACTACCCAGCCCACCTTATAGTCAGAGTGGAGTTCAGATGACCTAAAGATGCACTGGAAAGTTTTTTATCCATTGTAAATGTGAGTGTTGCCTACTCAGTCAGGCTCAACTACCTTCATCTGCAGGCTACCCGGCTGCAGGCTCTCACCCTGAGCACTGGTCAGCTCAGTCAGCTCTTCCCCCAATGCCCTCTGCCTTTTCACAGGAATCTTAGTTGAGTCGTATCTCTTCTATTCCAAATGGGGATTCTTGATTCAGGGAGGATACGATAAAGGACCTGACACCAATCCTAATTTTTGAAAATATCTAGTTCCTTTCTACAGGTAATCTTAGCTTGTTGAAATTTTAAAAGATCTTGCCTACTAAATCAATTGATTTGAAGTGCTAACAAGCCTGTCTTCTTTGTTTTTATTCAAGTCATAGAATAAAATGCCAATCCCTGCACAGGACACTTGAGACCCTCTTCCCCCCCCCACAAACACACACCTCGCCCTCCGGATTGCTACTGAGCTCGTTCTCTGTTGTTTTACCAACTCCACATAATTATGTGGCCATATGTCATATGTCCAGCTGGTTCCCTGGCTGTGTCCGATGTTTGGCTGCCTTGCAAACGAGGTCTCCTGAAGACTTCTCCCCCAAGTGCTTCTCTTATGTTAAGAAATGCACGTGATTATATTGAGATGTTGCTTACCTCGGTTCTTAGAGTGTTTAACTCACTTCATTTTGCAGAGAGCAAATGGAGGTGTGGAGCCACGTTGGGACTAAAAGCTGAGAATACTGAAACTTTTAACACATTGTTTAGTAGTTCTGGCCTAGGAAACGGGAGAGATGGGAGGGGGGGGATGGGATGAAATGGGGAGGAGCCCAAGCCCCACACCTGGCGAGCTGCAGGCCTGAAGAGCCCTTAGTGCGCTCCCTCGGCAGGATTAACCCCTCCCAATCCGCGTCCGGGGCGCACGGGGGATGCCAGGAGGGGGACAAGAGGCGGCTGCCACCACAGTGTCTCCTCAGCCGGAGAGCAAGTGGCTTTTGGTCTACAGTTGTTTAAGATGCCCCCACACGAGGCTCGGGCTCATCCCTAGGGACGTCCCCCGCCCAGGTGGTCGGCATCCTAAGAGGGGCGCGGCGGGCGGCCCCCCAAACCCCCTAAACAGAATGGGGGGCTGCGCGGCAAAGAGAGACCCCGGAGATGCCCGGGGTGGGGACCCAAGGCAGGAAAAATCCTGAGCTCTGACCCCTTCTGGTCAAAAGCTGAGGGAGCGAGGCGGGGCATGCGACGTCACCCTAGGAGTCCCAGGCCGGCACAGAAGTTCCGAGGTGCCGCGGCTTCTCCGGCTCTCAGCCTCGTTCCGAGAAAGGGGGCATGGTCCCCAGGGTTCCTGCCTGTGCGGTGAGCACCCTCGGCGTGGTTCCAACCGTGGGCAGCCCGCAGGCTCCGGGAGCTGAGCCGCTGGCCTCCACCCCTCGGGCGGCCGGCAGGTGGCAGTGTTTGGCCGCAGGTGAGCCGACCCAGCCAGACCCAGCCAGACTCTGAACGTGGTTCCTCCCGTTGGGTCTTGCCACTACCAGTGTGTCTGGACTTGTTCACTGACCATTATCTGGGTTCTTGCCTGCCCAGACCCCACATCTCTCCTGGTTCTCCCTGGCTGCCCCTCCCAAGTAACTAATGCCTGCACCCCTCCATAAACGTACGTCACTCCCCCATGGATACTTCTTGGCCTCATGCCAGACAGTGGTGCCAACTTAGAAAGAGGAGGTGAAGGGACCTTCAAGATGGCGGAAGAGTAAGACGTGGAGATCCTCCCGACAAATATATCAAAAATACATCTACATGTGGAACAACACCCACTGAACGCTGGCAGAAGACCTCAGACCTCCCAAAAGGCAAGAAACTCCCCACATACCTGAGTAGGGCAAAAGAAAAAAGGAACAACAGAGACAAAAGAATAGGGACGGCACCTGCACCTCGAGGAGAGAGCTGTGAAGGAGGAAAGGTTTCCACCCGCTAGAAGCCCCTTCACTGACGGAGACAGGGGTGGCAGAGGGGGGAGCTTCAGAGCCGCGGAGGGCAAAGCGGAGAGGTTCCCGCACAGAGGATCGGTGCCGACCGGCACTCACCAGCCCGAGAGGCTTGTGTGCTCACCCGCCGGCCGGGATGGGCGGGGTCTGGGAGCTGAGGCTCGGACTTCAGAGGTCAGATCCCAGCGAGAGGACTGGGGTTGGCTGCGTGAACACAGCCTGAAGGGGGCTAGTGCGCTACAGCTAGCCGGGAGGGAGTCCGGGAAAAAGTCTGGACCCGCCTAAGAGGCAAGAGACCATCGTTTCGGGGTGTGCGAGGAGAGGGGATTCCTACCCCTTCTGCCCACAGAAGGCAGAGCATTGCCTAAACAAGCTCCAGAGACGGGTGCGAACCGTGGCTATCAGCTTGGACACCAGAGACGGGCATGAAACGCTAAGGCTGCTGCTGCAGCCACCAAGAAACCTGTGTGCAAGCACAGGTCACTATCCACACCCTCCCGGAAGCCTGTGCAACCCGTCACTGTCAGGGTCCCGTGATCCAGGGACAACTTCCTCGGGAGAACACAGAGAGCGCCTCAGGCTATTGCAATGTCACGCTGGCCTCTGCCACCGCAGGCTTGCCCTGCATTCCAATCATAACTACCATACTCCTCACTCCCCCCGCATGAATGAGCCAGAGCCCCCTAATCAGCCATTGCTTTAACCCAGTCCTGTCTGGGCGGGAACAGATGCCTGAGGGTGACCTACACGCAGAAGTGGGGCCAAAACCAAAACTGAACCCCAGGAGCTGTGCGAACAAAGAAGAGAAAGGGAAATCTCTCCATGCAGCCTCAGGAGCAGCGGATTAAATCCCCACAATCAACGTGATGTACCTGCATCTGTGGAATACCTGAATAGACAACGAATCACCCCAAAATCGAGGCGGTGGGCATTGGGAGCAACTGCAGACTTAGGGTTTGCTGTCTGCAACTGACTTGTTTCTGCTTTTCATGTTTACCTTAGTATAGTTTTTAGTGCTTGGTATCACTGGTGGATTTGTTTATTGGTTTGGCTGTGCTCTTCTTTTTTTATTACTTTTTTATTTTTTTATTTTAATAATTTTAAAATTTTAATTAATTAATTTATATATTTATTTATCTTTCATTTTTCTCCCTTTTCTTCTGAGCTGTGTGGCTGACAGGGTCTTGGTGCTCCAGCCTGGTGTCAGGCCTGAGCCTCTGTGGTAGGAGAGCTGAGTTCAGGACATTGGACCACCAGAGACCTCCCGGTCCCATGTAATATCAGTTGGCAAGAGCTCTCCCAGAGATCTCCATCTCAGTGCTAAGACCCACCTCCACCCAACAGCCAGCAAGATTCAGTGCTGTACGTACCATGCCAAACAACTGGCAAGACAAGAACACAACCCCACCCATTAGCAGAGAGGTTGCCTAAAACCATACTAAGTTCAGAGACACCCCAAAACACACCACCAGACGCAGCCCTGCCCACCAGAAAGACAAGATCCAGCCCCACCCACCATAACACATGTACCAGTCCCCTCCACCAGGAAGCCTACACAACCCACTGAACCAAACTTACCCACTGGGGGAAGACACCAAAAACAACGGGAACTATCAACCTGCAGCCTGCAACAAGGAGACCCCAAACACAGTAAGTTAAACAAAATAAGAAGATAGAGAAATATGCAGCAGATGAAGGAGCAAGGCAAAAACCCACCAAACCAAACAAATGAAGAGGAAATAGGCAGTTTACCTGAAAAAGAATTCAGAGTAATGATGGTAAAGATGATCCAAGACCTTGGAAATAGAATGGAGAAAATACAAGAAACGTTTAACAAGGACCTAGAAGAACTAAAGAGCAAACAAACAATGATGGACAACACAATAAATGAAATTAAAAATTCTCGGGCTTCCCTGGTGGCGCAGTGGTTGAGAGTCCGCCTGCCGATGCAGGGGACGCGGGTTCGTGCCCCGGTCCGGGAGGATCCCACGTGCCGCGGAGCGGCTGGGCCCGTGAGCCATGGCAGCTGAGCCTGCGCGTCCGGAGCCTGTGCTCCGCAACGGGAGAGGCCGCGACAGTGAGAGGCCCGCGTACCGCAAAACAAAATAAAGAGCATCCTCATGTTAAAAAAAAAAAAAAAATTCTCTAGAAGGAATTAATAGCAGAATAATTGAAGCAGAAGAACGGATAAGTGACCTGGAAGATAAAATAGTGGAAATAACTACTGCAGAGCAGAATAAAGAAAAAAGAATGACAAAAATTGAGGACAGTCTCAGAGACCTCTGGGACAACATTAAACACACCAACATTTGAATTATAGGGGTCCCAGAAGAAGAAAAGAAAAAGAAAGGATCTGAGAAAATATTTGAAGAGATTATAGTTGAAAACTTCCCTAAAATGGGAAATAGTCAATCAAGTCCAGGAAGTGCAGAGAGTCCCATACAGGATAAATCCAAGGAGAAACATGCCAAGACACATATAAATCAAACTATCAAAAATTAAATACAAAGAAAAAATATTAAAAGCAGCAAGGCAAAAGTAACAAATAACATACCAGGGAATCCCCATAAGGTTAAGAGCTGATCTTTCAGCAGAAACTCTGCAAGCCAGAAGGGAGTGGCAGGGCATGTTTAAAAGGATGAAAAGGAAAAAGCTACAACCAAAATTACTCTACCCAGCAAGGATCTCATTCAGATTTGACAGAGAAATTAAAACCTTTACAGACAAGCAAAATTTAAGAGAATTCAGCACCACCAAACCAGCTTTACAACAAATGCTAAAGGAACTTCTCTAGGCAGGATACACAAGAGAAGGAAAAGACCTACAATAACAAACCCAAAACAATTAAGAAAATGGTAACAGGAACATACATATTGATAATTACCTTAAATGTAAATGGATTAAATGCTCCTACCAAAACACATAGACTGGCTGAATGGATACAAAAACAAGACCCATATATATGCTGTCTGCAAGAGACCCACTTCAGATCTAGAGACACATATAGACTAAAAGTGAGGGGTTGGAAAAAGATATTCCATGCAAATGGAAATCAAAAGAAAGCTGGAGGGCTTCCCTGGTGGCACAGTGGTTAAGAATCCGCCTGCCAATGCAGGGGACATGGGGTCGAGCCCTGCTCCGGGAAGATCCCACATGCCATGGAGCAACTAAGCCCGTGCGCCACAACTACTGAGCCTGCGCTCTAGAGCCCGCGAGCCACAACTACTGAAGCCCACGCACCTAGAGCCTGTGCTCTGCAACAAGAGAAGCCACCACAATGAGAAGCCTGTGCCCCACAACAAAGAGTAGTCCCCGCTCACTGCAACTAGAGAAAGCCTGTGTGCAGCAGTGAAGACCCAACGAGGCCAAAAATTAAATAATAAATGAATAAATAAATAAATTTTTTAAAAAAGAAAGCTGGAGTAGCAATTCTCATATCAGACAAAATAGACTTTAAAATAAAGACTATTACAAGAGACAAAGAAGGACACTACATAACGATCTAGGGATCAACCCAAGACGAAGATATAACAATTGTAAATATTTATGCACCCAACATAGGAGGACTTCAATACATAAGGCAAATGCTAACAGCAATAAAAGGGGAAATTGACAGTAACACAACAATAGTAGGGGACTTTAACACCCCACTTTCACCAATGGACAGATCATCCAAAATGAAAACAAATAAGGAAACACAAGCTTTAAATGACACATTAGACAAGATGGACTTAATTGATATTTATAGGATATTCCATCCCCAAACAACAGAATACACTTTCTTCTCAAGTGCTCATGGAACATTCTCCAGGATAGATCATATCTTGGGTCACAAATCAAGCCTTGGTAAATTTAAGAAAATTGAAATCGTATCAAGTATATTTTCCGACCACAACGCTATGAGACTAGATATCAATTACAGGAAAAAAAAAAAACTGTAAAAAATACAAACACATGGAGGCGAAACAATACGCTACTAAATAACTAAGAGATCACTGAAGAAATCAAAGAGGAAATAAAAAAATACCCAGAAACAAATGACAATAAAAACACGACAACCCAAAACCTATGGGATGCAGCAAAAGCAGTTCTAAGAAGGAAGTTTATAGCAATACAACCCTACCTCAAGAAACAACAAGAAAAAGTCTCAAACAACCTCACCTTACACCTAAAGCAATTAGAGAAAGAAGAACAAAAAAACCCCAAAGTTAGCAGAAGGAAAGAAATCATAAAGATCAGATCAGAAATAAATGAAAAAGAAATAAAGGAAACAATAGCAAAGATCAATAAAACTAAAAGCTGGTTCTTCAAGAAGATAAACAAAATTGATAAACCATTAGCCAGACTCATAAAGAAAAAAAGGGAGAGGACTCAAATCAACAGAATTAGAAATGAAAAAGGAAAAATAACAGCTGACACTGCAGAAATACAAAGACTCATGAGAGATTACTACAAGCAACTATATGCCAATAAAATGGACAACCTGGAAGAAATGGACAAATTCTTAGAAAAGCACAACCTTCTGAGACTGAACCAGGAAGAAATAGAAAATATAAAAAGACCAATCACAAGCACTGAAATTGAAATTGTGATTTTAAATCTTCCAACAAACAAAAGCTCAGGACAGGTGAATTCTATCAAACATTCAGAGAAGAGCTAACACCTATCCTTCTCAAACTCTTACAAAATATAGCAGAGGGAGGAACAGTCCCAAACTCATTCTGTGAGGCTGCCATCACCCTGATACCAAAACCAGACAAAGATGTCACAAAAAAAGAAAACTACAGACCAATATCACTGATGAACATAGATGCAAAAATACTCAACACAACACTAGCAAACAGAATCCAGCAGCACATTAAAAGGATCATACACCATGATCAAGTGGGATTCATCCCAGGGATGCAAGAATTCTTCAATATACGCAAATCAATCAATGTGATACACCATATTAACAAACTGAAGGATAAAAACCATATGATAAGCTCAACAGATGCAGAAAAAGCTTTTGACAAAATTCAACACTGATCTATGACAAAAACTCTCCAGAAAGTAGGCATAGAGGGAACTTACCTCAACATAATAAAAGCCATATATAACAAACTCACAGCCAACATCGTTCTCAATGGTGAAAACTGAAACCATTTCCTCTAAAATCAGGAACAAGACAAGGATACCCACGCTCACCACTATTATTCAGCATAGTTTTGGAAGTTTTAACCACAGCAATCAGAGAAGAAAAAGAAAGAAAAGGAATCCAAATCGGAAAAGAAGTAAAGCTGTCACTGTTCGCAGATGACGTGATACTATACATAGAGAATCCTAAAGATGCCACCAGAAAACTACTAGAGCTAATCAATGAATCTGGTAAAGTAGCAGGATACAAAATTAATGCACAGAAATCTCTTGCATTCTTATACACTAATGATGAAAAATCTGAAAGAGAAATTAAGGAAACACTCCCCTTTACCATTGCAACAAAAAGAATAAAATACCTAGGAACAGGGCTTCCCTGGTGGCGCAGTGGTTGAGAGTCCGCCTGCCGATGCAGGGGACACAGGTTCATGCCCTGGTCCAGGAAGATCCCACATGCCGTGGAGCAGCTGGGCCCGTGAGCCATGGCCATTGAGCCTGCGCGTCCAGAGCCTGTGCTCCGCAACGGGAGAGGCCACAACAGTGAGAGGTCCACGTACCACAAAAAACAAAAACAAAACAAACAAACAAACAAACAAAATACCTAGGAATAAACCTACCTAAGGAGACAAAAGACCTGTATGCAGAAAACTATAAGACACTGATGAAAGAAATTAAAGATGATACAAACAGATGGAGAGATATACCACGTTCTTGGATTGGAAGAATCAACATTGTGAAAATGACTATACTACCCAAAGCAATCTACAGATTCAATGCAATCTCTATCAAACTACCAACAGCATTTTTCACAGAACTAGAACAAAAAATTTCACAATTTGTATGGAAACACAAAAGACCCTGAATAGCCAAAGCAATCTTGAGAAAGAAAAACGGAGTTGGAGGAATCAGGCTCCCTGACTTCACACTACACTACAAAGCTACAGTAATCAAGACAGTATGTTACTGGCACAAAAACAGAAATACAGATCAATGAAACAGGATAGAAAGCCCAGAGATAAACCCACGCACATATGGTCACTTTATCTTTGATAAAGGAGGCAAGAATATACAATGGAGAAAAGACAGCCTCTTCAATAAGTGGTGCTGGGCTTCCCTGGTGGCTCAGTGGTTAAGAATCCCCCTGCCAACGCAGGAGACACGGGTTCGAGCCCTGGCCCAGGAAGATCCCACATGCCATTGGAGCAGCTAAGCCCATGCACCGCAACTACTGAGCCTGCGCTCTAGAGCCTGCAAGCCACAACAACTAAAGCCCACATGCCTAGATCCCATGCTCCACAACAAGAGAAGCCACTGCAGTGAGAAGCCTGTACACCACAATGAGGAGTAGCCCCCACTTGCCTCAACTAGAGAGAGCTCACACGCAGCAATAAAGACCCAATGCAGCCAAAAATAAATAAATAAATAAATTTATTTTTTAAAAAAAGTGGTGGTGGAAAAGGACAGCTACATGTGAAAGTATGAAATTAGGACATTTCCTAACACCATACACAAAAATAAACTCAAAATGGATTATAGACCTAAATGTAAGGCCAGACACTATAAAACTCTTAGAGGAAAACATAGGAAGAACACTCTATGACATAAATGACAGCAAGATCCTTTTTGACTCACCTCCTAGAGAAATGGAAATAAAAACAAAAATAAAAAAATGGGACCTAATGAAACGTAAAAGCTTTTGCACAGCAAAGGAAACCATAAACAAGACGAAAAGACAATCCTCAGAATGGGAGAAAATATTTGCAAACGAAGCAACTGACAAAGGATTAATCTCCCAAATATACAAGCAGCTCATGCAGCTCAAAAAAACAAACAACCCAATCCAAAAATGGCCAGAAGATCTAAAGAGACATTTCTCCAAAGAAGATACACAGATTGCCACCAAACACATGAAAGGATGCTCAACATCACTAATCGTTAGAGAAATGCAAATCAGATCTACAGTGAGGTATCACTTCACACCAGTCAGAATGGGCATCATCAAAAACTCTACAAACAATAAATGCTGGAGAGAGTGTGGAGAAAAGGGAACCCTCCTGCACTGTTGGTGGGAATGTAAATTGATACAGCCACTGTGGAGAACAGTAGGCAGATTCTGTAAAAAACTAAAAATAGAACTACCATATGACCCAGCAATCCCACTACTGGGCATATACTCTGAGAAAACTGTAATTCAAAAAGAGTCATGTACCCCAATGTTCATTGCAGCTCTTTTTACAATAGCCAGGACATGGAAGCAACCTAAGTGTCCAACGATAGATGAATGGATAAAGAAGATGTGGCACACATATACAATGGAATATTACTCAGCCATAAAAAGAAACGACACTGAGTTATTTGTAGTGAGGTGGATGGATCTAGGGTCTGTCATACAGAGTGAAATAAGTCAGAAAGAGAAAAAACAAATACCGCATGCCAACACATATATATGGAATCTAAAAAAAAAAAAAAAAAAAGGTTCTGATGAACCTAGGGGGCAGGACAGGAATAAAGACACAGATGTAGGGAATGGACTTGAGGGCACAGGGAGGGGGAAGGGTAAGCTGGCATGAAGTGAGAGAGTAGCATTGACATATATACACTACCAACTGTAAAATCGATAGCTAGTGGGAAGCAGCCGCGTAGCATGGGGAGATCAGCTCGGTGCTTTGTGACCACCTAGAGGGGTGGGATAGGGAGGATGGGAGGGAGACGCAAGAGGGAGGGGATATGGGGATATATGTATACATATAGCTGATTCAGTTTGTTATACAGCAGAAACTAACACAACATTGTAAAGCAATTATACTCCAATAAAGATGTTTAAAAAAAAAAAAGAGGAGGTGTCTTGGAATCAGATTTGGGTTCAAATTCATGCTCTGCCAATTATCAGCTGTGTGACCTTGGACAAATCACTTTACCTCTCTGTGTCAAGTTTCTCATCCTCAAAAATAGGCTAATAACAATAGGAATAGCTTATGCAATATGCCAAAGATTTATATGCCATATGCTATGTATGTATATTATCAGCTCAGGGCTTAAGATGAGAAAACTGTGGCTCTGAGAGGAAGCTGTAGGAAGCAGCAGAACCAGCATCTGAACCCAGGTCCGGCCCTTTCTCCAATGTTACCCTGCCTTGCAGGGCTGCTGTGAGAATCAAAATGTGAAAATGTAATTATCATATCCTTCTGACAACTTGGCCTGGATCCTGGTGGGTGTTTTTTCTTACTAAGAAGGGAAGTA
>NW_006791954.1:2103364-2104393 GCF_000442215.2 Lipotes vexillifer | reverse complement strand
TAGGGAAAGGCATTTTTCAATTGATAGGAATGTTCTGTTAGTGGACTTAACCCAGCCCACTAGAATTCAAGTTCCAGACGGATAGGGACCTCATCTGTCTTGCTCACTGCTCTGAGTCTGTTGCTCAACATACTTCCTGATGCATAGTAAATGCACAATAAATATAAAAGAATATAAAAATTTGTACATTTCCTACCTTCATTCCTTGATGGATCCTAACATGGAGCCATTTTTCACACCAACCATTCAATTACCAGGCAAGTGACACTAATTACTAGCTCTAACGGTCATTGGCTAATTTAATTAAAAGGAATTATTGGATCTTTTAAAACTCCTCTCACCTTCCTATTATCTAAGACATAGGGATTCAATAACAGTCTTTTTATTAGTGTGTTCACAAGATAAATCAAGTAAATCAGCTTAACAAGTCCTCTTCGTGACTTATGACATTGAGAATAAGGTGTGGGGAAATGACAGATGTGATAAACTGAAGTCTCTGAGAAAATGTGGTGGGCATGTGGCTCCCAGTGTCCCAGGAATGCTCTCCCATGTGGCCCCAGGGCTTCAGACATGCTCAGCCTGGTCTCCATCCACACTCTGCTTCAACATTCTACTTGCCCTTGTCCAAAGCATTTTTGAGGACCTTGATGCTTTTGGTGCTGATCAGGCCCTTAGGCCTAAAGTAACTAATCCTAGGCCAGACCTGTGAATATTGATCAATATGATGGCAACAGCAGGAGGGCAGAGCAGAGGCAGCCTTCAGTGCAAAACTAGGCACAGGCTCTGAGAGGGAAATTGGAAAATAAAACAGGTTGTCTATACTGACTCTCTCCCTTAAAGTCCATTTAAAAAAAAAACATCCTACTGGCGTCAAGACTCAAAGATTCATTTGGGGGCTTCCCTGGTGGCGCAGTGGTTGACAGTCTGCCTGCTGATGCAGGGGACACAGGTTCGCGCCCCGGTCCGGGAAGATCCCACATGCCGTGGAGCGGCTGGGCCCGTGAGCCATGGCCGCTGAGCCTGTGCGTC
>NW_006791954.1:2098523-2102915 GCF_000442215.2 Lipotes vexillifer | reverse complement strand
ACAAAAAAAAAAAAAAAAAAAAAAAAAAAATCCATGGGACTTTTTGGCATTGGTATAATAGAAAGAACAAAGACCTGGATTGAGTCTTGAATCAGCCACCTTCTTAGCTTAGCCTCTTAACTCCAGTTTCCTCACCTCTTACTGGGGGCATGTGATATTGTGATGTATAATCAGAAATATATATTTGGTCTTCTGGCACAAAGCTCCTAAAACCTTTGGAATTTCCTGTGATGAGAGTGAGAAAAAGGCCATTTGTTGTGTTAATGAGGTGATTTGGGGTCCTTACTTAAGGATGGGGGCTGGTTGTCAGAGCCAACATGGGTTAGAGGTTTGGACTTTTCAGTCCCATCCCCCAGACTCCAGGGAGGGGAGAGGGGCTTGAGATAGAGTTTAGTCACCAGTAGCCAATGATTTAATCAATCCTGCCTATGTAATGAAGCCTCCATAAAAACCCAAAAAGGGTTCAGAGAGCTTCCAGGTTGGTGACCCCTTGGAGACTTGAGGAGAATGGGGTGCTCAGAGAAGGCATGGGACCACTGTGCCCTTTTCCCATGCCTTCTGCTATGCATCTCTTCCATCTGGCTCTTTCTGAGTTATATCCTTTTATAATAAACTATGATCTAGTAAGTAAAGTGTTTCTCTGAGTTCTGTGAGCCACTCTCGAAAATTAATCCAACCCAAAGAGAGGGTCGTGGAAACCACTGATTTATAGCCTGTGGGTCAGAGGCACAGGCGACAACTGGGCTTTCAACTGGTGTCTGAGTTGTGGAGAGTCCCAGTCAGAACCCGTAACCTGTGAGCTCTCTTGCTATCTCTGAGTAGCGAGTTTCAGAATTGAGTTGAATTCTAAGACATTCAGATGGTGTCCTGAGAATTGCTTGGTTGTGTGGGGGAAATTCCACACACATACATAGGAACTGGGTACAGAACCCGAAATAGGGTAGTACACTCTCCTGGTTTTCTTCCTACTTCTCTGAACATTCCTTTTATTTCAGTTGTGAAGTCTTCTCCTGTTGCTCTCTCCTTAACCTTTGGTAGATTCCATCCTCAGACTTCTTTCTGCCCCGACACCCTCTCGTTGCAAAGTGTTGTTAGGAAGTCTTGTTCATTCTTGGATCTCACCGCTACCTCTACGGGGTGATTCCCAGATTTATCACCAGTCCTGCCTTAAATATTCAAAAAAAACTTAAAAAAAAAAAAAAAGAACTTTGGGTCAGGCCTCTATCGACCAATCAACTGTAGTTAGGGTGGTAGGATCTGTATGAACATAGCAACTACCATTAGTATCACAGAGGTGGAATAGGGGAAAGAGGCTTTACCAGAGGAAGTCTAGAGTGGAATGCTGGACAGACACCGCTTTTTTTGTTTGTTTGTTTTGAAGTGTATTTGATTTACAGTGTTGTGCTAATCTCTGCTGTACAGCAAAGTGACTCAGTTATAAACAGAGACAC
This sequence comes from Lipotes vexillifer, assembly GCF_000442215.2. Lineage (NCBI taxonomy): Eukaryota > Metazoa > Chordata > Mammalia > Artiodactyla > Lipotidae > Lipotes > Lipotes vexillifer. The sequence goes on along the minus strand of NW_006791954.1, from coordinate 2,101,464 downwards.
ATTCTTTTTTGTAACATATTCTTTTCCATTACGGCTTATCCCAGGAGATTGGATATAGAGCTCCCTGTGCTATACAGTAGGACCTTGTTGTTTATCCATTCTAAATGTAATAGTTTGCATCTACCAACCCCAAACCCCCATCTCTCCCTCTCCCTTACCCCCTCCCCCTTGGCAACCACAAGTCTGATCTCTATGCAGACAGACACCACTTACAGCTACCAGATGAGGACCTTCCTACTTGAATGCCCCCACTGGTATTTCACCATATTCCCCTAAAAACCTGAATATCCTCCTGTTCTTCTAACCTCAGTGAATGGGGCCACCATTCACCAAGTCACCCCAGCTACAGCTCTGAGAGTCATTCTAGAATCCTCCTTCTCTCTCACTAATCCCAATACATCTAATCACTCACCAGGTCCTTCTGACTCTACCTTCTGACTATTTCACTTCTCCATCCTACTACCACTTTCTGAGTTCAGGCCCTCCTCTTAAATCATCTGACCTATTGCAATAGTTTCTTAGCTAGTCTCTCAGCTCCTAGTCTCGCTCCACCTTATCCAATTCTCCCTATTGATGGCCTTTGTTTTCTTGAAAGAAATAGAATATTTTCTGATTATATTAAAATGTATGATAATTTAAAGTACCAGTCAAGGGCTTCCCTGGTGGTGCAGTGGTTGGGAGTCCGCCTGCCGATGCAGGGGACGCGGGTTCGTGCCCCGGTCCGGGAAGATCCCATATGCCGCGGAGCGGCTGGGCCCGTGAGCCATGGCCGCTGAGCCTGCGCGTCCGGAGCCTGTGCTCCGCAACGGGAGAGGCCACAGCAGTGAGGGGCCCGCGTACCACACAAAAAAATAAAAATAAAAAATAAAGTACCAGTCAATACAGAAGAAGAACAAGGAAGAATGTAAGCATTGACTGAAATTTGACTACCATGAGATAACTGTGTTATCATGTTGGTGATCATTCTTTTTTGTATTTCTTTATTCCTATAAATATATGTATATATATTTGATTTATTATATATATATATATATATATAATTTATGAGATATATATGTCACAGGCCATGTCCTGCCTTGAATGCTATGCTCTATAAATAGGGAGTTGCTTACAGTTTCCTTGCACGTACCATGCTGTTTCTCATCCCTCTGTTGTTGTCTGTGCCCAAAACACTCTGTGCTAGTTACCTAGAGCTGAAGTAACAAAGCACCACAAACTGGGTGGCTTAAAGAACAGAAATTTATTCTCTCACAGTCCTGGAAGCTAGAAGTCTGAAATCAAGGTGTTGACAGGACCATGGTCCTTCCAAAACCTCTAGGAGAGAATCCTTCCTTGCCTCCTTCCGCTTCTGATGGCCCCAGGCTTTCCTTGGCTTGTACAGCATAATCCAATCATTGCCTTTGTCTGCACATGGCTGTCTCCCCCATTTCTGTGCCTTCACATGGTGTTCGCCCTGTGTGTCTGCCACTGTGTCCAAATGTCCCTCTTTTTAAGAGGCTCACCTTACTCCAGCATGACCTCATCTTAACTAAGAATATCTACAATGACTCTGTTTCCAAATAAGGTCATATGCTGAGGCACTGCGGGTTAGGACTTGAATATCTCTTTTTTAAGGATGACACAATTCAGCCCATAACATACCTTTTCTATTTTCTTACCTGACCAACTTCTTTCCAACCTTCATACTTCAGCCAAGGCATCATCTTTCCAAGGAAGTGTTCCCTGAAGCCCCTAGGTGGGCCTGTGTGTTTCCATAGCAGCTTTATCAGCATAGCACATTTTATTGGAATTATCTGTACACGAATGATTTCCCTTACTTAAACTGGAACCCCCTTGAGGGTAGGGACTACAGCTTCCATCTTTAACATGTCCAACGTTCGTCTCTCACATTAATTGGTTCAAGGCTAAGTGGACTGGAGGCTCAAAAACACTTAAAGGAGAATAGAAATTTACCTCTCTCCCACATGGCAGTCCTGAGTCGGGCCATCTGGTTAGTAAGGACTCTGCCCTGACACAGGCACCTGAGAACTCTGGTTCCTTCCATGTTGTTGCTTCACCAAATGAGAACGTTTTCCTCATTTTGACGGCCCATCTGCATCACAGCTTGCAGGAGGCGGGGAAGAGACTGTGGAAAAGCACAGCCCAAGGTTTTAAAGTTCAGACCCCAAGTGGCCCTCCTTACTTGTGTTCACATTCTGTTGGTGAGAACTTAGTCATACATGGCCACACTTACTTGAAAGGGGGTCTGAAAATGTGTCTTTAGTTGAGCAGCCATGGATTACTCCACAGCTCTGTTATAGTGCCACAACCCCTTAGCTGCAAGTTCTGAAATCTCAAAAGTTCTGAAAAATCAAAAGCTTTTTCTTTTAAAAAAAAATTTATTTATTTATTTATTTTTGGCTGTGTTGGCTCTTCCTTGCTGCGTGCGTGCTTTCTCCAGTTGCGGCGAGCGGGGGCTACTCTTTCTTGCGATGCGTGGGCTTCTCATTGTGGTGGCTTCTCTTTTTGCAGAGCACAGGCTCTAGGCACTTGGGCTTCAGTAGTTGTGGCACGCAGGCATCCATAGTTGTGGCTCGCGAGCTCTAGAGCACAGGCTCAGTAGTTGTGGCGCACAGGCTTCATTGCTCTGCAGCGTGTGGGAACTTCCTAGACCAGGGCTTTAACCCTTGTCCCCTGCATTGGCAGGTGGACTCTCAACCACTGCACCACCAGGGAAGCCCTGTCTTCTTTTTTTGTTTTCAATTTTATGAATTTATGCTCTTATCTTTACTATTTCCACTTGCTTTGGATTAATTTTGTTCTTTTTTTTTCCTAGGTTCTTGAGGTGGGAGCTTAGATTATTGATTTGAGAGTTTTCCACTTTCTCAGTACTGCTTTAGCCATAAATTTTAATATTGTATTTCCATTTTCACTCAATTCATTGTATTTTTTTTTTTTTTTT
>NW_006791954.1:2048446-2097754 GCF_000442215.2 Lipotes vexillifer | reverse complement strand
CGGGCCTCTCACTGTTGTGGCCTCTCCCGTTGCGGAGCACAGGCTCCGGACTGCAGGCTCAGCGGCCATGGCTCACGGGCCCAGCCGCTCCGCGGTATGTGGGATCTTCCCGGACCGGGGCACGAACCCGCGTCCCCTGCATCGGCAGGCGGACTCTCAACCACTGCGCCACCAAGGAAGCCCAATTCATTGTATTTTTAAATTTCACTTGAGAATTCTCTCTTTGACCCATAGATTATTTAGAAGTATGCTGTTCAGTTTCCAAGTATTTGGAGATTTTTCTGTTATCTTTTTGTTATTGATTTCTACTTTGGTTTTATTATGGTCAGAGAACACATTCGGTATGATATCAATTTTTTAAAATTTATTGGAATTTGTTTTATGGCCAATAATGTGGTTTATCTTGGTATATGTTCCATAGACACTTGAAAACAATGAGGATTCTGCTGTTATTGGATGGAAGTTTCTGTTAATATCCATTAGATTCTGTTGGTTGATGGTAGTGCTGAATTCTTCTATACCCTTGTTGATTTTCTGTCTAGTTGAAGGCTGTGGATAGGACTTTAGTGAGAGAAATAGGTAAAAGAGGGGGATAGAAATCACACACAGGAGAAGAAAGTGACTTACCCAGGTGGTGGCTGACAGATTAGAACAAGCTCACCCAGCTGGTTTTGATCAGGGAAGACACCCTGGAAAAAATTCAGAATGCAACTCCCCCCCCACACACACCTTTTAACAAGATGCTATTGAATTCCTTTCTTTTGTAGATGTCCTACCAATGGCATGGAAGCAGTCCAAAGTGGGGAAGAGAGAGCTCCATCCTGTCTGGAAGTGGACGTTTATCCCCTCATCTCTGTCTGGGTTCATGGGTACACAGCTAAACTCAAGGTCAAAATTCCTCTACTACCAACTTTAACTCTTTTTTTATTTTTTATTTTTTATTTATTTATTTATTTTTAACATCTTTATTGGGGTATAATTGCTTTACAATGGTGTGTTAGTTTCTGCTTTATAACAGAGTGAGTTACCAACTTTAACTCTTGCTCTAGGCTTCTCCATCCCTTTTCAGGATCCTCCCCACCTAGGAAGGGGGAATCTGGACCAAGTCTTCACCAGCCACTCCTCTCCAGTTGTTCAGGAGGGAACCTGAAGCTGGAGGCTGAACTGTGGCACTGTGCCTACTACCAGAGCAGGACAGATGAGCTCCCCTCAGACTAGATTATCCCCAGAGGCTGCACAATTAGACTATCGAGAGTACCTGCCTTTGGGAATTCAGCTCCTAGAGGCAAATGGTACTGGCCCTAGAAAGATCCAAGGAAGCCTGGAGAACCACTCCCCTCCATTGCTTCATGCTGTAGAGGTGGTGTACATACCTGGAGGGGTGGCCGGGATCAAACCTTTGATGAGACTCTCTGCTCCAGGAACATGGAGCCTCCGCATCTCAGAGCCTAGCAGGTCCCTGACGGCATGGGCTGGTCTCTCCTGCCACGTGAGCCTTTTGCTGGCCTGGTTTGGGAATTACCCTCCAGGCCTTTCCCAGGCATATACCCTCTCTGCTTCTCTCTGTCTCTCTTTCTCTTTCTCACTCTCAACTCTCTATGTCTCCTTTTTTTTCTAGCTTTTAAAATCTGTTTTCTGGGACTTCCCTGACGGTCCAGTGGTGAAGAATCCACCTTCCAATGCAGGGGACGTGGGTTCTATCCCTGGTTAGGGAAATAAGATCCCACATGCCCCCGGGCAACCAAGCCCGGGTGCACCACAACTACTGAGACTGCATGCCTCAACAAGAGAGCCCGCATGCCACAAACTACAGAGCCCACCTGCTCTGGAGCCCACACATCACAACTAGAGAGAAGCCCACGCACTGCAACGAAGAGCCTGCATGCCGCAACTAAGACCCAACGCAGCCAAAAATGAAAAATTAACTAATTAAAATATTAAAATAAATAAATAAAATCTGTTTTCTTTTTCCTTTCTGGTATCCTCCATCTTTTTCCTGTCTCTTCTCTTTCTTTATCTCTCCCCATCGTTCACTCTGTTCTCTCTCTCTCCGCTCCTATTCACTCATTTTCTATGGTCTCCAAAACATAGTTTCTTCTCAGAGCTGATTCTCTGAGAGATGAGGCATTGGTCTAGAGGAGTAATTCTTTGGGTGACCTTAAATTTGCATTGCTAGTGGCCAGGTAAATTCATCCTGCAAAAGACTTCTGTATTCTTTCTAGCTTTTCATTTAAAAAATTATAAATATGATGCAAACATGCCTTAAATAAAAAGAATTGCCATTTATCTGATTGAAAAGAAAATCCCTTTTTCTATCCTTTTTTTTTTCTCCCTCCCTCCCCACCCCTGGCCTTCCATATATCAAGTGGAGTTTTACCACCTTCTGCAGGGACAGCCCTGCCACCTGCTCTAGAGTTGATGGGCTGATGACAGTTTGTGGATGTTGTCACCTCATAAGTGCAGGGACAGCATCAGGAATAGTCCCTTGTGGCTAAATCACTTCAGCAAGCTTTTTAATTTTTAAGAGAAATATAATCACATGGTTTTAGAAAACTATAAAATTGTATAAAGTGAAAAATCTCCCTCCCACACTGTCTCCATCTCTCCCATTCTCACCGTAGCCCTGTCCCCTTAGAGGAAACCGTTGTGATTAGTCTCTTATATGTCCTTCCAGATTGTCTTTATGAAAATAAAAATTACTGTGATAATATATTTTTATTTTCCCCCTTTTTAGACAAAAGGTAGACTACTATATCCTACGCTACACTTTTTTCACTTAACAATAAAATCATGATTTTATTAATAAGCATTTATTGAGTAATTACCAGGTGCCAGACACTGTGCTGGGCCCTGGGGGACATAAAACAGGTGAGTAAAACCCGTCCCCGTATTCAAGGATCTTGCAGCCTAGTGATGGAGCCAGGCAGGTTCATCCACAAATAACTACACTTTGCTTTAGATAACTGTATTTTAAATAGCCACACTGTATTTTAAAGCTGAGTATTTTAAAATCAGTAAAGTCAAGCGCAATGAGAGCACAAAAGAGAGAGGAGACTAAATGTAACCTGACCACTCAGAGGAGAGGGAGAATCTGAGTTGAACTTTGAAAAATGAACAAGACTCTGAACACACAGTGTTGGGGGTGAGGTATCATGTGGTCAAAGATCTAGGGGTCAGACAATTCTGGCACCGAGAAGGAAGTAAAAAGTAGCAGCTTGGGCTTCCCTGGTGGCGCAGTGGTTGAGAGTCCGCCTGCCGATGCAGGGGACACGGGTTCGTGCCCCGGTCCGGGAAGATCCCACATGCCGCGGAGCGGCTGGGCCCGTGAGCCATGGCTGCTGAGCCTGCGCGTCCGGAGCCTGTGCTTCGCCACGGGAGAGGCCACAACAGTGAGAGGCCCGCGTACAGCAAAAAAAAAAAAAAAAAAGTAGCAGCTTGGGGGTTGGGAGCGGTAGTGCACGTGTGGGAAGCATAGAGAATGTGGGCTCAACAACCTGGGTTCAAGTCCTGGTTCTACCTTCGGTGAGATAATAGGTTCTTCATCTGTAAAATGGGGATGAAAAGTATTATCTCCCAGAAAGATTAGAAGGATTAACTGAGGCAACATTAATGAGAACTCTGAGAACAAATAAGGACTATACAGTGTGAATTGTTACGCCTGCAAATGTAAATAGGAATTTGATCATATATGGCCCATATATACGCCTGCAAATGTAAATAGGAATTTGATCATATATGCAGTGGTGGGGTGCATACGGCAGAGTTCAGGCTTTATTCTGAAGGCCTTAGAGAAGGGAACATTGAAGAGTTTGGGATAAAGAAGTGACTTCCAGGAGAGAAGGAGCAAGGGGTGGCATGATAGGCATTCCATTAAGTGCTGCAAGGTGGAATCAAAATCTTATCTTTCAGTTGCCAATGACAGGCAACCACATATCAAATAAAGTTTTACTTTATTATAAAAATGACTTACAGTTTTACTTTTGAATGCAGTTTCAGTTGTATGATGTGTAACTGTGATAGTGTCCTTGGAATATACTGATTTATTCACTCCTTGTATATTTATTCATTCAACCAACATTTATCCAGCACCTACAAAGACCCAGGACTTGTGACTCTGAAGTCAAGTTATCAAGCCACGCTGTGAGTGCCAAGTGAAGAGGCTGAGCTCCACAACCTCTCAGCTGTATCCCGCTGTCTCTCTGGAACATCGTGCCAGTGAAAGCAAAACCAGAGCCTGAGAGAAGCCGTCCACTTCCTCAAATCTCACGGTCAACAGAGCTCGTATTTTTCTCAGACTTCTAGCTCCCTGCACCTGGAAGGGATCAACTAAGGCAGGACTGAGGACTGCAGAAGTGTCACGTTAAGAGCGTGAATTGATGGCGCCAGCAGCGTAGATCATAAGATTAGCCAAGAGAAGCCCAGGACAGAAAATTCTTGTGCAGGTAATCGGGACTTGGTGATATATCACTGCCTGGTTCTCCGTTTGGCGGTTCAAGACTAGGAGAGAGAATGCCTCATTCCCACTTCCTTTTCTCCCCAGATGCTCCCACAGCTTTGCAGTTTCCTGCTTTAAAGATCAGAGGGTATGGATTGAGGTGTGGTGCAGAAGCAGGGCAAACCTCATCAGCCTCTTTAATGAACCAAGGTGGCAGAGGTGGCCCACTTCAGCCCAACCACTAGAAAACCCCTTGGCAACGTGGAGGCAGGCTTCCCAGCCTGGAGTCCCGCTTTCACCCGAGAGTTTTGCCAAAAATGTTCTGGACCACGGAAACATTCAGAGTAAAAATAGTAAATGGGGCATGTTGAGATGCTTCCAAGGAAACCTTCTCAGGGACAAATAAAATGTTTTTATTGGGAAAGGGCTTGTATCGATCATCTAAATCATCTCTAAAATGAAACAACAATCAGTCTCCTGTTACTGGCACCTGGGCTGAAGGAGCAGCTCCTCTGGGGAAACACTTGTTTTGCACACTAATAGGGAATCCTTTGTTTTAGAGCCAGGGCTTACTGTCCAGGAATGTGGCAGTAGGAAGGGAGACAGCTGATTCTTAGGTCCAAGGCCTAGGAAGTAATTCTGTCTATAAGGCCAAGTAAGCCCCATCTTGGGCCATGCTGACAAAGAGGGAAAACTGGTTTTAATTGTCACCTACACACATGCTCCACAAGAGTCTCCGGCACCAAGTTTTCAGATCTCCCATGCCTCCGACCACATGGCCCCAAACATGAAAAAAGATGAAAAATTCAATTAGACACAATGGCATCATTTTCCTACAGGCCCCTGAGATGCTAAAGCAATAGGAAATTTAGATGTGTTCATTTTGTTTACCCAAATATTTTAATAAAGAGGGAAGGAGTCTGAAGAAAATAATGTTGAGTCTCAGGTGGAGTGTCAGAGTAAGAAGACACAGAAAGGGGACTTCCCTGATGGCGCAGTGGTTAAGAATCCGCCTGCCAATGCAGGGGACACGGGTTTGAGCCAGAAGACACAGAAAGGGGACTTCCCTGATGGCCGCGGGTAAAGCCCCCCCCCTGCCAATGCAGGGGACACGGGTTTGAGCCCTGGTCTGGGAAGATCCCACGTGCCGCGAAGCAGCTAAGCCCATGCACCACAACTACTGAGCCCGGGTGCCACAACTACTGAAGCCTGCACGCCTAGAGCCCGGGTTCCGCAACAAGAGAAGCCACCGCAATGAGAAGCCTTCACACCACAATGAAGAGTAGCCCCTGCTCGCCGCAACTAGAGAAAGCCCGCTCGCAGCAATGAACACCCAACGCAGCCACAAATTAATTAATTAATTACTTTTTTAAAAAAGACACAGAAAGAAGGACATAGCACGTGTCCCCCAGATTCTCAGAGGAACAAAACTTTCTAGGGCAGTTTTATATAGTTGATGCAAACTGTGAAACTACATGAAATCAGCCACAAAAAGTTGTGAAACATTCTGCTATTTCATGGCAACTATGCAAAATTCGTGTTGTTTGTTAAGTTAGAAACAACAGAAAATTTTAAAATATTTTGCTACGGTGCAACTGAAAATGAACCTTCCACTTCACCTCTTGGGGAGAGCCCTCCCACTACCATGTCTGAGTACCAGCTTCCCCAAACCCATGCCCCCAAACTCCAAGCATTTAGATGAGGTATCTACTGACGGGCTGTCTTGTACAAGTAATTGTACCTGACCATTCAGACCATTTCCTTAGATCTCCCTTTGACTTGGCCTGAGCACCCCCAGGCCTGCATGACAGAAAGTTCATCGATAACTGGATAACTCAGCCAGGAAGATCATCTAGGAGACTGGATGGGGGTAGAGAAACTGTGTGGGCATAAAACCTGGCTCGACCCTGAGAGATGTCTGTGAAATATTGCCCCCGTATCTCCCCTCCCACCATACAAATTTCTCAGAGCTGTTCTCAAAGCTGCATAGGAGAGAGTTAGAGACAAAAGCCAATGAGTGGAGGCTCTTCTCACCTCCAAAAATAACAACAAAGTGCTGCCTCCAGGGTGTTCATTTACCTTCTCTGTAAAATGGGCAGATTCTCTCCCTCTCCTTGTACGTCACTGAACCACACGAGGTAAAAGATGTGAATGCACATAGTACTTGGAAAAATTAAAAAGCACCATACAAACATAAGAGGGCTTTTTCCTCTGCCACCGCTGGGACTTGAATCCAGCCCGCCAACCGGGAAGTCCAGTGCTCACTCCACTCCACCATGGCCGCTGAGCAGCAAGGTAAAGCTCTGTCTCAGGCCAGGGCAGAGCCAACCCAAGGCAGCAGGTGAGAGTCTGTGAGCTGTGTAACCTGCTGGGATGGGGCAGTGTGATCTGGGAAATACAGGCAGATCCTAACACCCCCTGGGCTCAGGGTGTAGCTGCAGAAATAGCACTGGGTTTCCTTTCTCTTCAATATTAATATGTCTCATAATGTCTCTCCATGCCCCAGATTAAGATATGAAGCTGGAAATTAGCATTCTGTTCCAACACACTGTGGCACCTTCGCTTTGGGGGTGAAATGATGGTTTTTAATAAGCTGGCTGCAGGCACCTGTCACTCGTAATGGAAGTTCTGCCCAGGAAGACAAATTGTTTCTTGTTAAAAGACCATGGGGCCATAAATTTCCTGAGTCATAACTCAGCATCCAAATCAGGACTCGGGAGAATCACTTCCATCTTCTAGCACTAACCCCTGGGCCCCTGGGCGCCCTGTTGATTCTACCGTTGACCTCAGTCATATTTCTTCTGTGCCTTGACTCACTGCACTTGCATTTGGGGGAGTTGGGTGAGAGCCATGTAGACATAACCTGCAGATGTTACTCTGCCCCATGACTGGATCAGTGGAGGGAGTCTACAGGAAGAACCAGAGCCATGAGTTTTGATGCTCTGCTATCAGCAAACTCAAATCTCTGCTGTCCCAAGGATCCAGGTCATTAAGACCTCAAAATGAGCTGGTTCTAGAAATTCAAGCAAACATAATCATAACCATTAATGTTAGATTTTTCTTGCTCTTAAATCTGACTACTTGTGCTAGCTGTGGAGAATTGGGACTGGTCCATGGATAATTTGATTTTTAAAAACGCCACATAGCTAGTAAATTTAAACATATACCTACCCTATGATCCAGAAATTCTATAGGAAATGAATCAATTGATCCACCAAAAGATCTGTTCAAGAATATTCATAATAGCCTTATTCATAATAGCCCCAAATAGAAACAACTCAAATGTCCGTCAAGAGGTGAATGGATGAACTACTCATGGTTCATCCATACAATGGCGTAGCATAGAGCAATTTAAAAGAACACTGATACACATTACAACACGGCACATTTTGCTGAGTGGCATAAACCAGACCCAAAAGAGGTCTATACTCTGTACTGTATGACCTGTTTATAGGAAGTTCAAGAAGAGGCAAAACTAATCCATAGCAACAGAAACCAGAATGGCAATTATCTCTGGACTATTATACTGGAAAGGGGCTAGAGGGAACCTACAGAGGTGCTGTAAATGTCCTATAACTTGTTCTGAATGGTGGCTACATGGGTAAATATTTCCCGACATACACTTAGCTAGAGGGAACCTACAGAGGTGCTGTAAATGTCCTATAACTTGTTCTGAATGGTGGCTACATGGGTAAATATTTCCCGAGCCATACACTTAAGATTAATGGACTTTACTGAATTCTGCTATACCTCAAAAGATCAGGAAAAGCTTTTTTTTTTTTTTTTTTAATAAAATAAAACCCATGGGGCTTCCCTGGTGGCGCAGTGGTTGAGAGTCCGCCTGCCGTTGCAGGTGACGCGGGTTCGTGCCCCGGTCCGGGAAGATCCGACATGCCGCGGAGCGGCTGGGCCCGTGAGCCATGGCCGCTAAGCCTGCGCATCCGGAGCCTGTGCTCCGCCACGGGAGAGGCCACAACAGTGAGAGGCCCGCTTACCGCAAAAAAAAAAAAAAACCACCCACAGTATATTTTCCTGACATAGAAAGATGTCTGTGATGTCTTTCTTCATCAGATATTAAAAATCCAACTGTATCCTAACTGAAAAAGTGAACTAATTAAAAAAAAATTAAAAATCGCTGATGAATAGTGTGCAGCGGTTGTAACAGTCTTCTATCTTAAGTACAACAGGAAGTAAGCATGGGGCCAAATAGTCTGCTCCTCCAGCATCCCAGGGAGGGAGCATATGTTCTGGCTGGCACGCAGCATCACACGAGATAGTGCCAATAAAACCAGACACAGACAGCAGACACCACTCGACTCCCTCACGGGTCCTCCCCGTCATCTGGAGGAGCAGTTGCCCCGGCAGACTCCAAGTCCTGTCTGCTATCTTTTAAAGTGAAAATGTAGATTACAAAATAGATCCAAAATGAATCTTTCTGAAATTAAAATTTTTTTTCATTGTATATAAAGCACCCCACTTCTGTTTCACGTGACCATGTTAGCTGAGTCAGCTATTTATATGTTAATTTTAACTCTCTTTATAAACCTAGTCTAGGCTATTTTTATCTTCTACTCGCTTGGAAAATTCAAAGCCACATGAGTGTAAGTGTGATAGAAAAATCTTCTTTATTTAACATGGGGTGGGGAAGAAGGGCCAGGCTCTTTGTTTGTCTGTTTTCTCCTCATCACTAGCTGTTCAATATTTACTTCTGGTCTCTATGAACCAAAGGTAATACCCTAGCAAGGGGTGAACTGCTCCAGTTTTGGTTGGTCCCCACTCCTTTCTCACTTCCTCCACGTACCTATTTTCTGCACTGGTCTTTTTCTGTGTAAACAGATATAGGTTTTCAGGAGTGGGAAAGAAGTGTTAAAATTAAAAAGTGGGGACTTCCCTGGTGGCTCAATGGTTAAGAATCTGCCTGCCAATGCAGGGGACATGGGTTCGAGCCCTGGCCTGGGAAGATCCCACATGCAGCGGAGCAACTAAGCCCATGCGCCACAACTACTGAGCCTGCGCTCTAGAGCCCACAGGACACAGCTACTGAGCCCATGTGCCGCAACTACTGAAGCCTAAGCACCTAGAGCCTGTGCTCCGCAACAAGAGAAGCCACCACAATGAGAAGCCCGCGCTTGCCGCAACAAAGAGTAGCCCCCGCTTGCCGCAACTAGAGAAAGCCCGCACGCAGCAATGAAGACACAACACAGCCAAAACTAAAATAAAAATTTTAAAAAGTAATTAAAAAACAAAAAAGTAAAGTGCAGAAATCTTAAATGTTCAGCCTAATAATTTTTTCACATGTATACACACCCATGGAACCACCCTCCTGATCAAAACATAGAATATTTCCAGCACTCTAGAAGGCCCACTTTCATCCCCTCCCAATAGAGACCTAGGAGGGGGACTTTTTAACCTAAAATTTTCGAAGCATTCTATTCGAGGGAGATTCAACTCTTATCTTCCTACCAAACACACATAGGGTCATAACAATGTTCTCTTACTCTCTTATGAATTATTTTAAAAAATAAACACACAAATTATCAATAATTAGAGAAATGCTTTTCTAAATGATGGCACCTCTGGAAGACTGAATACTATGCGATCATTAAAATCATGTTTTTAAAGAATGGTTAATGACACTGAGGAATGTTCATCTAATATTAAGTTAAAAGGCAAGGTTCAAAAATGTTCATGCAGAATCTCAATTTTGAAATTATACATATTTGTATAAAAAACAACTAAAGAAAATACAACAAAAGATTCATCTTGGTAAACTTTGGGTGATAGGACATGGGGTAATTTTCTTTTATTTATAATATTTTTTAGACTTAAAAAAATTTCTTGACAATGAAAATGTGTTACTTTTCTAATTAGGAAAAAATAGTTTTCTTTTTAAATGTGGGGACAACCTAAATGACCAACATTAGGGAAATGGTTTTCTAAATGATAACTCATTTCATTTCATATTATGCATTTTTAAATGGCATTTAGAAGACTGCAATAACTTGGGAAATTGCTTATGACATTGTAAATGTATAGTGTGTTTTTAGACTCGAGATAGGATGCATATAACTAAGTTGGGAGGGGAAAGACAAAAGTAACGAATAACAGTAGTTGCAAATTATAAAACATGAGCATTGGAATAAAGAATGGGGAAAAAATTTTAAACAGCGTTGTTTATTAAAAGTTTTTAGAGTATGTGTGTGTTTAAAGCCCCATATTCTATTTTCTGCTATCTGAATAGGGTTTTTTTGGTTTGTCTTCGTTTTTGCACTTTGAGGGTTTTTTGTTTTGTTTTTGTTTTTTTTGTAAGGGCTGGAATGTTGCGGGTAATTATTTCAATGTGTTTAGTCTGAAGCTTTTGAGGAGCAGTGTAGATGTGGCTTCTTTTACTCTAAGTCAGACTCCGCAGAAACGGTTGTACCAAATAAACACTGTAAATCCTTAACTTTCACAAACACCGGGACAGAACTAACGAAAAACTACCCAAGTGCCAAAGACTTAAGACCATTTCTGAGAAGCTCACTCCACGAAGCCTTCGCATTTATTTTTCCAAATAAACGGCTTCCTTTCTGATCGAGTTATTTCTCCTCTACAGAGCTGAGTGGAGGGGCGGGCGGGGATGTGAGAACGGAACAGCAGACTAAAATCAAAAAGCCTTTCTGGAAGCTTTGCCCCCCCGCCCATCCCCCCAATCCCGATTGCTTAGGACCCTTCTGGTCCAAATGACAAAGGTGGCCCCACTTGCCCTAAAAGATGCTGGCCGGGTGCGTGAACTTGACCCAGGCGCCCACGCCTCTTTTCCCCAAAGGTCAGACAAAGGGAGAGGGGTTGACTGAGTTTTTTCCGGGGCCCCGAGGGCTTGGGGAATCGAAGGCTGGGGAGAAGAATGAGACAAAAAAACCTCTTCGGTCCAAGTCCTCGGGCAGGTTAAAGCCAGATGGGGACGAGGGGGCGGGTTGAGTGAGCAGAGTAGTATCCTGACCGCTCCGTCAAGCCCCTTTTCCGGTTTGCTAGTGAGGACCTGCCTCCGGGCGTTTAGGAGGCCGGGAGCCTGTCGTAAGTTCGCCAGGGTTTGGTGCCTTCTCGGCCGCTCGCCGAGCCGCCTGGGCTCCTCGGGGGGAAGGAAGCCCTGAGCGCGGAGCTGCCCCGCACGAGATACAGAAGAGCCCCGCGCCTCCCGCGCAGCGCGCCCAGTTACCCTTACACGGGGTTTTATTGAGCCAGGAAAAGACCCCGGGATAGAGTCTTTGATCCTCCCTTGCTCCCGGATCCTGGAGGAAGGAAGGAAGGTAGGAAAGAAGGAAGGAAGGAAGGAAAGAAGGAAGGGAGGGAGGGAGGAAAAACTCTAACAAGGTCTCAGCAGGCCGCTCTGAGCAGCCTCCGCCGGCGGCAGGTCACTGGGAAGCACGCGCCAGGCTCCCGGGTCCCGCGGGCGGTTCCCCAGGCCAAGGATGGGGGCGGGGGGGGGGCATTTACCAAGTCTAAGCTTCCGGATCCTGGGGAAAACGAGGGCTCCGCGGGGCTCGTCGGCCGCAGGCTGGGATTGTTCCGTCCAGAGAGGGGCGCTTTTAAAATGCAGAGGCAATGGCCTAGGGATGACCTACTCCAATCTTCTCTAATAATTCCTCTGCTGTAGCTATTATTCGTTTGGTCTTTATGCATTTGCTTTTCCTGCTCATTAAAAAAAATAGGGGATATTACTACCTAAAATAAGATAAGAAAACATGAATTACGAATGAGTGAAAATGAAAGTTACATTACGTTGATCCTGACTAAATTATTGGTCTAACTTGCAATAAGGCCTCAATAATCGGATTTTAAAAATGCAGATCTGGCGAATTTTCCGCAGAATGCAAAGATCCGAAGCTCGTTGATAAAGCAATACAGGCTTGGGTGGGAGATGCCCGGTCTCTGGCGTTCCGGATCCTTCCACAACCCTCTTCCGCCACCTTTCCCTCCACCCCCTCCCCGTCCCGGTCCAGCTCCCCGAGGGGTGAAGGAATGTTTATGGCCTGGCTCAAGTTCAACGACAAAACCCTGCCTGGAGGGGGAAGGGCGGCGAACTTCAACCGTCAGCCGAAGACCGAGCTCAGGTCTCAGACGGGGGCGACAGACTGGACACACCTAAGATGGGAAGCTGAGAGTCCAGGGGAGTACCGATTCCTCTCTCCGAGAGCTGTCTCCTTATATGCTCCTGGGGCCTGCGGTGTGCCGCCAGTAGCGCCTGCACCAACATTCGGTGCGTGCGCGCCTGGGTGGGAGTGGGGCGGTCACAGCCTGAATGGGCAGGAGGCTGTCTGATCACAGCACAGGCTTCGCCCAGCGTTCAGGACCCAGTGAGAACGCCCTTGCCCTCTTCCCTACCAGCTCTGCCCCAACCAGAGCGGAGGTCCAGACCTCCCTCCCTCAGAGACCTGCCTCTTTTGTCCCCTCTCCCGAGTTTTGCTCACATCTTCCACCCAGATTTGGTATTTAAGCATCTTTCGAGGTCCTTCTCCAGCACAGCCTTTTCCGGAAAGCCTCTCCATATGCCGTGGGGGGAGGGGTGAATCTTTCTCGGTCTCAGTTCCCCATGTGTAGGCATTTGGCCCACCTTACAATGTCAGAGATCACAGAATATAGTCCCCCGGTTTCAGGTCCCATCTGAGGAAACAGCAGACCTAAGATCTAGCAGCAAGTGAGAGGCAGAACGCGAGGCAGGGATCAGTAGGAAGAGAGTATTTCCACTGTATCTCCTCCAGCCTTCCACCTCAGTGGAAGGCTTTGCATGCAGTAGGCACTCGAAAACTGAGTGATGGAACTTGTGTTTATTCCCTGTTGTTGCACTTATGCAAATCTGCCGGGTGCACCCAGGAAGGGCTGGGTCTAGGGAGTCTGAGTGTAGCTCTGTGACCTCAAGGGATGGCTCCAGATGGAAACAGGTGAGGAGAGGTATGTTGGGAGTGAAGGAGAGGCTTGGCTTCCTATTCTCTCTCTCTCTTTTTAAAAAATTTTATTTATTTATTTATTTTTGGCTGTGTTGGGTCTTCCTTGCAGTGCGCGGGCTTCTCACTGCGTTGGCTTCTCTTGCTGAGAACACAGGCTCAGTAGCTGAGGCTCGCGGGCTCTGGAGCACAGGCTCAGTAGTTGTGGCACACGGGGGCTTAGTTGCTCCGTGGCTTGTGGGATCTTCCCGGACCAGGGCTCGAACCCGTGTCCCCTGCATTGGCAGGTGGATTCTTAAACACTGCGCCACCAGGGAAGTCCCCTTCCTATTCTCTTGCGCTGGTGTAGAACACAGAGCTTAGTCCTCAGGAGCTCCTTCTTTGGGGGTCCAGCTTAGCCACTGCTGTCTGCGACACTGATCAAGTAACTTACACTTAGTCTCAGCGTCCTCATCTTATAAAGTGGGTTCTGTCAGTGTGGGGACAGTAGCTCTGAGAAGGCATGGGCAGGAACCAGCTGGGGTGGGGAGGGTTAGGTGAGTCCAGAGTGTGTCTGTAGATTACCTTGCCCCCACCCCAAGAACAGCAAGTTAGCAGTATCAGTGGCTGAGGACATGGGCATGTGGGCCCCTGCTGCTTCTGTGCAGTTCTGAGTCTCTGTGCAGATGTGCCAGCCATGGGCAACACCTCCAGTTGCTCCTCAGATCTCAGCACTAACCAAGCTTCCAAAGAGGGCATAGGAATGGCAGAAGGAAGGCAGCCGTCTGAGACTAAGCTGCACTGATTTATTTTTTAAAGGGCCAGAGCCTTTCCCTTAAGAGTGTGTTAATAAATCATCATTACCGTTATCATTACGGTTAATTTTCACCCAGCTTTCAAAGTAGATGTTTTGTAAAGTACTGCAGTTTAAATAAGAACAACATAACAATAACGTTAATTTTGTCTGTACCAGGACTCCATCCAGTCGGAGACAAATACAAGGTCGTACTGGGGGGCCTTGCTCTCACCCGCCAGACTCTCCCCTGCCGAGGGCGCGCAGGTCCCGCGTGCTGCGAAGCGCTTTCTTTGTCCCTTTCTGCCCAGGTGTCTGCCGGTCTCTCCAGGAACCAACAAGGAGGCGCTCCGCCGAGTGGTCTCTGCAAGATCCTGACGCCCGCCCTTCCCTGCCCGCCGTGACCGCGGAGTCCCCCAAATTCCTGGGAGGAACCCCCACCCCAGGGCTCCCTGAGCGGGTCCTCAGACTGAGAGAGCGGTAACGCCCTTGGCCCACGAATCAGCTAGTTTATCTTTTTAGAGAGAAACGCACTCTTGGAGGTAGCAAAATGAACAGGTCTTGATCTGAGAAATAGGGGCATAACACTCTTGCTCCCTCTGCAAAGGCCAGGGCTGGAATTCAGCTGGGCCCCAAGGCCCTGAGCTGGGGCGGCGCCGGCCTGAAGGTTCCAGCCTCCGAGTGGCGCAGGGCTCTGCTCGAGCACCTTAGGCTAGAGGAGGAAGGACCGGAGCGCAGCACCGGGTGCCCCCCTCCCAGCCGAGCCTGGGGCGAGGCTCAGGAAGACGGCGCACATTCCCAGGGTCCCCACCTCGCGTCTGCGAGCCCAGAGAAGGCTGGAGTACCCCTCCCCACCGCAGCCCGGGGCCGCCTCGTCTCCCCGCCAACCTCGGCGTCTCTGGACGGTCTTCCGGTCGCTCTGGCCCCTCCAACGCCGCTTGGCCTCCTCCTGCCTTCCCGAGGCCAGAGATGGGACCCCTTCCCTCACCTCCCTCCCTCTTCGTATAAAGAGTTGAGGAGAGTGGGGGTAGGGGCAGCGGAGACCAAAGGCCTGAAACTTCAAGTTCGATGGCAAAGGCCCCGACCCGACCCTCACCTCTGGGCACTGGCAGACTGCCTTTCCCTCCCTAACTTTCCGAGGGTGATTGAACTCTTGCTGTTCCCCGTCATTTCAGAGGCAATTTAGGGGAGGGGGACCAGTGGTGGAACTCCCTCTTCTCTGTCTGCTCCGACCACCCCCACCCGCTTTCTACACAAAAGTAACTGGTAGCCTAGAGAGGAAGAAAGGCTGGCATCAGTTCCCCATTGGATGTTTTAAAATCTCTCCCCGAGCCCAGGCCAGCGCCTGGGGGGAGGGGCGGGGTGTCCCACTCGGGTGAGAGGCCGAGGGCCGATCCAGTGCTTTCTCCGCACTTTCCCGGAGAGGGACTATTCAGGTGGGTGAGAATGTGGTATAAATTTCTTTCAAAAACAACGGAACCTCTCCTTTCGCCCCCTCCGCAGCAGTTGCCTCCGCGCTTTATTGCCAGTTTACGGTAACGGGTTCATTTATTTAATTCACGTTTGAAGCTCTGGGGTTTCTATTAGACCAGACGGGGGCGGGGGCACAGAGGGTTTCCCCCGAAGGAAACCTAATTAAAGTGCAGCACTTAGGACCTTGAATAAAACTTTAATTAAGGGGAGGAGGGGGACTGGAGGAGGGGAGGGCAGTTGGCCCCGTGTTGGAGGAGGGCAGCCGCGCCTCGTAGAACTGGCGGGTCTTGATCTGGGCCTCTTTCCTGCCGCAGGACATCTTCTGGTCCTCGAACCACTCAGAGTAGGAGTGGCTAGCTAGGGGGTGACTGCGGAGGGGGGCACGGCTGTGCAGAGTCGCCGGCTTCGGCCTCGCGACTTCCAGGGTGGCGGGAAGCGTTTGCCAGCACGAGTGAAGGACCCCGGAGCCAGAGCCTCGGGTTCGCTCTCCGCTGGGCTGCTTCGAGAACCTAGATTCGAAAAGAGCTTCCGGAGGTCACGTCTATGCACTTCTCCACCACTACCCCCTAAGTCGGCCTAATAAAATCCACCTGGTTTGGAGTTGGAAGTAAGTGATTTCGGTCCTGGAGCAGCGTAGACGCGACCCTCGGATCCTGTTTCGACGTTTGCTGAGACTCAACCGGGGATGTTCTGCTCCGAGTAAGGGAGAGGGCGCGGAGGGCAGCTCCGAGTAAAATTACACCTCGCTGGTGAAAAGACGCCCGGTGTATTTTCCGGAGTCTATTTGTGCGCCTCTGCGTTTATTTGTTCATGAGAATGTTGTTTGAATTTACCTATTTGTGAACGTTATAGTCAACACATTTCAGTCTTAAATTTAGCAAAACCCTCTCTCCTGTAGCTTAAAATGGCCCTATTTAAAAAGCAAATGGCTACAGGCAAATACATGTAGATATATTTTGTTGTAATTTTGACACAAATTACTGAAAGATTTTTAAATGGTCGGCCTCGGTGGGAGGGGGTATAATTTGCCTCGGGAGTAAAATTGGTGTTTGGGAAGAGCTTCCATAAAAGGGTTTAATACAAAGCGAAATTAAAAAAAAATTTTTTTTTGCACAGGTTCCATACAAGTAAATGAATCGGGGGGGATAAAAGGGGAGGAAGGGGTTCGCCGTGAATTGGCCTGGCGAGGAAGATAAATATAATACTCCACTGGAACGAAGACCTGGACCGAGGGCTGATGGCGCCGCCGGGAGTCCTGGCCGCCCTGTTTTTTCACTATTCGAGATCGCTCGCTGCTCTCCTAGCCTTCCTCCTCAGTCTCTCAGCCGCTGGACCGATACATTTGCCTATACCCTGGCCCAATTCCAGGCGACTCCGGGTCCCGGCGCTCTCACACGCAGCCCCGAACACCCCAACCCCGAAGGCCCGACGCCCCAGGCATCTGGAAGCCAGAGGCTCTGTTGAGGGGTTAAAGCCGAGCAGACCGGCGGGTTTCCCTGAAATGGCGAGCTTCTACCGGAAGGGGGCGCCCTTGTCTTTTTAATAGGTCAAACACACTGGTAGCGAAATAAATCTCTAAAATCCCAAATCTTTTGTTTGTTCTAAAATTATTGAGAGAGAATAATAGAAGAGCTCCGAAACTTTAAGGGCTTGATAGCGGAGCGGAGGAGTTAGCGCTCTGGGAGTCCAGAGTCTCGAGGCCCCTGACTCCTTAGGCCTCTACCTACGCCATCTCAGGAAGTCCAAGTGGCAACACTTCTTGCGGCCTTTCTCCTCCCCATGTCGGGAGCCGGCACCAGGGCGCTCTCTCTACCCATGGGCCTATCTGAAGTCTCGCTCTTTCTGAAGCGGCGAGGGAGGGGGTCGCACCCACTAAGCTTGAGAACCTGTGATAGTAAAAGCTCCTCGCTTGAGACTAAGCTTTAAGGAGAACGTGGAAGGCAGAAAGTAACCTCCCCTGGGCGGGACGCGATACCAGGGAGCTTAAACTGGACCACGGGGCTTGGAAGAATTGTTTAAATCACGAAATTGACACCCTCCCCTTCCCCAAGCACAAGCATTCTAAGAAAACCTAGGGAGGGAGGGTGACTGCCCGTCGGGGGCTTTCCCCTCAGCCTCCGGATCCTCTTTGGTAAAAAGATTTAGAACAGTCTTCCCAACTCTCTCCCGGAAGAAAAGCCAGGACAGGGATCCCACCCGACTCGAATTCTTCGGCTGCGGCGGCCAACGCAGGGTTTCCTGGAGAAGGAGGAGCCTGCTCCGAGATGGAGCGGCCATCGAGACCACGGCCGGGGGCCTCCCTCGGGCTGCTCGCCTCCCGCCTACTCGCTGCTCGGTGGCTCGGATCGTGGGTCCGGCGTTGGGTCCTCTCCACTTCACGCCTGTGCGCTCGATCGCCGGGAGAGTGTCTGCCGGAATCCTCCAGCCTGGGCTGCAGGAAGATCCAGCTCAAACCCGCTGATTTGCTGCGCGGCCAAGGTAGCGAGTCCCACCGGGCACAGGGCCCAGGTACAGGACATCAGAGTCCCCGGCTCTGCTAACAGCTGGTCTGCCCCAGGTTTTTGGAACTCCGCACTGTTCCCATACTGTCTACGTGGCTGCGGAAAACAGAGTTGGCGCCAACCTGCCCTCCACCCACCCAGAATTCAGGGTATGTGGACTGAACCAGCGCAAAGTGAAAAGGAAACGAGTCTGTGCCCATTGTTGTCCCGGCTGCCTGCTGTTCCCCACTCTGAGACTGGGTCTTTGGGCTTCCGCCGCCCGTGGTTCTTTCACTCGAAAAAGAGCCTTCCGCGACTCCCAGGCCTGAGCCCTGCAAACTCCGCGGTGTCACCGGCAGGCAAGCAGAGGAGGAATGGGTAGTGAAGGAGCCATTTTCTGCTTTCTGTTTTTTTGTTTTTCTCCTTCTGGGCTATACCAGTGTGTTTGGGACGTGCCTACCATGGATAGGCTACTATTCCCTCATTCTGTAACCGTTTGTGCCTGGGAGGACCTCCGTCTACAAGGCCACAAATATCTATTTCATGCGGCTCCCAAATGCCCAATGAACCATGACCTCCTTAAGTCAGAACCACCAGGAACATTAAGGGAGGGTTTGGAAAGTTTTGGAGAGGAAGTGGTGAATTATCCAGGCACTTTCTCAAACCCCATTTCTCTGAAAGAAAGGAGAACAGACCCCGGAGGGCAGCTCGCTGGCTTGTTTTTCACACACGGACAAAACTGAAGAGGTGGGGATGCAGACTTCTGAGACCAGTGGGTACAACCTAGGGGATGGGCACGGAGGGAGGGAGATGCACCCTCCAGTGTTGTCCATCCTGCCTAGCTGTCATGTTAGAAAAATGCTAAAGGGGCAACATAGTCACAGGGGTGAATCTGCAATTTCTTGTCTCCTCTGCCTTCACTGGGATGGGGATGGGCTTTGGAAATGGAAGGGGTTCCAGAGGAAGCTCTCCTGCCACCGGTCTCCTTCCAAGTTTATTCGTAATCAGCTCAATCCATGAAAGCAGTTTCTAAAGTGCTCTACAGAGCTCTAGATAGAAAGTATGATACTAATTATCATGGCAACTATTACTGGTTATGGTGATTATTGCCATTGCCAGGATGAATGATTATGACTGGGACAAGGTCCTTTGGGTGATGTTACCTGGTGGACTGGGCTGTAACTCTGGGCCTCGCTGGCTCTCTGGGACCAATGGGGTACCCAAGCTGTCCCTGAGGAACAGCCCAGGAGCATTGGTCTGGGAAGAGTGTCACCTCTGGGGGCCTCTCAGCAGAGTCCTGGGCCCCAGCCTGGCTGTGGCAGGCTCCTGGTCTCCCCAGGATACTCCGACTTCCTCCTCCCCCCTCCCCAGGCACAGCCAGGGAGCTCCCTCAAGGAATACCGCTGGTTTTGACCTTGGCGAGGACTTTCTTCTCCTTGACCCGGCGATTCTGAAACCAGATGGTGATCTGGCGCTCTGAGAGGCTGGTGGCCGCCGAGATCTTGCGCCTCTTGTCTTTTGTGATGAACTTGTTAGCCGAATACTCGCGCTCCAGCTCCCGCAGCTGCCCCTTGCTGTAGGGAATGCGTTTCTTGCGGCCGCGGCGGAAGGCGCAGCCGTCTGGAGGGTGCTGCGCGCTCGAGTCTGCGCAGCAGGAGAGGGAGGGAGAGAAAGACATGCTCACACCACCGCCTGGCGCAAGCTCAGGCGCAGACCCAGGCCCCACAAGCTAAGTCATCCTGCAGGGGCACTCAGGTAACCCTACAGGCATTCGTGCACTCCTGTTCCCCCAAAGCACAAGAGGACACCTCGGCTTCCAGCTCTGATCACCGCCCAGCCTTGGAAAGCGGTTTCTGCAGGCCACCCTCACTCTTCACTGCCCTTACACCTGCAAGTCTGCAAACACACCCATCACACACGGCCAGACCTTTGCCCACCGTCTACATATGTCCACCCTCACATGCATTTTCCAACTCTTGGCCATTCTTATAGATACTACCAGCAAGTTCTGTACAGGGGGAACACGTTTCTGCCCCCACTCCCAACACATACATGCATTAATGCACACACCTAAGCCATGGCTGCAGGAAATCTAACCTTCCTTTGGAAACTGAAAAACTCATCTGAGAGAAAGTGAGGGGTTGTATTCTTTACAGAACATCCAATTTCTCTGTTCCCACTCACCCCACTGTACCCCATACTCAATGAATTTAGAGTTATTTGGCCCTTTTGAAGAATTAAACTGGGATCCTGCTGGGCAGGGATACCCTGAGCCCCAAACAACAGCAAAGAGAGCCAAACACACCAACATATTGAAAGGCTGGTCCCAAGGCCTCCTGGGGAGGTCGGGGGCTTGGTGGTCCTCAGGCTTCAGATAGCCCGCAGCTCAGGCCCTCACACAGACCCTCTGGGGCCTCTACCCAGGCTCTCTAACTGCCTGGACCCTCCTTCAGAGTCCTAATAGCCAACCAAGGAGAACCAAGCTCCTCCTCACCAGCTCCAAGTCTCCCTCCACCTCCTCCCAGGCAAGTGCCAGCAGGGCCTACAACCCCACACTCAGCGCCAAGGGGATCCAGAGTAGTGGGCAGTTTACCTGCAAATGCCGCCTTCCAGAAGGGACCCGGTGGGTTTTGTTCTCCCTGGCAACACATCTGGCTGTTCCAGCCACCGGTGAGGGCCCAGGGCTGGTAACTGTCCACAGGCAGCAGGGAGTCATGGCGAGGCTCCCCAGGGGCACCCAAGGTCTGCACCACCGACACATCCAGGTAACTGGCCATAGGCTGGTAGGGTCCCGGGTACCCCGGGTAGAAGGCAAACTCGGTGGGGCGGCTGGGGTACTCCTCCCCGGCCGCAGGAGTCTCCGCAGGGTAGGCAGCCAGGGTGGCCGCCTGGGCACAGGGTTTCAGCGAGCTCCGGGACACTCGGCAGGAGTAGTACCCGCCTCCAAAGTAGCCGTAGGGCACCGGAGCTGGGGACGCCCCCTGGGGCACCCCGGGGCATGGGTGGCACTGCTTTGGTGGTTCCGCAGAGCCTGGCAGATCCAGGGGGGCGTAGTTGACAGCGGGCATAAGCGTAGGCGCCGCCGCTGGGTGGCTGGTCAGTGGGGAGTGGGCGACCAGATTCCGACTCCCTCCGGCTCCCAGCAAGCCTTCGATTTCCTTGGCCCCGTCCAAGGTGGCATAATTGCCGGGCTCCATGGGGCCGAGGGTCGGCTCATGGGGTGCTGGGGGTGGGGGATACAGGGGGCACCCAGCTCGCTCTCCCCACCCAGGCCCCGGGAATCCAAAGCGTTTTAAATCGCTCCCAGCTCGCTCGGCGCCTGCATTCGCTCAGCCCGGCCGTCTTGACGCAGGAGACGCAGGTGCCCGGGCACGCGCGCTGATTGGCTGCGGCCTGGCGGAGAGAAGCTAATAAAATCTTCATGGCAGAAATTGCGAAAATACTTTACCCCCGCTTTCTCTTTCTCTCTCTCTCTCTCTCTCTCTCCCTCTCTCTCTCTCCCTCTCTCTCTCTCCCTCTCTCTCTCTCCCTCTCTCTCTCTTCTTCCCGCCCCCCCCTTTCTCCTTCTCTCCCTCCCTCCCTCTCTCGGTTTTTTATTGCATTTGAAAAGGAGAGAAAAGAGAGGAGGTGTCCTTTCGCTGCTTTCCAGTTTGGAGCAACCCAGCTACGTCGGGGGTGGGGGTGGGGAGTAGCGGAAGGCGGGAGAGGGGCCGCGGAGCCCGCCCCACCTCGGTCGCCTCCTCTCACTCCCCGGCTCTCTGTCTCCTGGGCTTTGGCCGGTTTAACGAGAGAATAAAAAGCTCTCCCTATAAAGTGTCCATCTCGTGGGGGGAAGGGGAGTCGGGGGTGGGGCCGGGAGGCCGCTCTGGGCCTGAAAGGGGAACCCGGGAATGTGCCTGAGTCAGAGGAGGCTGGAAAATGGGGATTAAGGGGTATTTCTGGAAGACCCTTGCTTTGAGTTCTAGGTACTAGCATCCCAGTTCACTCCAGGTGCCCCTTCCATCCTGGATACGCAGTAATAAGCTGCTCCCGGGCCCGGGGAAGTGCCTGGGACTTCTCTTCCCCAGGGGCTCAAGTTTCTGCCCAGAAAGCTCCGGATTCGGAGAGGGGTGGGAGGGAGAGGGAGTGGGACACGTGCTCCAAAGAAGGAGACTTGAGAACTGAAGACGCTAAACTTTCAGACCTAAAGTGGAAATGGAGCTTCTGGACCTGGCTGTACAAGGGGGTCTGGATTTCCATTTCCCCTATCTGCTTCCTCCAGGCTTTACATTTTCTTAGAAGGAAAAGGAGATGGGAGAGGGGGCCCCAACCACTGGAGGAATTGCCTGAGGCCTCTCTGTTGGGGCCTATCGTGCAGTGCAAGGCAGAAGGACCCAAACCAATTTGTTTCACCGATCTGTCTTCAGAGGTTTTCTGTTTCCACCACTACCCCTCCCAAATCGAATCCTTCTGGGTTCACTTTTTCTAGAACTCACAGTTTTTCTGGCGAAGACAGGAACTTTTGCATTCTACACCAGGGTCAAGGCAATTATATAGAACAGACCACCCTGCCCTTTAGGTGGGCTTAGCCGTGCCCCCTCACCTGAGTTCAATCTGGGTCTGAACTTGAGCTGTTTTTTTGGGAAAGGGCCCATGCAAACTGGAGTTGCCCCAAGTTGTAGGGCTGTAGTGAAGATGAGAGATCACCCTCAATGGACACTGCTAATAAATGAAGACACCAAGCATGAAATCCTCAATGGATTTTGTTGTATTTGAAAACAACATGAGAGAAAAGGGAGGAGATGTCTCTTTGATGCTTTCCAGTTTCTTATTACAGCCTCTTGTTTGTCTGATTATGAAAAGCAGAAATACCAGGATTTTTACCTAAAGACTAAGAATTTTTTTTTACTGGTTTTTGCTTGGTAGATGACAGCACAGGCATGAATAGATCCCTAAATTTTAAAAATAGACCAATCAGTTCCATTTCTGGGAATATACCCAACAGAAATGAATGTTTATGTTCATCAATAGGCATGTACTAAAGTGTCCAAAACAGCTTTATTTATTATAGCTCAAAAATATAAACAACCGGGCTTCCCTGGTGGCGCAGTGGTTGGGAGTCCGCCTGCCGATGCGGGGGACACGGGTTCATGCCCCGGTCTGGGAAGATCCCATGTGCCGCAGAGCGGCTGGGCCCGTGAGCCATGGCCGCTGGGCCTGCGCGTCCGGAGCCTGTGCTCCGCAACGGGAGAGGCCACAACAGTGGGAGGCCCGCGTACTGCAAAAAAATAAAAATATATAAACAACCCAAATGTCCATCAATAGTAGAATGGGCAAACAAATTGTACTATAATTAAAGAATGGAGTACTAAACATCAATTAAAAAAAAAAAAAGACTGCTACACACAACATAAATCGCACAGATAGGTGGGTGAAAGAAGCCAGACACAAAAGAGTAACTTTTGTATGATTCTATTTCTATGCAGTTCAAGAATAGCCAAAATCAGTCTATGGTGATAGAGGTCAGAAGAGATTACCCTGGGGAGGGGAGCTCCTGACAGGGAGGTGATGTAAGGAAGCCTTTTGGGGGGCTGGAAATGTTCTCAATCTCAATCTATATGACACTTACATGGGTGTGTTCACTGTGAAAAAATTCAAGACGTACACTGGCTATTTCTTCACTTTACATCAGCCTATTTTTTAGAAGGAAAAATAATTGAATACAAAAAGTTAAAGATTCATAGCAACACTGCCTGCAACTGTGCTTTTTGGGTATTAGTGTTCATATCTGTGTCCATGGAAATAAGCAGCTAAATGCATGTAACTCTGCATCATTGTGGAATGCAGAGATGACCAGCTCAAGCCTTGCCCTGGAGAAGCTCACCAGCTGTGCTGGAGACCCCTATGTAAACAGATACATTTCACTACAAGTAAATACTATGGGGGTGCTGTTTTTGTTTTACTCTACAATTTATTTATTTTTTAAATATCTTTGAGGCACTTTTTAAAATAAATTTATTTATTTATTTTTGGCTGCGTTGGGTCTTCGTTGCTGCGCACGGGCTTTCCTCTAGTTGCAGTGAGCAGGGGGCTACTGTTCATTGCAGCGCGCAGTCTTATCGCGGTGGCTTCTCTTGTTGGGGAGCACAGGCTCTAGGCACGTGGGCTCAGTAGTTGTGGCGTGGGCTGTAGAGTGCAGGCCACTCAGTAGTTGTGGCGCTAAGGCTTAGTTGTTCTTCGGCATGTGGGATCTTCCCAGACCAGGGTTTGAACCTGTGACCCCTGCATTGGCAGGCGGATTCTTAACCACTGTGCCACCGGGGAAGCCCTCCTCCCCAATTTATTTAGCATCTAGTAGATACCAGGGAACAGTTCTGGATATCATATTATTAACATATGAGCATGTGCTCCCATTTTCTGTACATGTTTATGTATTTGCAACAATCTGTGATCTATTATAGACCTCAACTGGAGTCAGATAAGGTAAGATTGCCTCCTTATCTGTAAAAATTATCCATCTCCTCAAAGGCACAGTAATTTCTACATCACAGGAAAGCTGTGAAGATTAAATGAGATTTTGCACATGAAAACATTTTCTAAACTGAATAAATGAGCTCTATTTCTGTTTCTGTATGTGTATCTGTTTCTAATGAACCACAAGGCACCTGTTTTTATTTGAAAAGAAAAGGGCAGTTTCTCTAAAGAGTATTGGTCACGTCTCACTTGCCTCTTTCAGCCTCGAGTAAAGCCTGCGGTTCCCACATAGAGAACCTGAGGCTCAGTGCCTCCGTATCCTCCCTGGGCTGTACAAGAGCTCAGGGCTGAAGTTTAGGACAACCCAGGCGTCCTGACCTCCCCGCCGGCCTGGGCTGCGCCAGCCCTTCCCCCAGCCCCACAGACTCCTTTGTGTCCTGCTGGGAGCCTCCAGGCAGACCCTCAGGACCCCTGAGCCTCCCCCGAATCCCAACCCCCTTTACTGACCCAGCCAAACGCGTTGAAAGCCTCAGCTGCTCCTTTACATACCGGCCAGACACCTCCAGGAAGGTCAAGGCCAAGTTGAAAGTTAAGAGTCTGTTTACCTCCGGGAGCCCATTCAGCGCGGCCCCGCAGACCGCCTGTGACCTTTACAGCCAGGCCTTTGAGCGCGGCCGCCTCGCCCCCGGGGGTTCCGGCCACGGGGACTTGGCACCTCCTTGTCAGCTCCCGCCCCTCCCGGGCTCGGGACCGCCGACGAGGGGGAGGGGGCGAGAGAAGCCCACCAGCCCCGCTTGGGGCATTTGTTAAATTATGGTTTATTTTTTGTAAAGCAAAGCGAGCGCCCGGTGCCGTCGTCCTCCCACCTGGAAGAATGTACGTGGTCGCGACGACCGCGGCCTTCAGGGAGGTCATGATGAAAAATGAGAATTTATTTGCAGCGGCAACGCTTTTTTTCCTGGAAAGGTTGGGGCTCAGCTGGCCTGCCAGAGTGCGCGGGCCTGGCCGAACTGCTTGAGGAGGTCGCTTACTTCTCTCGGTTTCAGGAAAATGGCCTGATGCGGTGCGCTCCTTTCTTTGGGCTTTTCTTCCGTTCCTTTTCTTTCTGGCTGTATGTTCTCACATCTGTCTTTTGTCTTTTGGAATCTTTCTTTTCTTTCTATATTTGTGTTTTTCTTTCTGCCTTTCTTTCCTTTAATTTTGATTATCTTGCCTTTGGGGCCGTCTTGTTTTCTTTCTTTCTTCTCGTCTTTACTTCTTACTTTCTCCCCACCCCCCACCCCCGTTTACCTTTATTTTCCCCTTGGTTCCTTTCTCCCTCTCTGTCACTTACACTGTTTTCCTTTTGTTTGCTTCTTCGTCCTCTCACTTTTCTTTCTTTCGTTTTCTCCTTTTTCCTTCCCTCCTCCTTTTCTGTCTTTCCCTCTCGTCTAGTTCTTTAATTTTGTTTCCTGTTTTTTCTCTCTTATTTCCCTTCTTACTTTTCTCTACCCGCTCTCCCGGCCCTCTCAATTTTCCATTGTTCTTCTCTGCACGGGGCCTGCCCACAGCTCCCCGCGACCGGAGCCTGCCCTTGGCGGGGCAGCCTCGCAGGGCGCTCCTGGAGCGGCGTCGCCAGCCCGAGCCCACCAGCGGCGAGAACGGCCAGGCCCGACTGGGGATGACAGGCGACCCGGGCCCTTCTAGATGAAAAGAAGTCAGGCGGTGCCTGGACGGGCCTCAGAGGAAAACCTTTTGGACAAAATGACGGCGGAGTCTGGGAGCTAGAAGAACCAGGGAGTGGAGGCCTGACTGGTCAGGAGGAGGCCACTCTCACCTCCGCGTCCCTCTTGCCCGGGCAGCCCTGCGACATCCTTGGGCTTAGGACCCTCTCAGGACGAACCTAAGTGCTTCGGAGGCAGAGGCTGAGGGATCCAGCTATTAGTCCATAAATTAGAGCCGATCGTGGCCTCCACCACCCAGCAAGTGGATCTGAGGGGCAATCGAAGAGGGTCTGCTAAGGGGAGAAGCTAGTGCCAGCCACATGGCCGCCGCCACCGTCCTGATGGCGCCGAGAAACCGGAGAAGCGGTGAGCCGGGGAACGTGAGCGGGGTCCAGAGCCGAGGGAGGGAGGCGGGGAGTGCGAAGGGATGGGAGTAAAGCTGCTGGGCGCTAAACAGCCGGCTGCTCCTAGCCTGCCACGTGTGCGCATGCCGGTTGGAAGGCCCGCTGGCCCAGAGACCCCAGCCCCCCTTCGGACCGTGCGCTTTACTGGGAGGGCGACCTCGATCACGCGCCCGCAGCCCCAATCCAGAGAAGCCCAGGCGCATCCGGCCCCAGCCGTTAGGAATGTTGGGCCTAGAGGGCCGCCCTGAGGGTTGCAAGGTTCAGGCAAGGTTTTGATCTAGCTCGAGTGGTGGGCAAAAGTCATCTCCCCTCTCTGTGCCTCCGTTTTCCTATCTGCCGTGCGTAAGAAGGGAAGCGTTGGACCAGCTGCTCTTTAAGTCCGCATCAGTGTTCACTTTGGGCACAAGAGTGGCGCAGGGCAGGCGGGAGGAGGGAAGGGAGCGCTCCTGGAGGTTGAAGGCCTCAGTGTGGAGGAAAACCGTGGCGAGAGCCAGGAAGAGGCCTCTAGGCTCGCCGCTGATTATTCCGCGCAGGTCTAGAGGGCGGGGCGCAGGTTTTAGGTCCTTGAAGGAACCCAGCCCCTCGACCTGGCCTCTGAGAGGCAACCGTTATGGGACGATCAGCCCTAGGGTGTAAACTCCGCAGTAGCCCATTAAATGGGACAAAATTGGTGCAGGAGATCACCTCCTCCACCCTCACCCTGTAGTTCCCCGAGCCCTCCAGCCTTCTCACCCCCTACACACATTCAGGAGCGGATCCTCAAATCCCACTCATAAAGGTGGGCTCCCCAAGTGAGAGCCCACGGCCAACGTCTTTGGGGTTTGCAGCAGCTTCCAGGGTCCTGGGAGACTCAGCTTCCTTTGTTCCAGCCCCTGGGATCCTGCATGGGGCTCAGGAATGGGGACTATATCAACAAACCTACCTGTAAATTCAAGAAAGCGATCTGAGTCACAACCCCCCCCCCATCTCCACCTTGTTTTTTCCCTCAGGGAATGTGGATGTAGGTGATAATTATCAGGATAAATTCTGGCTACTCATGTGTAGACTCTGCTAAGTTTTCACTCCTGAAATCAAGAGGACTGTCAGCAACGAGGCCCTGGCCCCTCCAGTCCCAAACCTGCTTATTTGGCCTGAACTGGAGCTGTAGTTTTGAGGTTTAGGGGAAAGTGCAGTTTGAGAGATTTGATTTCTTGCTCTGATTCCCTCATTCCCCTTGCTGAGAGATCTGAGACCCTTCCAATGGCCCAGGACTAGACCATCCTATGGCCCTCTTCCCTCCACCACCACCATAGCAAAAGCTTCTCCCTTTTCCCCTCACTGAGTTGTCTGTTTCAAGAAACAAAGTTGGGAGAAGAGAAAGGCAAGCATTTCACACACGCACACACAATGGAGCAGAGGAAAATGGCCCATAATCCATGCCTTCTAAGACATGTCCTGTCCATGGTGCTCATGAGTTCCTGTCTTTGAAGGAGAATAACCAAGATGGGAGGGAAAGATGCCACAAAAGACTGCCTTCTTAGAATTCAAGAAAGCCTTGAAAATAACCCTTCTGCCTCCAAGAGTGTCTGGCTGTACACACACACACACATACACACACATGCCATCTGCCTTTCTGAATCCCAGCCTCAGCCTGAGATGAACATTGAGTAGCTCCTTGTTACCATCTGAGAACTCTGATCTGGAGGAAAGCCCATCTCATTCACGCCCCCAAGGTTCTGGACTGGCCATTTATCCCAGAACCTGACACCTATGAGGCTGGAGGAATCTGTCCAATTGTCTACACCGTTACCCTAAACGTCCAGAGCTGATATTGGGCCACACATAAGGAACTCCACCAAAGTGAGATTTGGGATTGGTGCAGAGCTCTGGGCTCATAATCTGCTCAGCTCTAGGTCACTTGGGCTTAAAAACTAATGCTTCCTCCCCTCTAGCCTCCTTCAGAGGTTTTCTAAGAGTTCTGAGAGGGTAGACGAAGTGTCTTTTATTTAAATGGGAAAATCACCCACTAAAAAATTTTTTTAAAAAATATTTGGCCTTGGGCTTCCCTGGTTGCGCAGTGGTTAAGAATCCGCCTGCCAATGCAGGGGACACGGGTTCGAGCCCTGGTCCGGGAAGATCCCACATGCCGCAGCAACTAAGCCCATGGGCCACAATTACTGAGCCTGCGCTCTAGAGCCCACGAGCCACAAGTACTGAAGCCCACGTGCCTAGAGCCCGAGCTGCACCTCGAAGAGTAGCCCCCGCTGACGCAACTAGAGAAAAAGCCGCACAGCAACAAAGACCCAATGCAGCCAAAAATAAATAATAAATAAATTTATTAAAAAAATATTTGGCCTCCATAGAGTCCATAGCTTTATCCATGATTGGAAGGGATTGTGGCTGTTATTGCCCCCAGATGCCAGAAATTTTTCCCCAGAGACACGAAAATCTTTGTTCTCCCCTCACATTGCTTACATGGCCACGGTAGGGCTTGAGAGGAGATTCCAATCTTAGAAGCTCCAGGTGTAGAAGGTAAATCAGGAGCTAAGGATCTAGATGTTTAGAATAGGAAGCCTCAAATCCCCTAGTTACCCAAACTAGTCAGTTGGCATTTGGAATTGGAGGATCCTTAGAGATCATTCAGTTCTAGCCAGCTATGTGCTCAAGTAGCTGGGTGGCAGATGCTAAGGAAAAGAAGCTGTCTTGCCTAAGTCAGAATGACTTGACCTCAGGAAACTGATAGCCAGTTCTGTGGGTCCAGGAAGCTCTGCGCTGCCACAGTGGGGCCAGGAGGAGGGATGAGCACTGAAGTTAGATGGTTATGGCAGCTGGATGTGATGTTGGAACTTCCAGTGATGCCCTGACTATCCCTCTCATGCCTCCCCCAGGCAGATAGGGGACTTTTTAGTAGATAGAAGCTTCACAAGTTCAGGGTGGTTTTCAAGTCTCAGCTCCCTGTCTAGCAGGTCCTACAGGGCCAAAGCTTGGTCACAAGGGCAACCCGTCCCAGGCTGAGGGACCGCTGGTCTGGCTGTTCCAGCTCCTCTAGGCAAGGCCAGGACTCCAGTTTCTTATTCCTGAGGTCACTCTGGAAACTTTCCAGAGCAACAAGGCTCAGCCCCAGAGGCCCAGATGGGGGCCTGAGGAAGAGCCATGGGAAGCAGACCATATCTTTCCATCCCCTCCAGTCCCTCAATATCCCCCAGGATCTAGCACAGGCCCAACCCAGATGTGCAGCTGCCTGTGTGTATTGTGTGTATGGAGGTGATGCAGACAGGGATTGGGGGTGCTCTCCGTCCTTGGGTTGGAATCCCCCCCCACTAGCCTACCTTTGGGTTCTGCAGCATTTATCCCCTGCTCGCCCGCCCCATCTGCATGGTTTTTCTAGCTCAGGAATCACCTGTCCCAGGGATGCAGGCCAAGCCTTGGACCAGGGGAGGTGCAGATGGACCGTGGACCTCGTCCCCGGGGGGCCCTTCGTGGCCTGAGACCCGTGCGTGTTAGGCGGGCTAGGCGGTTCCCAAGGGAACACAACAACTCTCCACCAAGACGAGGGGCAGCCTAAGGACTTTCCCGCTTTTGTCTAAGAGCCTTAATTCCCTTCCGTGCCCGTGTGTAAACACTTGGTCGGGCAGATTTTTCAGTAATGCGGCGGACCCAGCTGAGGTTTGTCTGCCCGCCCGCGCCTGGCAAAACGGCCCCGTTGGCGGCTGAGGTCTCTAACCTCAAAGGCACAGCTGGAGAGCATGGGAGCCAGACCTCCCTTCCACCCAGAGACTTAGGTGCACCTTGCCCTCCAGGGATCCCTCACCCTCAGGCAGAGGTTCTACCTCAAGATGGAAGCTCTCGCTGGACCAAAACCCGCTTAGAGCGTCGGAGAGAAACGCGCGGCTGCCTGCCCGACCCGGGTTTGCGACGCAGCCTCCCTGGACGCCGCTTTGGCCAGCACCTCGCGCCCCTACCTCCCTGCGCGTTGTCCCTCCTGGGGGCAACGTTGCTTCTTGGGGAGTCTCCTTCAGAATCCTCATCGTCGTCGTCACTCATGTGCGGGTGTGCCAGGGAGTGTAAGCGCTCTGTATGTACTTTTCATTTAATCCTCAAAGCAGTAGAACTGGGTAGAGGGCATTTGTTATTCTCGTTTTTGTAGAAAGGAAAACTGAGGTTTAGGAGATTAATTTGTCCAACTTCAAGAAGCTAATAAATAATGAAGCCTGGACTCCAACATGGGTCTTTATGGCACCAAATCCAGGCTTTGACCATTTCACTTTCTCTTCCCTATTCAAACACCAAGTCGTTTCCAATTTTTAAAATGGAAATAAATCCCATTTAAAAGTACAAACTGATACAAATAGACTTGAGATATTTGGGAAGTTATTAAAGGAAAAAGGAGGAAATAAAGGGATTGGGGGAAAATAAAATACTGACTCCAAAATAAAGGAATCCTTTAACACACACACATTTTTTTAAATTGAGGCACAGTTGATGTACAATATTATACAAATTTCAGGAACACGCAGTAATTTTTCTATGTGTTCCCCGTGACTTCTAAAACTACAAAGTTAGGGACTGAGCTCAGCCCGCTTATGCCTACCCCTCTCCTACCATCCTGTCTCACTTCGGAGCCTAGTCCATAAGACCAAGGAGGGAGCTATGCCTGGAATATTCACCTATAGCTGAATCGCCTGAGACTCAAAGTCCTCAGTGTTTGTTGGCCCCATTGCCCACACCCATAGCACTGCAGAGAAAAACGATGGGATCAGTCTGGTGCTAAAACACTTTCCAATCGTGCTCTCTCCCTGGGGAAAAATGGGTGTTTGGTGAGCCTGAAGATTCTGAACTTGATTCCATGAGGGTTCCCAAAGGCTCACCCCTTGATATTGAGGGTGAAAGTTGGTGTGTGTGTTTGTGTGTGTGCGTGTGTGGTTTTTCTGGGATGTGGATCCACAGCCTTATTGATTTGTTTTCTAGTGGCAAATTTCACATATACAGAAAAGTAAACAGTAAAAATAAAAAGTAAATTTCATACGTACAGAAGAGTATAATAACCCCTTAAACTCATCATTCAGTGTCAACAATTAACAACTCAAAACGAATCTTATTTCAGTTTTTTTCTGGAGTATTTTAAAGCATGTCCCAGACATCATTTCATCCAAAAATACTTTGGTTTGAATCCTTAACAGACAAGGACTTCTTTCTTTCTTTTTCTTTTCTTTCTTTTTTTAACAGAACCTTCATGTGATTATCACACATAACAAAATTAACAATAACCTCTTAATACTATCCATGTTTCAGTTTCCTCAGTTGTCTCAAAATTTGTCTTTTTACAATTAGTTTACTCAAATCATAATCTAAATAAAGTCACACATTACATTTGATTGACATGTCTCAGCTTTCTTATGGCAGTCTACTTGTCTCCTTGTCTCCTTTTTCTCATACCATTTGTTTATTTGAAAACCTAGGTCAGGGACTTCCCTGGTGGTGCAGTGGTTAAGAATCCGCCTGCCAATGCAGGGGACACGGGTTCAAGCCCTGGTCCGGGAAGATCCCACGTGCCGCAGAGCAACTAAGCCCGTGCACCACAACTACTGAACTTGTGCTCTAGAGCCCGCGAGCCACAACTACTGAGCCCGAGTACCACAACTACTGAAGCCCAAGTGCCTAGAGCCCGTGTTCTGCAACAAGGGAAGCCACCACAATGAGAAGCCCGCGCACCGCAATGAAGAGTAGCCCCTGCTCGCCGCAACTAGAGAAAGCCAGAGCTCAGCAACGCAACGAAGACGCAATGCAGGCAAAAATAAATAAATTAAAATAAATATGGATCAACCATATTCCCAAAGGTATTGGTCATCTTCAAAAAAGATTACTGTTCTACGTTAGACCAAACAACTTATTCTTACAGGTTTCTGCTCCACTGTCTAGGGCAACTGGCTGTGGACAGGAGAGCTGCACAGTTTCCTGTACCCCCTCCCAAAGAAAATGGAGCTGGGCCAGGTAATGCCCCTCCCCCCACAGGCCATATTCTGCCCCCCTTTTGTTCCCTTATTGCCCTTGGAATGGGGGGCCTCCCTCCTTCTCCCATTCCCAGGCAGCCAAGAATAGAATCCTCTGATGAGTCTTTGGATTATCCAGGTTTTGAGGAGTGTCAGAGACTGATACACAGCTTCAGATCTAGAGGCAAGATTATTGCCACTGTGGCAGGACTGTCCAGTCCCTTCCTTGGGTGTGCCCCCAGAGGCCTCCATGCTTCCCAAGGGAACCAAAGAGCATGGTCTGTTTCCAAGGTGCAGTGGCCAGACTAGCTTTGCCATATCTTACTCTTTCCTGCCCCTAGGGCATTACTGACATGGGGAGCTTGAACTTCTCTCCCTGCTCTGGCACATGTTGCCAGCTGTGTGTCCTTGGGCTGGCCATCTCTCTCCAACCCTCAGTCTTCTCATCTGTAAAGTGGGAGTGATTGTCTCTGCCCAGCCTTCCACACAGGGCTTCTTGGAGACAATAAAGATGAGGGAAGTGGAGATTCTATATAAAGATTACAACATACATATAACCAATAGGTTGTTTCTCTCATAGTTGGTGGTGTCCGAGGAGAATGTGAGGATTTCTACTGGGGGAAGAGGAACCAGCCTACAAGCTTGTTCTGGTCCCACGTCTATGGAGAAGCACCTCCATCCACATACAGCAATGCCCACCCCCACCTCCAAACTAAGAAGAGATCTCGGTTTGGTGGTGCCCAGCCAGAGAAGCTGTGACCTCCTGGCATGGAGAAGGGTACCATGATGCTGACTTTTCTCTCCCAGGAACTGCCAAGGAGCCTGGAGCTAGGATTTTGTTTCTTCCCTGAACCCCTTTCCCCACTGCCCACACCACTTCCCTCTTTCCAGGGCTCCCGGCTTTGGTGCCTCAGCCACCCCAAAGCCCCAACTCATCTCCAAGAGGAAGTCCAGGAAACACTGGCCGGGCCCTGGTTACAGGAGCTGAAGAGGGTCCAACTCAGCTGCAATAAACAGGCTCTATCCTTCCAAGCTGAAGTCCCCCACCCGCTGACTTTTGCTCTCTGGGATCTGGTGCGAGGGAATCTCCATGAGCCAGTGCAGAATGCAGTGCAAACATCATTGAAGAGCCCTCACATTTTTCATTTCCAAACTACACTTAGCTCATAAAAAGCTGGTGAACGTAATAAATTATCCCCTGCAGAACATGGTTTTAATTAATTATTGGGTTATTCAAGGTGACTCATGTGTGAAATGCAATTTGCCCTCGTAAACTGAATCTCACATAATCCATTCAGAGTAACAGGCTGTTTGTGATCCTCTCCAGAGACTTACACCAAACTCATATTTATCCTTAGAAGGTCTTGGGGTGAAGCTTAAAGAGCTAAAGTCAGACAGCGGTACTAAGAGATTGAGTCTTGATTTTCCAACTGCTGATTTGATAGGGTTTCTTTCTTAGAAAATCTGGTGTTTTGTGTACACGTGCACACATGCACATTTATGTATATTAGTCACTTGTTTTGCAATGTCTGCAAAGGACACGGGAAGCCGTCTCATTGCAGAATAGAAATGTATGCTGAATTTTGCTTCAGCTAACCTGGCATCTGCTGGTCCTCCTACTGCTGGGGCCTCTGAAATTCAGTGTTTATCATCCAAGATTCATGTTTGCCGCCTATCATGAGGTCTCTGCTGTGCAAGCACATAATTGCTCTTGTCTAGGATTTACACTCCTTTCTGTTTAACTTAAAAGCCCTTTACCCCAGGCCCCACACCTACAAAACAGACTCCTTCCCAGAACGAGTGTGGGATCCCCGTAGAGCCATTAGCACTGCAGGGTTGGTCCATAGCATCAGGGAGGCTACATTTTTTAGACTTTTTTGAGTAGGGTTGGGGAGCTGAACGTGTTCATTTAAAGAGAGTCTGGAGGTATAGTGGGTGGGGGGAGCAGTCTGGCTGCTCTGAGCAGTGATACGTGTTTGCTAGGCTCCTTCCCCAGATCAAGGCAGTGCTAGTGGGAGGCAGGGAGGGAGGTAGAGGAACAGGGGTCCAAGGTCGATTTAAAGCCCCCCCACCCAGAGTTCAACCAAGAAGAGGTGGGAGATTCTGGCACTGTGTCTGGGTTCCTGCCCTAGGGAAGAGTGGGGGTCTTTAGGGGGGGAAGAAAGGAGGGGCAGATTTTAAAAGAAGAGCAGGGTGATGTGTTTTCTCTTAGTCTTAGTCTGGCCCCTGAGTTGAGCTTGGAGGCTCTGCCAGGGGACCTGTACTGCGCCAGATCGGAGCCAAGAGGGGCCTCCCCCAGCTTGTTTTCTTTCCCCTTTTGCCTCCTTTAATTTCCTTCCTTGATTTGGATGCCAGAATTTATTTTTTTTTTTTAGGAAAAGGGAGACTGGATTTCAAACACCCCTCAGCTCCCTCCGGACCCCAGAAATCTGTCCTGGCTGATCTCTGAAGTGGGGTCTTTCCAAATGGAGAGGAAAGTCTGTCTCAGCTGGAATCTCAGCCTGGAATTTTTTTTCCAGACATAGCCAAGACAAGGAGACTCCAAACTGAAACAAAATAAAATTGCCTTCCCTCTCTGGCTTACTCATATTTTCAGTTTCAGGAGGAAAGAAATTTTGATATCATTTCAAAGTGTGTGGGAATTAATAAACATAGGTAGGTGGGTCACCCTTCCCACTAAGACAACTTGTCCAGTCCATAATACATCCAAAACAGTACCCACAAGCTCCACCTGTGGACAGACTGACAGAACCAGTCTGACAGAACCACAGACAGCAGTTGCATCATCACACAGATGCTCTGACCGAACATGTGAGCCAATTAACCAGTGACCTGTTAATTTTTTCACCAGGAGTGAATGAATTCAGCGGGAGCCCCCTAGAAAAATGGATGCAGTCTATGACAGAGAGACGGATAGAGAGCCGGATGGGAGCATATATAGAGAAAAGAATAGGGATCGAAATTGGAGCAAAGAAATTAGGAAATTTCAGTGCATGCAGAACAGAGGGGAAGTCCTAGTGAGCTGGACAGGAAAGCAGCGGGGGCTGGGATCTTCCATAACCTGTGTTGACACAGGTACAGATATCCTAGTTCAGCACCGGCTAGGTTGGCCTTCTAAGATGCCAAAATGCCCAGGCAGCTCAGCCAGTTCCAGGAGAAATCAGCCAGAGCCATTGTTTGTCTTTTCTTCAACCAAACAGCTTTCCCTGAGCTGTTAACTCCTGAAGGGAGGTGGTCAGGCCCCTTCTGCTCCAATCTAGGATTGGACTCTCTCCCACAACTCACACGGGGGAAAATTTCTCACCTTTACTGATTCAGTATTGGAGAGGAAGTGCTTTGGTTTGTTGCATATAAACAAAGCAACCTTGAATGATCTCGAAGTTTTATCAACTTCAATTTTATTTCCTTGATCAGGTTATAGGCCAGAAGCAGGACCAGAGGCCCAACCATAATTTTCAAGTCCCAAAAAGCCAATGAGTTTTTATTTTATTTTTATTATTAGTCTTATTCTTGGTCATCTCCTCTTGCCTGGTGTGACAGAGCCACAGCCATATTTACATAAAGAAGGCTGGAGCATTTAGGCAAATACTCAGATTCCAAGCCACCCCCCCACCCCATTTTAGCCATGCCAGTCAGATGGGGGAGAATGTGACAGAGGAACAAGATTCCAAGGGCCCTGCTGGGCTGACGCCGATCTTTCCTTCATTTAGAAGTTTCTTTGGAGAGGGCTGAAAATGGGTAGCAGAATCCCCAGGAAGGGAGGAAATGGAGGAAATTAATGGTTTGGGGGTAAATCCAGTCAGTTTATAATTCCCATGATGTTTGGACCATTTCAGCCTCTGAGCAGCTGCTCTTTGAGGAGACACGGGGTGTGTGGGGGGGTTGCCCTGCTGTCTTTTAAATCAAAATCTCCCTCCCCAGGGCTCTTCATGAGGGGCTCCGGGAGTGTGGGATCTCAATGTCCTCCAGCAACCCCTCTCCTGACCCCCAACTTGGGCCTCCCTTACTTGTCTGTTCCGCCTCACACAATTCATCCTCTGGGTTTGCCAAATATCCTGCTGGCCAGGAAACCGTCCCCAAGATCTCCTTCTCGACCCAATTCCAGCAAATGTCTTGAATCTTTCTGTGCCTCAGTTTCCCTATGTTTTTAGTGAGGGAGGCTGGGAAGAGAGCTGAGGCACTGGTCTAGGCAGGGGAGGATTTGGGCCACAGACTCATGTTTCTCCTGCATGGATTGGAGTCGGTCGCTGGTCGCTCCAGTGACACGGAGAGCAAGTGCCAAAAGCCACCCCAACCGAAGCGGGTGGGAGCAGCGGACCCATAGGCGCCCCAGAAGCCGCCTGGCTCTCGCCGCATGTCCCCCACCTCACCCCCGGCCCCCAGCTCAATGCAGGGATCGGGAGAACTTCAGGCCCGCTGGCTTCCTCACCGTATCCTAGGATACCTGGCCTAAAGGGCCGCCTTTCTTTAGAACGACGCGCGGTCGCCGGCCCAACCCGGTGAGATTGCCCGAAGCGGTCCGGCGGTCAAGGTGGGTTGGGAAGCCAGGGGCTGGGGAGGCCGCGAGGGGCGCAGAGGGAGGCATTTCCCTCCAGGAGCATTTACTCCCATCAGGGGAGGGTGCCTCTACCTCTGCTCGGTCTCCATTCCCAGATGCCCCAAGGCAGCCCCAGCTCAAGTCGCCCGCCGACTCCCCGCCAAGTGGCCGCCGAAACAGCATCTCCAAGAGCGCCTCGGCCGGTCCCTGGGCGAAATGGACGGAAGATCTACAGAGCCGAGCCGACAGGGAGAAGGCGGGAAGTCCCGCAACAGTACATATGTTTCAACTTGAAAACGAACGGCTAGAGTTTGGCTTAATTTTTGCTCTGAGTGGTGCAAACAATGTCCCCTTTTCACTCTTCGGTCGGAGATCTCAGATGTATAGACCTGGTCTGGGAGCTAAAAGTTAATTCCTACTCCCCCCGCCCCCACCCCGCCAAATAAATGTTTTTAACTCGGACTACCAGCTAAGTGCCTGCTTTAGCATCGTTCTCCTCGAGTTAAACTCTGAAAACTTGCTTCAAAAAAAAAAAAAAAAAAAAGACAAAAACAACCAAAAGAAAACCACTTTGTTTTTATTTTTTAAAACGAATAAGTCAACGGCCTGATTTTTATTCTAATTCTGAGAGAAGTCTACATTTTAGTTGTTACAAAGACTGTGTAGATCAGACCTCATAAGCAGAAATGTAATTCGTTTTTAATTTTTCTGTTTTCAACTTTTCCATAATAAATTTTATTATCTATAAAATTTTAAATGAATACTATTAACATAATAAATACCAGATTTTAATCTATCTTTTTAAAAATCAGGTAATGCATGCTAAAAATAGAATTCCAAGGTTACGAAAGGACATAGATTGAAAAGTAGTTCTCTGTCTCTTCTGACCTCCGTTCCTCCCAGAAGCAACCACTGTTCTCAGAGTCCTCTGTATCCTTACAAATACCTTTAACACAAAAGGCAGCATACCATACACATAGCTCTGCATTTTGTCTTTTTTTTAAGTGTTAATGATGTTTTTATGTCTTTACTAATGTCTTTTTAATGGTTCCATTTTATTGTATGAATGTGCCACAATTTATTAAACCAGGCTATTATTGATAGATAGATTGCTCCCAATTTTCTCTTCCTTTCTTCTTTTTTCTGCTATTGCACCAAAATACGCTATTCTGTGTATATATGCAAGTGTATTGGTATGATATATTCTTAGAAATGGGAGGTATTTGATACCTTTGAGGCTTTGTGAATTTTTAATATTCATAGAGGTGGAACCTTGCTTCACGGTGTTAAAGCAATTTGTATGTCCGTCCTTTTTCAGAGAACTGTCTTTTCTTGTCCTCCCATTTTTCTATTGTTTTTTGTTAATCTAGTTTCTTACTAATTTGTTTTTTACGACATTTTACTAAAATGTGAGGTTGTGGTTTTTGTCCCTATGATTATACTTGTGACTGAGGATTTGGAGTTTATATGTGTTAGAGTCTTCCTGACATTTTTTTTTTTTTTTCTGGAGGGAATAGCGTGTAGATTTCAGACTATTGCCCATTTGGATTTTCTCTTGCAGAATTCCATTTTTATTGGAAAGTGGGGATAGAATTGTTTTTTCTTAATCATTTTCTCATCTCCTCTGACTCTCCTTAAGATTAGAAGACACAGAAAAGTCCCAGGTTGGACTCTGATGGAAACGGCTTCAGCGCTACAGAACTAAGACCTCAGGCCTGGCTCCCCCTCTGTCTCCTTCCCTTGAAGCCTCAGCCCAGGGCAAACCCCTCAACAGGTCACAGACTCTCACCCAAGAACTTACAAAGCACTAGAAAATTGGGGTAGGGTCTAAGATACGGTTCCTCCAGACACCTGGCAGATGGGCCTTTGGAGATTTGGCCCTTCCACTCTGGACGGCGGGGGTGGCGGGGGGACCGTCTGTCGACTTGGCGTCTGGTTCTCGGGAAACTGAGAGAAAGCTGCTCCCCCTCGGGAACTTAGTGATCACCACGCGCTTAGTTTTCCCCAGAGGACATCTGGGACGGCCAGGACTGCCTGGGGTCGGGAGGGTTGGCGGGGATGAAGTTGGGGAACGAGGGAGGTAAGCGAGGAGTCGGAGGGATCGGAGGGGCTGCCGAGGCCGCGTCTCGCTCTCCGCAGAGGCGCCCATCAACCGCGGGATCCCGGCAACGAGCCGACCTCCCCGCATCCTGCCTCCCAAAACTCCAGGCGGGGCTCCGGGATCCCAGGTCGCAAACAGAGCCTCTTTCTACCGCACCGGATATTCCGCTGGTGGACCAACGAGGCTTTGCCAGCGCTGGGCGGGGTGAGGGGACCTTCAGCCGCGCATTCCCACCACTTTCGGGAACTCTTTGGAAGGCAGAATGGTTTGCGTCTTTATCCTACCTGGGCAGTGTAAAGAACCTGGGCAAAAAACGTTAGGCAGCTCTTTAGAGAAAAGGTCAAGAGAGAATTCGGGCCCTGCAGAGTTCCTTCGTCAGGAGCCGGATCTACCCAAGGAAGAGAGGACGCGCGCTGACACTGAGCGCTTTGTGACCCAGACTAACAACTTGGAATCTGGGGGAATTTCAAGGTAGTCAAATGCCTCGGGGCAGTGTTTCAGATTTGAAAACAAGATAAGCCTTCCCCAGGATTTTGTTATAAAGTTTTATCCCGTCAGGACTGTCAGAATTGAGGTATGGATTTGGTAAATCGAATTTTAAAGTTTTTTTTAAAATTAGATAATGACATTATCTATTTATTTTTCAGTCAAAAGACCTCTTTCCCAGGAGAGGCCTGAGGGGCTTTCTTACCTGACTTCTGATCAAAGGACGTTTAACTTCTTGGTCCCCTTATTGCATTATTTCAGGTGAGGAAGTGTTCCAATTATCCAAATATTTGCTTGAATTAGTGTAAAAGCCACATACTTGGGTTTAAGTGCTCAGCTCCAGGAGAAGAGATCCCCATCCCCACCCTCGGGACCCTTCTGCCCCTCCCTGTGGATACCACTTCCCTACAACCCCACATTTCCCCTTTGGCCAGAGCCTGTCTTCCTGGGGTCTTTTTCCAGCCATCTCTTCCTCTGGAGGAGTGAAGAGAAGAGATCTAGGGAAGGATTTGAGGGCAGAACCGGTGTCGCTGGTGGCAGTCGGGGTGCTTGAGGCACGCAGCTGCGGCGAGAAGACCCAGCTTTGTAACGGTGGCTCCCTCCACCCTGGACAGAGGGTCTGTGAACCTGGGGCCATGACTCACACGGGCTTTGTCCACATGCTCCTGTGATACCAGGGGGAAACCACCAGCATCCTGATGTTTCCCAGCAACTGGTTGTTTGGATGCAGACGGTCTCCTATTAGCGTAATTCCCTTTTCGTGTGCGTGTGAGTAAAATTTCAAAACGCAAAGGAAACTGAGAAAGCAAGAACGTTATTTGGTGGTTATGTAGTCCCAGTGGACAGTCCAATCCTTTTCACTCCCCCCGCTCCCGCCCAAGTTCAAGGTGGAGCTGAGAAGGGTTTTAAGCTTCAGTTTCTGAAATCATTATTGACACTCTGACATCAATTTCTCCTTTCTTTGTCTTAATTTTTACTGTTTCCTGGAGCTCTTCTGAGACAGAATCTACACAGACAAGGGGACTTGTGGTGAGACAGAGGGTGAAGGAACCCTATTTTAGACCAACCGTGTTTCACAGAAAGCTGGCTCCGGGTCCTGAAGCATGAGGATGGGGGAGGGATGCGGGGGGAAAGGCCAAAAGCGTGGTGCATCGGAGTCCAGCCCCTGGGGGAAGTGCAGACTCACCGGTTGAGCCCTCAGCTGGGCTCGTGGAAAGGACAGGCAGAGAAGTCTAGAAAGGCAAAGGGGTTAACGATGTTTGGCCGTCTGGGGACTTATCAGTGGGTCGGGGTCAGGCGGGGACCGAGGCGACATGCTCCGGCAGACAGGGCCCGGGGTGGAGCTGCACAGGTGAGGACGCTGACCCCACTCGGGACGTGGCGGCTGGCTGGGCTAGGGGACAGTCCAGCCCGGAGCCTCCAGGTGGGAGGAACGGGGTAGCTGGTGAAATATCAACCCCTTCTGGGTT
Organism: Lipotes vexillifer; assembly: GCF_000442215.2. Lineage (NCBI taxonomy): Eukaryota > Metazoa > Chordata > Mammalia > Artiodactyla > Lipotidae > Lipotes > Lipotes vexillifer. The sequence goes on along the minus strand of NW_006791954.1, from coordinate 2,056,548 downwards.
CTGAAGCGGGGAGCCATTCCTCGGACGTCATGGACTCGAAGAGCTGGCAGGCTGCTACCCCTTCCTCCCCGCATCCTGAGATTCACTTCCAAACCCTTTGAATCCCCAACCCCTGGCCTTTGGGACAGTGCAAGTTGGTGAGTTTACCCCGCCTCCTGGCTCCTTCTCTCCAAGGGCACAGAAGAGTCGCTCAGCTAGGTTGGGGGGTGGGGTGGGTGGGGGGAGGTGAGCAGAAATCTCTAGCCATTGGACAGGGATGCACCAGACAAGCCAGGAAAGTCTTAAAGTAAACTGGGGGTGAGGTGGGATGGATTATGAGAACATCCTCTCCAGAGCCCTCAATTCTGACAGCGACGGGGGCTGGGGAGCGCCCCTCGGAGTCCTCCCACGCTTGAGCGAGCATCCGGGCTTAGCGGGCGGGCTTGGGAGGAAGGGCCGGGTCGCTAGAGGGATGCCTGGGAGGCTGGGGAGTCACAGACGCAAGTCATTGGCAGGGCTGTGTGGGGTTTCCAAGGTTGGATTTCCTCACCCTCTGCCGAGCTCGGGGCCGTTGGCTGGGGGCCGGGCTCGTGTGCCTCCCTGCGGTGAATCAGGCTTCTGACCTCAGCGCCATCCCGGCCACACTCCAGAGGGTAAACATCCTCTCCACTTTGAAAACTGGTGGGACAAGAAAGCGAGGGGGTGGCTGGGAGAGGGAGGGAGGAAAGGAGAGAGACTGAGACGAGGGAAGGTTCTGAAGTCCTCTCTCTCTTTCTCCTGCCAAGAATTCAGTGGCGGCCTTTCTTGAGGGTAGCCTTGCTGCCTGCTCGAGGCCAAAGAAGGCGCATCCCATGGGGCATTGTTTCTCTCCAGCTAGATAAAGAATTGGTTCTCTAGGGCCTCAGAAACGGGACTTTGAAAATGGTTCCAGCCTTGGGGGATGGGGGGAGCAGGAAAGGGCTGGCAGGTACCAGCTGGATTCCCATCCCTCAAAGGGCATCCTTCTGAAGGGACACTGGGCATCTGTGAAAGGTTAAGGGCACATACACAACAAGAGGAAATCCTCACTGTTTGGGGAGGGACTTAGTCACTAAACTTTAAGAACATAGTTACTATGACTATCATTTTTAATATTGAAGATGATGTGGAGGGAGCCTGTTTTGACTCTCAATTCAAAGTCATTCTTGGGCCATGGGCGGAGTAGGGAGAAGCTGTGAGATCAAACAGATCCAGCATAGACCAGGATCCCTTTCCCCACCAGCTTCAGCAAGAGTCTTCATCTCCCTGAGCATAACCTTCTCATCTGTAAAAGAGGGATGATTCTAACAGCTACAGTGTTAATGCTGGAATCATATCAACATGGTATAGCCCAGGACTTTGTGTCAGCAAAAATGTCCCACCAGCCTCAGCTTCCTCTCAGATCTTGCTAAGGCCCCAATTACATGAGTCCCAGAAAAACCCTCAGCCACTTGCCCTCTGTCTAGTCCCAGCTGAGTGACTAGAATGACTGAGAAGTGAATTAAAGGAAAAGTAACATCCAACTCCACTCAGGAAGTCCACAGCCCCCAGAGAGGAAAGAAGGAAGGAAGGAAGGAAGGAAGGAAAGGAGGGAGGGAGGGAAGGGGAGAGAGCTCAGTTCCCTTTCTTCTGGTGTCCAGGCTGTAGCCCACCACACCAAGAGAACCAATGGCTCTGGGAAGAGACAGATGCTAGTAAGTCACAGCTACCATGGGCAGAGAAAGCCCTAACAGTCTGTGTTTTACTCCGAGGATGAAAATAAGTCAGGAGAACAGCCAGGCTGAAAGCTCTTCTTGGGTTTAGGACATCAGAAGACCTTCCTTGAAACTTCTCTAGAGTATAACTTGGAGGTAACTAAGCCCAGTTCTGTAAGGCTGAGGTTGCCCATTCCCACCCTGTCTTCATGGGAGTCCTTGTGGGAGCAGCAACGGAACGGAGGTGACCATGCTGGAATGTCCAAGCTCTGTTCCCTGCGTGGGAGCACGAGATCTAAACACTAGAAACTAATTCCAAGCCTGAAGTGTAAGTTCAAGCAATGGTGGTCCAGGAGTCCAAGGTCTCCCCTGGCTTCGGAGACATGGACTGTTCAATCTTGAATCTGACACATATTGGTTTACTCCACTTCTCAAGCTCAGTTTTCTCATCTGTAAATGAGGATAGTAGCCCCCTTCTCAGGTGGTTTGGGGGATAATAAAGCTCATTATGTGCTTTGCCCCAGGGTCTGGAACATCATATTTGTTAAATAAACAGCAGCGATGCGTACTGATTCGGATTCTCAAGTCCGTATCGGAGGAAGACAATTTCACGCTTCTGGGGAGTCGACTTTACTTCGGCTTTGTGGGGCGAAGCCGGGAGAGGAGCGAAAGGGAAGCGCTTGGCAACCGGCTTTCCGGCCCTGCTATGAGCGTTTTCAGCGGGAGCTCAGGCACAGTTCCCCCAACCTCTGTCCTACTTCCGGCCCCGACAGATCCTCCTCCGACCCCGCTGGGGCGAAGGCCTGGCTTCTCTGCGGGGAGCCCTTTTGCCCGCCGGGTCCGGCGCCGGAGCCCGGATGCGCTCGGCCGGACAGCGCGCGCGAGGCGCGGTGCCGGGGAAGCAGCCTGGGAGTAATGGTCCACCCGCGATTTTTCCCCGCTGGGGAGTGCGGGGCTCAGCGCCCCGAATCAGTCGTACTGCTTGGGTTGCTTGGAACCGCGCTTCGGGTCTGGGTGGTGGTGGAGAGCGAGGTTTATACTCCGCGTGTCCTAGGATCTCCAGTTACCGGCAAATTCGCCCTATGCGCCTTTCCAGGGCCGCACCTTCTCCAACAGAAGCTCCAAACCAGCTCCGCACAGACCTCGCTCTCTCCTGGGGACCCCCAGCCCCACTCTGCCTTCTAAGTCTTCTCTCTAGAGAAGGGGATGGAGGACTTGCTCCAATCACGCCCTCCACCACCACTTTCCCGGACCCCTTCTGACAGTGGCTTTTCCCTGCAGAGTCCCCAGAAGAATAGCAAATGAAAATGTTAGGGGGAAAGGACTGGTTATAGGGTCCGAGTCCAATGAACGATTTCTCTTTCTTCCTCCCGTCCCTCCTTCCCCTCAGTCATGTTGGAAAAATAATCAGGAAATTTCAAATAACCAGGAAATCTGCTGAGGAATGGGGACCCAGAAGGAAACAGCCATCCCAACAGCTGGCTTTTCTTTTCTCAGTAGGAGCCCAGTCCCTCCATTAGATATGAATATAGCTACTGTGCAACTCTCCGTGAAATATAAATTTCCCAACCAGGTGGCAAGGGATATGAATTTTCATTGGGCCCTAGAGACACCAAGAGGCTGCAAGTCAGAAGAGGGTCTATTCAGACGATGTCCAAACACAACCAAATTTTAACATGAAAACCAGAGATCTTGATTCAGATCTTTCCTGTTTAAACAAGGGGTGGGGGTCAGAAACACTATTGAAATATCCAAATAACTGAAAATATCTGTAAACAAATTCATCTCACTGGGCCTCCGTTTGTGTTGGTGGGCGTGGCAGACAGAATCAGGGAGGTCAGCTAGCTGTTCCCTGGTATAAAAACAAAAAGAACCCCCTCTCCCTCCTTTGAGCGGCTGCTCATTTTCTCAGAAATGGAAAGAAAGAACTCAAGTCCCGGTTAGAGTGTGGGAGCTCTGCCAGTGATGGGACTGGGAACTGACATGGGAGAGTTTGGGGTGGAAAGGCAGAGGGGATGAGAAGTGCAGCAGACTCTGAGTCAGAGGCCCTGAGACAAAGTCCAGGCTCTTTGTCTTTGATGTCCCCTAGCCTCAGTTTTCTCATCTACAAGATGGGGATAATACTGATCTACAAGACTGCTGTGAAGAACAAAGTAATACATGTGAACATGCTTGATCATTATCAGACTTTCCTTGGCCTGTGCCAAATTCAAAGGGGATCATGGCAAGGAGAGCAAGGGTCCAGCTTGTGCCCCAGCCTGGGGATGGATATGAGTGTCCCCATGGCTACTTGATGCCCTGACACCTGGGTTTGGCTGCCTCAGTCTCACCCTCTACCAGATCCAAGGGGAAGTGAGAGTCCATCACAGCAGGCTGCCTCAGCTCCTGTTTGCTTTGGCCACATTGTGATGACCCTGCTTGGTTTGCCAGCAGGACTTGGGTGGCAAATGCCCGCCTGGCATGACTGAGGAGGCAGCGGGCATTCTGCTCCCAATTATCATGCTGACCAATGTTGCTCACAGCAAGGAAACCTCAGTGCCTGCTTGGACTTCTTGCTGCTTCCACCCCTTTCTCAGATGGGCAGGGTCCCTTTTTATTATCATTACTAAGACTCCTAGGCTTGGGGAAGCAGGGTGTTAGAGAGACACCATTGTCTTTCCCTTTAAAATGGCTGATGAATGGATAAAGGAGATGTGGTACATGTGTGCAATGGAATATTACTCAGCCATAAAAAAGAATGAAATTGGGACATTTGTAGAGACGTGGATGGATCTAGAGACTGTCATACAGAGTGAAGTTAAGTCAGAAAGAGAAAAACAAATATTGTATATTAACGCATATATGTGGAACCTAAAAAAATGGTACAGATGAACTGGTTTGCAGGGCAGAAATATAGACACACATGTAGAGAACAAACGTATGGACACCATGAGGGGAAAGTGGCTGGGGGTGGCGGTGGTGGGATGAACTGGGAGATTAGGACTGACATGTATACACTAATATGTATAAAATGGATAACTAATATGAACCTACTGTGTAAAAAAATAAAATAAAATTCAAAATTTCAAAAAATAAAATAAAATGGCTGCCCAAGTAGTACATACTCCAGAATTAAGAGGAGCCAGGAAATAAGCCAGCAAAAGAAATCAGACAGACAGCTGAAGACACCAAGCACCAAATCTAGATTTTAAAAATTAAATCCTAGATTTTGCTTTCTTTCCTCATGCTTTTTGGGGACAGTAGATGTTCAGGAGTAAAGAGGAAGAGGGGGCTTGATGAAGACCACCCCAGACCAGTCAGGGCCCATGGTTCGGGAGAGTCATGGCGGAAGCATGATTAGTAGGTGCCTGGTGGGAAAAACACATGCTCAGAACAATCCCCTACCACCGCAAGGCAGCTCCTGGAGCTTCTCACCACCTCTCCAGCACACAGCATGTTCTCAGGAGACGTGAAATACCCTCCACAGGACACATGGCCTGATCGGCTTTCCCAGGCTGCTGGTTAATAACAAGAGTCATGGCTGGAGAATGCAAAATAATTGAAAGCAATGCTTAGTAAATTGCAGTTTCAAGGTCTTCATTGCCTTCCTAACAATTTGCAAAACCCGTTTTATTGCTTTTTTAGATTCCTTGAGTTGAAATGCCACTGTGTGCTGTAATTAAGCTAAGTGATATGCCAGCTGTGAAGACAAGGGTTGTGAATGATTACATTCGGCTCATGTAATCAGTCAGTATGGGTGGGGGAGGACGCTGGAACAGCTGCCAATCTGCCTGCCTCACACTCCCTGCCAGGGTGAGGGAAAACTGGAATCTGAAATGGCTCTTTTAAGGATAGGGAGAGCTACCCAGCCTGTTTGAGGTGGGCTGGGGCTGTCCAGTAGGATGAGCCAGGTAAGTGGTTCCCAAACTTGGCTGTGCCTCTGGACCCTCTGAGGGAGCTTTCTAAATCCAGGTCAACAACCCCCCTCACCCCAGCCAGACTGACTTCTTTCGTGTGATGGGTAGGGGCACAAAGATCTTTTAAGCTGCCTGGAGAACCTACCCAGTTCTGAGCCTGGAGAACCTACCCAGTCAAACATGGCTACATTTAACAATTTTGTCTTTAGGAAATCACTTTTGTATTTGGAAACGTTTCCTTCAGTGCTGCTTTTTTTTTTTTTTTTTTTTTTTTGCTGTATGCGGGCCTCTCACTGCTGTGGCCTCTCCCGTTGCGGAGCACAGACTCCGGACGCGCAGGCTCAGCGGCCATGGCTCACGGGCCCAGCCGCTCCGCGGCATGTGGGATCTTCCCGGACCGGGGCACGAACCCGTGTCCCCTGCATCGGCAGGCGGACTCTCAACCACTGCGCCACCAGGGAAGCCCAGTGCTGCTCTTTTAAATCCATCTGGAGACAGAAACTCATCCATCTGCTTTATGAAACAATTACCCTGATCTCCCTCGCCCAAAGCTCCTTCTCCCAAAATTCCTGTTTTCTTTCGAGGGACTCGGTTCTTTTGAAGCCGTCTTTCTTGTTCTCTTTTCCTTTTCCCCTCCATTCATTCAGCTGCTATGTCCAAGCTCGACAATGTTTTTCTCACCTGTCTCCCTTTCTTTCCCACAGTCAGCCATCCTGATAGGAGCTGCAAGGGCTTGAAATCTGGGTCATTGTATGAGCCTCCTAATCTCTCTCCCACCTTCTTTCTCTTCCCTTGCCAATCCTCCATTCTACCATCTACTATGAGATTCACCTTTCTAACACTTAATAAAGTCTCTCTTCCATTCAAAAACCTTCAGTGGTTTCCCACTGCCCACTGAATTAGGTCAACACCTCCCAGGATAACATTTTAGACTCTTCACGATATCAATTCATTCAGCAAGTATTTACCGAATCCAGTTATGTCCTAAGCACCAGGCTGAAAGCAGGGGATACAAAGAAGTAAAGACATGGTACAGTGCAGTGGAGAGACAGCCACACAAACAAGTCCACCATCATGAAGGGTACAATAACAACAACATAAACAAAGAGCACCTGGGTCTCCAATGTCTTCTTTTAAACTATCTTTCTATCGTCATCTCCCAGTTTTTCTTTCTGATCCAGCCAAATTGGACTAGACCTTACTTCTTAATCATGTTCAGGGTTGTTTTTATTTTCTTCCAGGACTTTATACCTCAGTCCCACACCTCATATACTTTTTAAAATCCTGTTTATAGGGAGAAGATATATGTAGATGATATATCCGGCAAGGGGTTAATATGCAAAATATATAAAGAAATAGAACACAACTCAATAGGAAAGTTTTTTTTTAAAGCCAAACAATCCAATTAAAAAAATGAGCAGAGGACCTGAATAGCCATTTTTCCAAAAAAGACATACAGATGGCCGACAAATGAAAAGATGCTCAACATCACTAATCATCAGGGAAATGCAAATAAAAACCACAATGAGAGATCACGTCACACCTGTCGGAATCCCTACTATCAAAAAGATGACAAATAACAAGTGTTGGTGAGGATGGGGAGAAAAGGGAATCCTCGTGCACTGTTGATGGGAACATAAATTGGTGCAGCAACTATGGAGAACAGTGCAGAGATCACTCAAAAAATTAAAAGTAGAACCACCATATGATCCAGAAATTCCACTTCTGGGTATTTATACAAAGAAAATGAAAACACTAATTAGAAAAGATATATGCACCCCTATGTTCATTGCAACATTATTTACAATAGAACAGTTATGGAAGCAACCTAAGTGTCCATCGATAGATAAATGGATGAAGAAGATGTGGTATACATACACAATGGAATATTACGTAGCCATAAAAAAGAACGAAATCTTGCCATTTGTGACTATCACATTTGTGATAGTTCTAGAGAGTACTATTTTTTTTTTACATCTTTATTGGCGTATAATTGCTTTACAACAGTGTGTTAGTTTCTGCTTTATAACAAAGTGAATCAGTTATATATATACACATGTTCCCGTATCTCTTCCCTCTTGTTTCTCCCTCCCTCCCACCCTCCCTATTCTAGAGAGTATTATGTTAAGTGAAATAAGTCAGACAAAGACAAGTACCAATTTTTTTCACTTATATGTAGACTAAAACACACAAAAAATGAACAAACAAAATAAAACAGAAACAGACACTTACTGGTGTTCACCAGAGGGGAGGAAGTTGGGCTAAATGGGTGAAGGGGATTAAGAGAAACAAACTTCCAGTTATAAAATAAATAAATCACAGGGATGTAATGTACAGCATAGGGTATGTAGTTAATAATATTGTAATACCTTTGTTTGGTGACAGATGGTTACTACATTTATGGTGATGATCAATTCATAATGTGTGTAAACACTGAACCACTATGTTGTACACCTGAAACTGATATAATATTGTATGTCAACTATATACATCAATTTTTTTTTTTTTTTTTTTT
>NW_006791954.1:2044413-2048138 GCF_000442215.2 Lipotes vexillifer | reverse complement strand
GACTCTCAACCACTGCGCCACCAGGGAAGCCCCTATACATCAATTTTTAAAAAATGTTTTGCTTTGTTTTTTGCCATACATGCGCGGCATGCAGAACTTCCCCAACCAGGGGTTGAACCCATGCCGCCTAAGTCCTAAATAAAATTTTTGTAGAAGAAAGGGGTTTGAACCTAAATTTTTTTGAACCTAAATTTTTATACAAAACTTCATGCAAAGGCAAATAAATCATCACTGAAATGGAAAACTTTCTTACATTAAAAATCTTTTTAATAAAAAAAGTCCATTTATCTTTTTCTGTCACCTCAAATATCACCTCTTCTATCGAAGCAGACTTGATCCTCGCAGCTGGGTGTGAGAGCGTTTCCTTCTCATCCACCAATGCTCTTTTTCAGCGGCACTTAACTCAGGCTAGTTGTCCGTGGACCTGTCTTACCCAACTGTGCACTCCATGGAGGCAAGGACCACCACAAGCATTTTTTGTCCCCCATGAGCATTCAGCAGACAGCTGCTCTGCATAGCCCCATGGCTGAACAGGCAAGAGGCGGGTGGGGCTAGAAAGGCAGACTACTATTTTGCCTTCTCATTGGACAACTCAGAGCCATTACAGTCTCTATAGGCAGGACCAGCTACCTAATTTGGTGGGCCCAGTGCCAAATGAAAATACAGGACTCCTCACTGAAAACTTATTCAGAATTTCAAGATGGTAACAGCAGAGCAATAAACCAAACGCAAGGCCCTTCCTAGTGTGGAGCCCTGTGTGACTGCACAGACTGCATGCCCAGGAAGCCGACCCTGTCTCTAGGATCAAAATTGTCCCTTAGAAAGACAAATAATTCTGACTTCACCTTATTAAGAGACTTCCTTTTTATCAGCTCAGGAACCTTGACTGGCTGGGGCTGGTGACTAGGGAGAAAAGGGGAAAGATACAGAGCTTCCAGGAAGCCCCATTTCAGCAAGTCTTACATCTTTTGTCTGGGCCAGACTATGACCTATGGCAATCTGATAGTGACAGTGGCATCAGGAAAGGGCTGGTGAAAGGGGGTGAGGTGACAGTTAAGCTTTTACTAGCCTGCCCAGTGGTAACCAGGGCTTCCTTCTTCTGGTATTCAGGTGGGCCTTGAATTACTACTAAAAAGAACCCTCTACCAGGAGTCCTTGATAATCAGGCCTAGGTCGGGATAAAGGTGGTGTATCTTTGTGTGTGTTTCACAGCTGGACACAGATGGCTAGAGCCTAACTTCTCCATTCAATATCTTGGATAATTAAAGTCTTTTGCCTGAAGGGTACTGTAGGCTTCAAGTATCTCAGAATCCCCTGACATCCTTGAGGCCAGAAATTCAACCCATTGGGAATCCATCAAGCAAAGTAAGTCAACATTGCAAAGCAGATGCTTGACTTCAGACCTCACCCTTCTCCCTCCTCTTCTGCTCCATACTCCTCCTCTAAAGCTCATCCCAGAGATCTAACTCAGGAAGAGCAAGTGAGGCAAAACTCCTGGCTCACATTCCTGGAGAGGGTAGAGAATGAACTGGCAGACAAACTGAGATGTTACGCCTCGAGTCTAGCCAGGCCCTATGCTAGCCAGAGACATGGCAGTCTTGGTGCCCCCAAAAGGGCCACCTCAGGGCTGCGGGCTCCCAGCAAGGAGGACAAGGCTTATTGAAGACCACTCATCCAAAAGAATTCTTCAAAGCCTCCTGACACATTTGGAGCTCTCTTAATGAGAGGTGCTCAGAACTCTCTCCCACCCGGCCCTTCCCATTCTCACTCTGGATCAGGCTGCTCATCCTGGCATGGAGCATGGCAGTTTATTTGATTAACGCACACTCGAGGGGAAGATGCATCATTTCTGCAGGTCAGTGGAAGGAACACCTGCAGCAGACAGGGTACTCTCACCTCACTTCTGTCTTCATCAGCAATTTGAGTTAGGCTGGTAAGGGAGATAGCCAGAAGATGTTTGCGCACTGAGGTGCTGGCATAGGAGGAGGTCTGGGCTTTACCTGATGAAGTTACAACCGCCTCAACTCCCTTACTCAGGGCTCAGAGTTCTCCATCAAGCTTAGCCTTTTGTCTTTTCTCTCTGGAGCTGAAGACAAACTGACACTGGCCTGTTGGTGCCCTGAGGGCTTTGGACTCCTGGAAATTGTGAGTCCTTCTCTGCAGCACTCCTACCTTCGTGTTGCTCTATCCTTGGGAGTGTTCTGGATGACAGTGCTCTATGAGGGACCCACAGGAATGTCACTAGTGGGGCAACTGGGGTGTGTCCTGGGCAGCACCAGTAACTCTCAGAAGTCATGGTCCTCCAGCACTGGAAGCTAACTGGGGTGGGGGGGGGCGGGGCACAAAAGGCAAGGCTATTAGCCTCAGGGTGCTAATGGGAGGTAGTCATAAGACCAGGATGTCTAGATGAGGAAATAAAACTCAGTTGCTTCTATGGGCATTGTAGACACTGTAGGAAGAAACAAACCATTTCCTGGGAGTAAGAGGAGGAAAGGGACACAATGGCAGAGATCCAGTCTGATTCTGGAAAGAAAAAAGAAAAAAAAGATTTTTCTTAGATTTTCCTTTAAAATGGCTTCTAGAATATTCAAGCCAATTAACTCATCATCACCAATCCTATCTAATGGGTCAGGAGGCACTCAGGTGATTCACATCCACAGTAACCAGAAACTTTTTTTTTTTTTTAACATCTTTGTTGGAGTATAATTGCTTATGTTGTGTTAGTTTCTGATGTATAACAAAGTGAATCAGCTATATGTATACATATATCCCCATATCGCCTCCCTCTTGTGTCTCCCTCCCACCCTCCCTATCCCACCCCTCTAGTTGGTCAAAAAGCACCAAGCTGATCTCCTATACAACATTCATCTTCCTGCATCCTTACAGCCCCAAACATTTGATATGGATCATTCAAAAGCTGGCCACAGATAACAAGTGGTAGCAGTTAAGAGTACAAACTTAGCTCTTGGTATCTATGTGCCCTTGGGCACCTTACTTAACTTCTCTAAACCTCGGTTTCCTCATTTGAAAAAAGAGAATAACAACAGTACTTACCACAAAGGGTTGCTTTGAGGATTGAGATACTGTATGCAAAGCTTTTAGTACACCAAAAGCAAGTGTCCAGAGTGCTGGGCTCAATACCATCAGCACAGTATCATCATCACCATCAACATCATCATCACCATCATTGCAGCTACCAGTTATTCAGTAGGGTGCCAGGCACCCTGCTTTAGCAAGCTTTAAATCATCCTTAAAATCCTACAAAATGGCTTATTTATCCCCTAAATAAGTGGCCCACTCACTATGAAAGTGGATCCCAAGGAAGGATGATGAGATTATAGAGATTTAAGCAGAAAAATGGAGGAAATTGTCAGGGGTCCATTCCTCACATGGGTCAGGATGCTATCTAAGTTCATGGCAGAGTGGTAAAGAGGAAGAAATATCAGGCTATGTTGTCCAGAGCCCACCACTCGTGTGAGTTTGGGCAAATCATTTAATGTCCCCGAACCTTGGTTCTCTTCATCTAGCAATTTGAGGATAAAGTAATAATGTCTGCCTTGCCAAACTCACAGCACTGACCTGAGGATTATATGAGATACGGTACATAAACTTGATGTGTGGAAGGTTTTATTATTACACCTACCAAGAAAGCCCATGATCCATAATTTGGACTTCTGCTCTGCTCTTTCCCCCTTCAATCCAACAATTATTATTCTTGCGGAACC
>NW_006791954.1:2033540-2044398 GCF_000442215.2 Lipotes vexillifer | reverse complement strand
TCTTTCCCTCTTTCATTCAACCATTATTCATTATGCAGAAGCCCTATTCTCACACCACATCCTGCTCCATTTGTAAGTCAATGTGTTGATAGGCATTCTGTTGTATATAATCAGACTTGTATGTGTCAGTCCTTTGCAATCTGGCTAGTTGGGAATTTTTAGAAGCCATTATTTGATCTAAAAGCAGAGGACCAGCTCTGAGATCTGGTGACTCCACATGGTATTCTAGGAAGCCCTGCTTGGCCTTGGCCATCACTCCTTCCTACAGAAATGCCTTCACTAAAGAGCCATTTGTTATTCCCTCAGCTCTAACTGAAGCCTAATATTAAAAATGCCATTTGAAAGAACGATAGTGTAGCTTTAAGAGCTTGAGGGTTGGGAATCAGCAACATCTGACTCAAACCCTTCCTCCACCACTGTGGAACCTCCTGAATGTTAAGCCTTATGCTCTTTGAGCCCCAGCTTTTTCTTTTCTAAAGTGTACAGTTATGATTAGAATTAAATTAGATAATATATATATATATATATTTAGAGGAGTGCTGGCGCCTAGAGAGTACGCTACCAAAAAAAGGGTAAATTTTACCGTCATTAATATTCATTAGAAAACATGTCAATACCTTCAGCCATTACCCACCATGGATGGTAGTAAGTCTATAATAGCAAGTGACCACATGACAAACTGCTCTTAGAAATTAGAGGCAGGGAAGGAAGTCTCCCCTAAAGAATCACCTATTTACTAGATGAGTAAACTTATCTTTACTCATTTAGGAGAAAATATCGAAACCTTCTCTGCCTACAAAATCCCAGAGCTTCTCCCGGAATCTGAACCCAAGCTGACTTTGCTACAGAATGGCATGAAGAAGCCGCATCCCGTGTCAGAGCTGTTCGCCAAGGTTCCACTGAGGGGGAAGCTGTCCTTGTTCCCAGCTCACTACAACCCAGAGTTGGTGCTGAGTGACCGGTCATGTGAGTGCCAGTGTGTACAGGGATGTCCAAGAGCTCAGTGTGGGGTGGGGGTGGGAGGATGAAACCCCTGCCTTCAGAGAGACCCCAGTGCGATGGTGGAGGCATAGTCCATGTCCTTAAGGAGTCTCTATTCTGACTGGGGAGACAACAAAGTCAAAAACAGAATGCTATGTTTGGCTTTTTCTGTCCAGAGCCAAATTCAATGGTCCTTACAGGAAGCACTTTATCACATCCTCTCAATATAATTATCTCTTCCCTTTCCCTGTGTGGCTTCTGATCATTATAACTTCATTTTAACAGTCATATTAAATATAAGTTTTTACTGTAATCTGCTACATGATCCCCCTTTTTAAAAGTAGGAGCATAAATAACTTAAAATTCTGGAAAATTATGAACCGAAGACAGTGGGGGCAGGTTTGAGCCCCATCAGGATTGGGGAGTTTTGTTCCTATAACAGGCCCACAGGTCAGGCCTGGCCGTCACAGGTTCCTCTGCCCAGGCCTGGGTCTAAACACAGGACAGTGTTCACTACCACACCTGAGAAACTTCCTTGAAAGGCAAATTCTCAGTGGCCTGTCCCAAATCTCTTGTGTCAGGATTTCCAGAGGTGTGGCCTTGGAAACTACAGGCTTAACAAGGAGCCCCATATGATTCATATCATCTGGGAAGTTTGGGAAACACCAGGCCCAGTTTTTCTCTGATGGTGGTAAGAGGACCAACAGAATCACCTAGAGGAGCTTCTTAAAATGCAGATTCCTGGGCCCCCCGGTAGGACCTACTGAATAAGAATTTCCAGGAGCAGGCCTTGGAATATGCATTTTTATGAGCGCCCAAAGTGATCCCTATGGGCTGATGTTCACTCGCCAGCCCTTCTGCAGTGTGAGCTACAGGTCACGAGGTCAGGTCAGACTGTCTGGTCACAGTCTGCTTTAGGTGGCTGGCAGGAGTGAGGGAGATGATTAAAATGTATCTCCTTCCATAATCAGCCAAGCAGCACAGATCCCTCCATCATAGGCAATACTACGTTGTAGAGTTCTCCTAAGTTTTTATATATCACCTTCATTTAGAAGCACTAACTTTCTGACAGAGGGCTCCCTTGCTATCTCTTTGGTCCTTTTACACAGTGGAATCAAAGCTTAAGGGTCTTTGTTTCCAGATCTTCTCAGGCGCCGCTATCCTGTTGTTCCGTGCCCTCAGTACACTCCATCACAGGGGCCAGCTCTCAGGGCAAGTGACCTGGACCTAGGCCAGGCTGGCAGAGCACGAAAGGTGTGGAAATCAACCCCTCACGGTTGGCATGGTTCTACTTACAGGACCGGCATTAGCGACTGTCTCAATTTCAGCCATGAGTGGAAGACAAGGCTAAGTGTACCTAAAGCAGTGGGGCCGGATCAGTCATAGCAGAAATATACATTGCAAGGGGGTCACATTTTGACTGAGGTTAAGTCTTAATTGTCTACTTACCTGTATGTATTTATGAATCTATCAGTCCACCTACCTACCCAACATTCTAAAAGTATATGTATAGTGCCTGCCAATGCACCAGACACATGAAGGGAATATGGATGGGCCTACCTAGTTCCTCTCACATCCTCTTTGGCCAGAGGTCAGGCAGTGGCTGTACGCTTCCTGATCCTGTATACACCGGTCTCGCACAGCACCTGTATGGCTTCTGCCAGGCCTCGGATCCAGTCGGGCTGCAGTGGCAACCACCAGCAGGTCATTCAGGGAAACAGCATGGCTGTGAGAATTCTGCAAGAGGAGGAGGGAGGGCACATCCAGCTGCCTCTTCTCGCCAGAGCTTCGGCCGCAGAAGCAGCACTCCCGGGGCAGGGAGGGGTTTTCTGGAAAGGCAAAGGCATTGGCATCATCAGTGTGTGCTGCAGGACTCAGCACAAATTCCTGGCGAAGGCCACCTCCCACTAGGGTCTCCCACTGAAAATTGGCGGAAGCTGCTGAATCAGAATCAGCCACTGTGGCTTTCCTCCAAACAGTTTCTCTTCCCTGTTTTTTTTTTTTTTTCAAACTCAACACCCCCCAACATGTACAGGCTCAGCTGAGTGGGCCTCATCTGAATGAGAACAGGAAAGACTGAAGAGGGTACTTACACATAGCTCTACTCTTATCACTTTTTTGCTTTCCCAATAAGACTAGAGACTGCCTAAGAACAAAAACTATGTCTCCACCATCAGACTGGGGTGTCCCTGAAGGCAGGGATTACAGCCCCCCTCAGATGGGGCACTCCCCAAGATTAGGACAGGTTCTGTTCGTTTCTCCATCCCCTAAGCTCTTCGCACATCCCTGTACACTGGCACTCACGTGACTTGTTACTCAGCACCAGCTCTGGGTTGTAGTGAGCTGGGAACAAGGACAGCTTCCCCCTCAGTGGAACCTTGGCGAACAGCTCTGACACGGGATGCGGCTTCTTCATGCCATTCTGTAGCAAAGTCCGGCTTGGGTTCGGACTCTTTGAGAAGCTCTGCGATTTTGTAGGCAGAGAATTGTTTGATAATTTTTCCTGGATGAGGTGCCAAGGCATCTGCTGCTGCTTGCATTTAAAGGAGGCCCCCCTGTCCATCCCTGAGCTACTGCACTCAGAGCTGGTTCCCATGGTCACCCCTAGCAGAGACTGGGGGGTGTCTGAGACCTGGGTGGTGAATTCTGGGAAGGTTTCTACTGAGGTTAGAGGCTGAAAAAGAAAATGGTCCAAAATGAGATTGTGGAAATCAAAGGGCTCCCTCCTATGCCGTTTTTAATTAAAACAAACAGATGAAGAGCTGAGTTCATGAGCAGCAAGAAAGATTTTGGTTAGAACAGTTTCTTAACCATGAACTGGTTAAACGCTAGGGCAGAAGATGGTGGGGAGTGTCCACAGAGCTTCCTCTGGAGGTCTTTAAACATGAGATCGATTTTATTTATTTACTTAGTTATTATTATTTTTTAACATCTTTATTGGAGCATAATTGCTTTACAATGGTGTGTTAGTTTCTGCTGTATAACAAAGTGAATCAGCTACACATATACATCTGTTCCCATATCTCTTCCCTCTTGCGTCTCCCTCCCTCCCACCCCTCTAGGTGGTCACAAAGCACCTAGCTGATCTCCCTGTGCTATGCGGCTGCTTCCCACTAGCTATCTATTTTACGTTTGGTAGTGTATATATGTCCATGCCACTCTCTCACTTTGTCCCAGCTTACCCTTCCCCCTCCCCATATCCTCAAGTCCATTCTCTAGTAGGTCTGTGTCTTTATTCCCATCTTACCCCTAGGTTCTTCATAACCTTTTTTTTTTTTTCCTTAGATTCCATATATATGTGTTAGCATACAGTATTTGTTTTTCTCTTTCTGACTTACTTCACTCTGTATGACAGACTCTAGGTCCATCCACCTCACTACAAATAACTCAATTTCATTTCTTTTTATGGCTGAGTAACATTCCATTGTAAATATGTGCCACATCTTCTTTATCCATTCATCTGTTGATGGACACTTAGGTTGCTTCCATGTCCTGGCTATTGTAAATAGAGCTGCAATGAACATTTTGGCACATGACTCTTTTTGAATTATGGTTTTCTAAACATGAGATAGATTTTAAACCCTGGAGACTAGTAATCAGAGATAGGTATTATTACACAGCTATTAGACTGGCAAAAATTAGAAAGCTGGATATTAGTGTTGGTGGGAAGGGGTGGGTGTCTCATACACTGCTGTTGAGAATGTAGGCTGGTCCAGCCATTCTGGTGAACCATCTAGAAACACTTGGTTACATAAGATTGCAAATATCCTGTGACCCAGCAATTCTGCTCCTAGCTATACATGCTAAATAAGTTATTAGATTGCTCCTTTTAAACAAGTACACCAAGGTTCCCAGCAACATTATTCACAATAGCCAAAAGTGGACACAACCCAAATGTCCACCAACAAATGAATGGATAAAAAAAATGTGGTGTATACACACAATGGAATATTATTTAGCCTCAAAAAGGAAGGAAATTCTGATACACGCTACAACATAAATGAACTTTGAACACATTATTGTAAGTGAAATAAACCAGACACAGAAGTACAAATATTGTATGATTCTATTTATATGAGCTACCTAGAGTCCTGATAGAGACAGAAAAGACAACAGAGAGGAACAAAATAAGGCAGGAAAGATATCTGAAGAAATAATGGAGAGAAACTTCTCAAATTTGATGGAAGACATCAATTTACAAAACCAATAAGCTCAAGAATCCTAAATAGGATAAATACAAATAAAACTACATCATATTGCATTTCAAATTGCTGAAATTCAGAGGTAAAGAGAGCAGCCAGAGAAAAATGACACATTACATACATGGGACAATGATATGAATACAGTTAATTTCTCATTCAAAAAGAAAAAGAAGACTATCAGAAGAACTGGAAGAGCATTTTGAAAGTGCTTCAAGAATAATGTTAACCCAGAATTCTAGGTCCAACAAAAATCTCCTTCAAAATGAAGGCTTTTAGGGCTTCCCTGGTGGCGCAGTGGTTGAGAGTCCACCTGCCGATGCAGGAGACACGGGTTCGTGCCCCGGTCCGGGGAGATCCCACATGCCGCAGAGCGGCTGGGCCTGTGAGCCATGGCCGCTGAGCCTGCGCGTCCAGAGTCTGTGCTCCGCAATGGGAGAGGCCACAACAGTGAGAGGCTCCCGGACCGCCAAAAAAAAAAAAAAAAAAAAAGAAGGCTTTTAAATAAAGACATTTTCAGATAAACAAAAACAGAAAATTCATCACCAGTATACAGATGTGCACTACAATAAATACTAGTAGTGTATGTTAGTACAAAAGAGAGAATAAGTTTCCCATATTTAAAATTAAGTACAACATTACCCCTAAGTAGATTCTGACAAGCTGAAGAGGAATATTGCAATCCATAGAATAACACCCCCCCAAAAAGGCAAAAAGTTATCACTAAAATGATGACGGAGAAATTAAAACTAACAAATACTCACTTTTTGATTAATCCAAAAGAAGGCAGAAATGGAGGAACACGGGGAAAAAGCAGAAACAGAAAAGATGTATAGAAAACAAACAGAATTTCAGCCCTAAATTGTATTAATAACTACATTAAATGAAAATGGAGTAAACACTCCAATTATAAGGCAGATGTTGTCACACTGGATAAGAAAGCAAGACCCACTTATGTCTTATATGAGAGAAATCTTTTAAATATAATGAGAAAAGTGAGTTGAAATTAAAAGAATTTTTTAAAAAAAGATATACCATGCAAACACTAACCATAACCAGCTGGAGTGGTTATATTAATATCAAACAAAATAAATTCTAGGACAGGGAGTATTACCTGGGATAAAGAAGATTTTATCATTTCATGATGATAAAAGGGTCACTACATCAAAAAGACAAAATAATTATAAATGTGTACCTAATAAAAGAGCTTCAAAACACATGAAACAAAAACTGACAGAACAAAAGGTAGAAATAGACAAATCCACAATTGGGGTTGAGATTTTAACATCCATCTCTCAGCAACTGATATAAAAAGTAGAAACCAAATCAGTCTAGATATGGAAAATCTGAGTGACGCTGTCAACCAGAGTGATCTAATTGATTCATAGAACACTATACTCAGCAACTGTAGAACACACATTCTTTTCAAGTGCACATGAAACATTCATCAAGATAAAGCATTTGCTGGGCCGTAAAATAAGTCTTGATAAATTTTAACAAAGCATTTCTACTAATCGCAAAGGAATTAAATTAGAAATTAATAACCATAAGATATCTAGAAAATCCCTAAATATTAAAAAATTAAACAATATATTTCTATATTGTTTCCATTTTACCCATGGAACAACCCATGGAACATATATTTCTATATGTTCCATTTCACCCACGGAACAAAAATGAAATCACAAGGAAATTAGGAAATATTTCAAACAATGATAATAAAAATGCAACATATCAAAATTTGTGGTATGCAGATAAACTAGTGTTTACAGGGAAATTTATAGTGCTAAACACATATTAGAAAGGAAGAAAGGCTTACAATAAATAATCTAACTTTCTACTTTAAAAGGCTGGAAAATGGTGATTGAATTAAACTAAAAGCTAGTAGAAAAAAAAGGAAATAACAAAGATAATACTGGAAAGCAATGAAATAGAAAATAAACCATAGAGAAAATTAACAAAGCTTAAAGCTGGTTCTTTACTTAACAAAATGGATAAGCCCATGGTAAGATCAAGATTAAAAAAAGAGGAAATAGAAATTGCTTTTATCATCCGTGAAAGAAGGGATATCACTACGGATCATGGAGACATCAAAGGGATAAGGAAATTTAAAACAATGGGAAGGGACAGTAGTCTTGGTTCTAGCTGAGATGGATTAAGCATACTGCATCTGTCTCTCCCACTGACTGTTCCTATAAAACCTGCACAGAATGCATGCATAGAGTAGCTCTCCGACAATTCTGAAAAGTAAACAGTAGCAGGCAGATTGAGGAAGATGAGAATTTAAAGTACCAGCAAGAGAGCAGTGATTCTACTGTTTTTCCTCCAGTATCCTCTGACCTGAACTCAAGGCAACTCAAAACTCAAAAGTGGCTACTGGGGAGTAGACAGAGAAAGCTCTACGAGAAGCCCTATAGCTGTGGCTCAAAGACCTTTTTTTCTTCTTTTCTTCTCTCCGCTCTCTGTACCCCCATGTCCATGATGAAATCCTGAGGTGGATTTCGGTAATTAATAGGACTCAGTGATAAACAGAACTAGTGTACAGAAAATTAATAAGAATATAGAAGGACTGAACGACATCAGCAACCAAACAGATCTAATTGACTCACTACCCAACAGCAGTAAAATAGACATTCTTTTGAAGTGCACGTGAAACATTCTCCAAAAGAGACCATATTCTGAGTCATAACATAAACTTTAACGAATTTTAAAGAACTGAAATCATATAAAGTATGTTCTCTGACGATATGGAATTAAAGTAGAAAGCAGTAACAGAAAAACACCAGGAAAATCTCCCAACAACTGAAAATTAAACAACACATTTCTCAATTGCCAAGATATGGAAGTAACCTAAGTATCCATCAACAGACAAATGGATAAAGAAGGTGTGGTCTATATTCACAATGGAATATTACTTAGCTATAAAAAAAGAAATTTTGCCATTTGCAGTAACATGGATGGACTTAGAGGACATTCGGCTAAGTGAAATAAGTCAGACAGAGAAAGACAAATACTGTACGATATCACTTATATGTAGACTCTAAAAAATGCAACCCACTAGTGGATATTAAAAAAAAAAAAAAGCAGATTCACAGATATAGTGAATAAACTAGTGGCTACCAGTAGGGAGAGGGAAGGGGTGAGGGGCAATATAGGGGTAGGAGATTAAGAAGTACAAACTATTAGGTACAAAATAAGCTACAAGGATATATTGCACAACATGGGGAATATAGCCAATATTTTACAATAACAATAAATGGAATATAACCTTTAAAAACTGTGAATCACTATATTGTATACCTGTAATTTATATAATATTGTACAGCAACTATACTTCAATAAAAATAAAATTTTTTAAATTAAAAAAAACCCTACATTTCTAAATAACCCATGGGTCATAAAGAAAATCTCAAGTGAAATTATAAAATATTTTGGACTAAATGAAAATGAAAACATATCAAAATTTGTGGTATCTAGCTAAAGTTGTTCTTAGAAATTTATAGCATTAAATGTTTATATTAGGGAAGAAGGTCTTAATCAACATTCTAAGCTTCCCCCGTAAGAAATTAGAAAAAAGAAAAGAAAAATAATCCAAAGCAAGCAGAACATAAGTATTAATAAGGGCAGAAATCAGTGAAATAAAAAATTGGAAAATAATAGAAAAAAAATGAAACAAAAACCCAGTTCTTCGAAAAGAATTAACTGATAAACTCCTAGCAACACTTACCAAGAAAAAAAAGAGAGTGAAAGAACAAACAAATTACCCATATCAGGAATGTAAGAGAGGGTATCACTACAAACTCTGCAGACATTACAAGGATAATAGGGAACTACTATAAACAAGTCTTCACATATAAATCCAACAACTTAGATAAACTGGACCGATACCTCAAAAACCACAAACCACCAAAACTCACTCAAAATAAAATACATAACATTAAAGAAATTGAATTGTAGTTTAAAATATTCCAGAAAAGAAACCTCCAGGCCAAGATAATTTTACTGGAGAACTCTAATTGAATATTTAAATAAGAAATAATGACAATTCTACACAATCTCTTCCAGAAAACAGAAGAGGAGGGAACACTTCCCAATTTATTTTATGGAGCTAACAGACCAAAAAAAAAAAGGAAAAGAAGAAAAAAACCCTATAAACTAACATCTCTTATGAACATAGACATAAAAATCCTCAACAGGGCTTCCCTGGTGGTGCAGTGGTTGAGAGTCCGCCTGCCGAAGCAGGGGACACGGGTTCGTGCCCCGGTCTGGGAAGATCCCACATGCCGCGGAGCGGCTGGGCCCGTGAGCCATGGCTGCTGAGCCTGCGCGTCCGGAGCCTGTGCTCCACAACGGGAGAGGCCACAACAGTGAGAGGCCCACATACCACACACACACACACACACCCACACACACACACACACACACACACACACACACACACACACACACACAAAATCCTCAACAGAACATTAGCAAGTTGAATCCAGCAATGCATAAAAAGAACAATATATCAATGGCTAAGTGGGGTTTACTCCAGAACTGGCTCAAGATCAAAAATTAATCAATGATGGGACTTCCCTGGCAGTCCTCTGCACTTTCACTGCAGGGGGCATGGGTTTGATCCCCGGTCCAGGAACTAAGATCCTGCACCTCACGAGGTGTGGCCAAAAAAAAAATAATAATCAATGTAATCCACCATATTAACAGTCTAACGTAGAAAAACTATATATGATACTATATGAAAAACTATATATGATACTAAAACTATATGATACTATCAACTGATACCAAAAAAGCACTTGACAAAATTCAACATCCATTCATGATTAAAAACAACTCTCAGCAAACTAGGAATAGAAGTGAACATCTTCAACCTAGTAAAGAATATCTACAAGAACCCTACAGCTAACACCGTACTTAATGATAAAAGACTGGAATGTTTCCCCTTTAAGACTGGAAACAGGGCAAGGATATCTGTTCTCTCCGTTCCTGTTCAACACTGTACTCGAAATCCCAGCCAGGCAATAAGTAAGAAAAAGAAATAAAAGGCATAAAGATTGGAAAGAAGGAAGTAAAAACCATCTTTATTTGAAGATGACATACTTGTTTGATGAAAATCCTACAGAATCAACAACAAAAATCCTTACTAGAATTTATAAGGCACCCAAGCAATTCAATGAGAAAGGAAAGTCTTTCAATAAATAGTGTAGTAACTACATGTTCATATGGGGAAAAAGCCTAGTGCCCATCACCTAGCACACTCAAAAGTTAATTTGAAATGGATCATGGAACTATACACAAAGCTAAAGCTATAAAGCTTTTAGAAAAAACCTAGGAGAATATCTTTGTGACCTGAGAGTGCATGAAAATTTCTTATATAGGACACAGAAAGCAAAAACCATAAAAGAAAAATTGATAAGCTTCATCAAAATTAAGTTTTTTCACTAATCAAAAAACACTATCAAGAAAAAGAATAGGGCTTCCCTGGTGGCGCAGTGCTTGAGAGTCCGCCTGCCGATGCAGGAGACGCGGGTTCGTGCCCCGTTTCGGGAAGATCCCATATGCCGCGGAGCGGCTGGGCCCGTGAGCCATGGCCACTGAGCCTGCGCGTCCGGAGCCTGTGCTCCGCAAATGGGAGAGGCCACAACAGTGAGAGGCCCGCATAACGCAAGAAAAAA
>NW_006791954.1:2022712-2033474 GCF_000442215.2 Lipotes vexillifer | reverse complement strand
AACGAAAAAAAAAAAAAAAAAAAAAAGAAAAAGAATAGGCAAGTTTCCAGACTGTATAAAGCATTCCTACAACACAACAGTAAAAACATAAATAATCCCATTTCTTAAAAGGGAGGAAGGCAAAAACTTGAACAGACTCTCCATAAAGAAACATACAAGAATGACCAATAAGCATTTGACAAAGTGCTTGACATGCTTAATCATCAGAGAAATGCAAATTAAAACCGCAATAAGAAATCACAGCATAGCCATTAGAGTGGCTAAAATTTAAAAGACAGATAGCACCAAATGTTGACAAACATGGAGCAATTGGTACTTTCATTCATTGTTGGCTGAAATGTACAAAAGGTACAATCACTTTAAATAAAGGCTTTGGAGTTTCTTATAAAGTTATACATAGATCTACCCTTTGACCTAGTAATCCTTCTTCTAGGTAATTATCCAGGAGAAATGAAGACTATGTCCACAAAAAGACTTGTACAGTAACGTTCATAAGAGCTTTAATTACAATAGCAATAAAAGAATAAAAACCGGGAACAACCCAAATGTCCATCAACAGGAGAATGATAAAAAAACACCTGCAGTGTATTTGTACAATGGAACACAATTCAGCAATAAAGAAGAACAAACAACTGATATACCCAACAACATGAATGAATCTCACAGATATAATACTGAACTAAAGAAGTCAGACTCAAAAGAATATATACTATATTATTCCATTTGCACAAAATTCTAGAATAGGCAAAACTATTCTAAGATGGAAAAAGTCAGAGTCAGGATAGTGGATGCCTTGGGGAGGGATGCAGGGAGCAGGAGGGCAGTTGCCTAGGAATGGGCAGGAGGGAACTTTGGGGAAATATCAGAAAATTCTATATTGTGATAGGGATATGGATTACACAGGTGTATTTATTTGTCAGAATTGTACAGTTAAGATTTTAGAAAAAAAAAACGTGGGGCTCAGTAAGAAAAAAAATAGGACATAGAATGAGATAAATAACCCAATCACATTTAAACAGATTTTAAATGCATGTATTTAAAAAAATCCCTTCTTGGGACTTTCCTGGCGGTCCGGTGGTTAAGACTCCGTGCTTCCACTGCAGGGGCCGCGGGTTAGATTCCCTGCTCGGGAAATTAAGATCCTGCATGCCACACAGCGTGACCAAAAATTTTTTTTTAATAAAAATTACAAAGTAAAAATTATTAAAAAATTTAGAAATCCCTTCTTTACAAGGAAACAAACTAACAAAAGATGGTGGATAGATGAATGGGAGGTGAGCATAGGGATAAAGGGACAAGTAAATAAACAAACCAGTCAAAGGCTTTGAATGAACCAAGTATGATACAACATCCTGAAACAATGATTTTGATTAAATCAACATGAAATCCAAAAAAGAAAAAAAAATAATGAATTGTTGTTAGCTGCCTTATTTTTTTAATCTCTTTAGTGTTAAATAGTACTGCTTTAAGCCTTAGGTTAAGGCAAGAAGAACAAGGGCAGTCTTAAAAAGTAGTTATATTAGGGCTTCCCTGGTGGCGCAGTGGTGGAGAGTCCGCCTGCCGATGCAGGGGACAGGGGTTCGTGCCCTGGTCCGGGAAGATCCCACATGCCGCGGAGCGGCTAGGCCTGTGAGCCATGGCAGCTGAGCCTGCGTGTCCGGAGCCTGTGCTCCGCAACAGGAGAGGCCACAACAGTGAGAGGCCCACATACCGCAAAAAAAAAAAAAAAAGTAGTTATATTAAAATAATAACTAATGAGTACTGACTCCTGTGTGATAAACACCACTTGTGGATCCACTTTCTTGGATCCTTTCATTTAATCCTCACAATGATCGCTGGTAGGTACTATTACGAAAACACCATTCTTTAGATGGGGAAACTGAGGCTTAGGGAGATTAGAGTGACTAGATGGGAGTCATATATATAATAAAAGGAGGCCCCAGGATCTAAACAGTGGCAGCCAGATTCCCCAAAGTATACTCTTTGCTCATTATTATTATTTTAAAATTTGATTTATTTTTGGCTGCGTTGGGTCTTCGTTGCCCCACGCGGGCTTTCCCTAGTTGTGGCGAGCGGGGGCTACTCTTCGTTGAGGTGTGTGGGCTTCTCCCTGTGGTGGCTTCTCTTGTTGCGGAGCACAGGCTCTAGGCAGGCAGGCTTCAGTAGTTGTGGCTCACATAAACCCACATAACGTAAAACTTACCATCATAACCATTTTTAAGTGTACAGTATAGTAGTGTTAACTATACGCACACTGTTGTGCAACACATCTCTAGAACCTTTTTAACTTGCAAAACTGAAACTTAGACCCATTAAACATCCTTTTGTTTCTGCCTCTCCACAGCCCCTGGCAACCACCCTTCTACCTTTTGTTTCTAAGAGTTTGACTACTCTAGATACCTCATATAGATTGAATCATGCAGTATCTGTCTTTTCGTGACTGGCTGATTTCACTTTGGAGAAATGTCTATTTAAGCCTCTACCCGCAGTACGCGGGCCCCTCACTGTTGTGGCCTCTCCCGTTGCGAAGCACAGGCTCCAGACGCGCAGGCTCAGCGGCCATGGCTCACGGGCCCAGCCGCTCCGCGGCATGTGGGATCCTCCCGGACCGGGGCACGAACCCGCGTCCCCTGCATCGGCAGGCGGACTCTCCACCACTGCACCACCAGGGAAGCCCGCCTCTACCCATTTTTTAATCGGGTTGTTTTGTTGTTGTTGTCATTGTGAGTTGTAAGAGTTCTTTATATATTCTGGATATTAACCCCTTATCAGATATATGGTTTGCAAATGTTTTCTCCCCTTCCACAGGTTGCCTTTTCATTTTGTTGACTGTTTAAGTCTGATGTAGTCCCACATCTACTTTTGCTTCTGTTGCCTGTGGGGTTGGTGTCATATCCAAGAAATCATTGCCAAATCCAGTGTGATGAAGCTCCAAAGCATACTCTTGTAAAGGTGTTTATCAAACCACAGTTGCAAACCTACCAGTAGGTCAGGAAATTAATTTAGTGGACTGTAATGGGTATTTTTTTTTAATAATTCTACAGCATTTCTATTGATTGATTGATTGGCTGTGTTGGGTCTTCATTTCTGTGCGTGGCCTTTCTCTAGTTGCGGCAAGCAGGGGCCACTCTTCATCGCGGTGCGCGGGCCTCTCACTGTCGCGGCTTCTCTTGTTGCAGAGCACAGGCTCCAGACGCGCAGGCTCAGCAGTTGTGGCTCACGCGCCCAGCTGCTCCACGGCAGGTGGGGTCTTTCCGGACAAGGGCTCGAACCCGTGTCCCCTGGATCGGCAGGCAGACTCTCAACCACTGCGCCACCAGGGAAGTCCATGTAATGGGTATTTTTAAAAGAATAGAATGAGTCACTATATGCAGTGTGGCTAAGCACTGTTTTAGAAACTTTTCTCCAGTTGTATGTATGTGTATGTGATGGACTATGAAGTAAAATGAATTTCTACTATGGGCTATGGTTAGAAATTTGAAAAGCATTGCACTACTCTACACTGCACTTGGACCAAGCAAAGACCCAACAACGCGGAAGATTTTCCAGTAGTTATAGTAGAGTCATCACATAGCTCTTGGTGGGCCTAAGTATGATGAACACAAAAGAACCTGTGTTAGCACTGTTGGTACTACATTCATGTGGCAACTTAGTTTCCAGAAAAATAGAAAATCAACTGTCATATTAAATTAATATCTTATGCAAATTTTATTGGTGCTACTTGTTTTGTTTTGCAGCTGCATAAGAGCTATATATGTGTAAAGACTTTATATCTGGTTTTATGTTTGCATATATTTATACAAATAATTCAAGTTTACAATTGGAATCTAAAAGAGCTTTCTTTCCTTCAAAAGGAACAATGGAGTTTGAAAAACACTGTTTAGGTTGTGGACTGGGTTCAACAATATCCTCCTGAAAATTCATGTACACCCACAGCCTCAGAACGTGACCGTATTTGGAAATAGGATCTTTGCAGATCTCAAGTTAAAACAAGCTCATATTGGATTAGGGGGAGCCCTAAATCCAATGACTGGTGTCCTTATAAAGCCATGTGAAGAAACACAGAGGAGAAGCACAGAAAGAAGTCCATGTGATGACAGGGGCAGAGACTGGAGTTACGCTGCCACAAGCCAAGGAATGCCAAGGATTGCCAGCAACCACCAGAATCTAGCAAGAAGCAAGGAAGGATCCTCCCTAGAGAGCCCTCACATGGAGCATGGCCCTGCCAACACCTTTGTTTTCAGATCTCTAGCCTCCAGAACTGTTTCAAGCCACCAAGTTTATGGTAATTTGTTACAGCAGGCCTATGGAAGCTAACGCAACAGGTGGTAACCTGCCCAAAAGAGGGGATGCGTTTTAGAAAGACGGCCTTTCTAAAAGCCCTAAAGGTGTAGGTCTAGACTCCTAACAGTATGCCATTCCACAACTTGGGCTTCACAAGTGGGGAAATCGAGGCCCAGAGAGGGTAAGTGGCTTACTCAAAAGGCCATAGTAAGTGCAGGGAAGGGACCAGAAAGCCAGACTCCTACCTCACCCCCCACCCCACCCCACCACCAGTTCGGCCCTCAGGGAAGGCAGACTGCTCTACTTACCGCAGTGCTGGTGACTGTGTTCACTGCAGAGGTGGACTTGGCTTCCTTGATTCCGGAGACGGGTTTACTGAGCGCTGGCCTGGAGCAGCTGAGGAGGCTTGAATTCCTCAAGTCAGTAATAGAGCTGTAAGGCCTCGTAGATGTAGGCTTATGGGGAGCAGGGCCAGCCTCCTCCCTGGGGGCCTCCTGCTCGAGGCTGCTGTCTGTCTCATTTTTCTTTGTGTCTCTGATGCTCGACAGCAAGTCGGGTGTGCAGGACACTAATGTCAATGGCTGGAGGTACTGGGAAGGAGGAAACCAAACGTACAGCGCTTGGGAACCCAGCTCTGTCCACTTCCAGGTCATCTGCGCCCAAGGGTAGGTGCAAAGGAGATGAGGAGGAGAGGAAAGCAATCAGAATCAAAGTCTCTCTAATCGGGGGCTCTTAGCCTGGGGTTCAAGGACCCCTAAAGGGCTCATGGATGGTTTCACGGGGCCTTTGAGCCACTTGAAACTGCAGTTCTAAAATTGTATCTTTGTATATGTTATGGCAAGAGATTCCATAGCTTTTATCAGATTCTCGAAGGGTCTATGACCCTAACAAAGCTATTTTTTTAAAAAATAAAAACCTGCTCTAAACCTGTCCCTTCAGGTAAGTCTTTGAGAAGGAGATAGACTGAAAAGTCAACTGAATCTTTCCAGTGAGCCAGAAGAGAGAGCTAGGCAGAGAAGCGGGGGATCCAGAGATTCAGATGATAGGACAACTGCATAGCTGGCCCCAGCCTAGAGGCTGGTCCACACTATGAGCAGAGAGCAGGCTGGAAGCACCAGCTGTGTTCAGTCACCCCATGTAGTGTTCTGAGGTCCTGCCTCCCAGAAGCTCTTCCCTGTGGCCTCCTCTCTCGGCTGTGCCCCTGGCCCGCTGGAGGGGAGCATTCCAACCCAAACTAGAGTTGGGGACCATGACCACAGGTAGTCTTAGAGCCTACTCCCTATATGGGGATGGTGGTCAGCCTCCCAGCTGCTTTTACTCCAGCTGAAGGAAGATGGGCAGACCAGCGAGAGTCCTCTCTGCCTGGATGGAGGGATCCTCTGAAGGCCTCCGGGCTCCCCTCCCGGGGCCCAGCCCTCCATGCGGCCCCATTCCTTCAGTGTGCCTGAGCTCTCAGTAGCGGTCTCCTCGGCAACCCCCCCTGGACTGGCCCCAGCCAGGGAAGGGTGCCGGGCATGCGCGCTCCCCTCCCGTCCAGGTTTACTTGTTTGGAGGCCGGGCTGGTGGCGGTCTTGCACTTCTGCCTTTGTTTCTGTCGCCAGCTCTGCAGGCTCTTGCCTCTCGCTCGCTCGCCTGCTGATTCCCCCTGCATTTCCACCCTCTTATCTTTCGTTTGGAAGGATATTTTCTCCTGTTTCAGTCTCAGCTCCTGGATCAGCTGCCTGCCCAGTGAGGAACAGTCATGTAGGTTAGGGATGGGCTGGGAATGTGGACACTCTCCTTGAGGGTAATGAGACACCCTGCCCTGCCCACCTCATAGAGTGGAGTGGCGGGCTGCACCCCACTCACCACACCCCACCTCTCTCCTCGCTTCCCAGTAGGCCAGATCCCACAACTGGCAGGTGCTGGGAAGGTCTGGGTAGGATGCTAAAGTTAGGGGACCCCTTCATATGTTGGGCCTCTCTGGCCAATGATGTGATGGAAATAACTCAGTCACATGACTCAGGAGACAGGGGTTCTAGAGCCTCTTCTGTCGTTATCTGCTGTACGATCCTTTTTCTGCTCCATGAAATGAGGTGGAGGGCGGGGAACGGACCGGATGGGATGAGTCCCTTCCGGCCCTTAGATTTGACACCTGCATGAATCCAGGAGGCAGCCCTGAGGGGCTGGGCATTCTGCAGTGGGGTGGGGGTGCCTGTCTCATGGGTGAGTTTCTAGAAACAGCCCCATATCCACTTAACAACATCCCACACCAAAGAATCTTAAGATTCCTGGTCCTTGCGAGACCAAAGCAACTTCAAGGCTGCCCCAAGGTTACCCCGCAGGTCAAGCAAACCCCTCTTCTCCCAACACCCTGCTCCCCTAGCCCCAGGAGCCTTCCTACCGGGCATACACCTCCCGAGCCCTGGAGGCAACTGTATTCTGGAAGAGGGAGTTGTTGTCCTGGAAAAACTTCTCATATTTCTCCGAATTCACACTGGGATAAATCAGGCGGAAGCCTCCACAGTTTTCCTTTTCATACTTCTCAGTTTTCTCTAGAAGCGCGGCCTGAAAGCCCTTGACTTCCTCCTTCCTGTTGGGAAGCAGAACACAGGGCTGCAGTTAGGGTTTCCTGGGACCAAGCTTGGAGAGGACATGGCCTTTCCAAGGACACGGATGTCATCTAGAGCCAGATGGAGGCCTCGCACGCAACAGTGGTCAGTCAGTATTTCCTAAATAAATGAACGCATGAACGTTTCCCTGAAAGGAGATTCTAGCCCTCCCGGAACAGCAAGTGTCATAGTGCACTGAGAGCTGGTTGGAACGGTCTTCCTGACAGCTCACCAAATTCTCTCCCGTTACAAGTAGAGCCTATTTCCCTCTTGGCTTTATTCTGACGAGGCAGACTGTCGTCATCTTCCCAATCACAACCCCTGCTACCCTTCTCTGGAGAACTGGCAGCTTGTGTTTTGCTAAATTTGAGGGCTTCATGGATGAGCTTGATGAGCTTTTATGAGCTGTGATGATCTCATTCTTCCTCACAGCCCCCCGGGGAGGTGGAGGTCAGGGAGGGAGGAACGATAAGCCCCTTTTACAGCAGGGAAACCAGGAGCCCCTGAGCCACCCAGGGCCAAGTCATGACGAGGAGACTGATCCAGAGAAGGGCCCTGGCTGCCCCTTAGCTGACGCTGCCTCCTTCTCCAGGAGTTTAATGGAAGGCAGCCCACCCAGCGGGCTCTGTGTCCAGACCTGCCACTTACTAGTGAGGTGACCTGTACAAGGCAGTTCCCCTTCCAGAGTCTTGGTCTTAGCTCCAAAAACAGGACCATACAACACCCCATGCTACCGCCTACCCATCCCCCTTCCAGGGAAGACAGTGCACATGAACACGCTCTGAGAAATACGGTGCCATCCAAACAGAGATGCCATGCCCCGGCTCCAGAAGCTCAGCCCCGAAGGATCAGGCTGGCTCCGCTCATGCGGAGGACAGCGGGCCACCGTGGGATCTGAAAAGCAACAAAGCCACTCCTTGACCAGGCTCCAGTCTTCTTTCTCCTTCTACAGAGGAAGGCCTCAGTTAAAAGGCAAATGCTACCCAGCAGGGAGCAGGGCGACAGAGGCTCCCGCCAACACAGTGGCAAGGGGAGGATGGACAAATCTTCCTTTTTGTATAGATAAATGGTTTTACTTTTGAACTGGTAATCCCTGGATCTTCATATGATATTAATAAACTCATATCCATCACAGGTACTTATGTCTATAACTTAATCTCCTATTTTTAGGAACAAAGGAATAGCCCAGTAAAACTGTCCAAACTGCCACATCCTGCCAATATATATTAATTTTCCAAATAGGATTATCATTTGTTAGAACTGACCCATTACTGTACCTGGTCTCCCGAGAACGACACTGCTGCAGGAACCGTGCCCGTTGTCTCTCCTCCTCCAAGACTTCCTTTTTGTCACAGCTTCTCAGGTTGATCAGGACCAAAGTATCATACAGCAGACTGTCCTTTACCTCTTTATCCAAGCAGGAGTCAGTGGAGAAGCTCGGGGAGTGGTTGACCTGTGAGGGCAAGACGGCAGCTGGGGAGGCTGGGCAGGGTGCAAGCAGGGCGTGAGGCGAAACGGCCCCTCCAGGGAGCCACCCGAGCCCACCTCGGTCGGGGCCCTGGCTACCAAGATGAGTGGAAAGGAGAGGAGAGAGGGTCTAGACTGGAGCCACAGTGAAGAAAGGAGGAAGCAGAACCCCCTCCAGTTTAACTAGCTTTCATTTTAGTCCTGTCTTCCTGAGAAGCATGGCAGGGGGCGGGGGGCCTGTCTTTGGTTTCCCCTCCACCTGGTGTGGGTGTGCCCCGTCCCATGCACCGTGCCTCCCAGAGAGTAGATGGAAGGGGACAGTCCAAAGGGCCAGGCTGGGAGGTGGGGAGGGGAAAGGAGTGATGCATTCGGGATCCTGACCAGGGTTGACAGGGAGACTGGTGGGAGGACGGAGAGGACTCATTTCTGCCCACAGAAGAGTCTGCGTTGTTCAGAGGCACTGTGTGACATTTGAAGGTTTCCAGCAGTTTCTGAAGGCCTGCTCCTGGTGGCTTATTCTGCTCTTCGGGTGAGAGCTCCAAACGGCCATATTCTCCTTCCCAGCCACACTTGGGAATAAGGGCTGGGAATGGAGGAAAGGCAAGGCCCCAGGAATCTGATCTGTAAGTCTGGGTCTTGCACTCTGAGGGCTGTGTCACTGGCAGCTGTCGCCATCACCTCTGACTTGTACCACAGCCCCACTCCCACCCCCACTCCCAGCGTGCACCCTGAATGGCCACGGGAGAGGGCTGCTTGCACAGGTCCAATCGGGAAGAGAGGAGGCCACCCAGGAGCTTCTCTTCCTCCTCTTTCCACCATCCCATGGGTCTGGGGGAGGCAAGAAACTCACTGAGTGGCTCCCCACCCATTCCCGTGCCCACAGACACCGGGCTGCTCTCCGTTAGTGCTTGGAACTGAGTGGTCCAGGTCCCTGAGAACCAAGCCTGGTGGCTCCTGTCTGATCTTGAACATCCTCCACCCAGCTTTGGTGAAGAACCACCCCTTTCTGGGTGATGACTCTGTTATGAAAGGTAGAGCTGTCTTTAGAACCACTCTGGGCCTGAGACCAGAGCTTCTAAGTCTGGGTGGACCTCAAGAAGGCACAAGGAATTCTCTAATTCCCGGCCGTCTACCTCCCTCTGGTGGCCACTTTTCAGCAAAGGGAGAAGCCCCAGGCAGCAAGCGCCTCGGTGGGGCAGTGGCTTGGGAAGTGGATTACAACATCCTGGCTGAGCAGGAGGGCGGAAGGATGGGCCCGGCTGGCTGACCCTGATAACAGGCGCCAGTTTCACCCCTCGCCCCAAGCCCACACCTCCAGCAGCCAGGGCTTGAGTTTGTGATCCAGCAAAATGTCAAAGCCCAGGATTTCAAAGCAGGCGCTGTTGAGTGTGTGATTGGGGAAGCAGGTGTGGTAGTTATGCTTGATGATGGGGTGAGCCGAGATGAGCGTCTTGATGATGATGTCCTCGATATCTCTCCAGATCTGCCCCACGTTGTAGCCGTGGCTCTCCATGTACACGTTGAAGGTGGAGAGCTTCCTGGAAGGGAACCACAGGCCATGAGGCAGGGCAGCCCACCTCTGGTCATCTAAGTCCATGGCATGCTGGTAACCAGAAACTTCGGGAGAAGATAAGGCCCCAAAGCCAGTGGGGAGGGACACCCAGGAGCCAGGGTCATACCAGGGCTGTGTCGGCTCAGGAGGACCTTGCAGGAGCCACAGGGCCATACTCCTCAAGCCTCCACAGTCCTGGAGTGGGCAAAGATATACTGACATGTAAGCCCTGGCCTGGGCACTTTCACTGTAACATAGAAAGCACCTGTGGGCTGGGGCAGGGATTCGGTATCCCAGGTGAAAGCTGAATGGATGAATAAAAATTTTTTTTAGGGCTTCCCTGGTGGCGCAGTGGTTGAGAGTCTGGCTGCTAATGCAGGGGACACGGGTTCGAGCCCTGGTCTGGGAGGATCCCACATGCCGCGGAGCAACTAGGCCCGTGAGCCACAACTACTGAGCCTGCACGTCTGGAGCCTGTGCTCTGCAACAAGAGAGGCCGCGATAGTGAGAGGGCCGTGTACTGCGATGAAGAGTGGCCCCCGCTTGCCACAACTAGAGAAAGCCCTCGCACAGAAACGAAGACCCAACACAGCAAAAATAAATAAATTAATTAATAAACTCCTACTCCCAACATCTTCAAAAAAAAGAGTTCATCAAGAAACAGGCGTATAACCAGCGCCTTTAAAAAATGTTTTTTTAAAAAAACACCCTACATCATGGTTTTGCTTTGGTGGTAATTGTTTCTCAGCCTGTGGTGTCCACTAGAAGCACTTAAGGAGGCTTTTTTTTTTTTTTTTTCCTTGCGTTATGCGGGCCTCTCACTGTTGTGGCCTCTCCCATTTGCGGAGCACAGGCTCCGGACGCGCAG
>NW_006791954.1:2014963-2022699 GCF_000442215.2 Lipotes vexillifer | reverse complement strand
GGTAAGCGGGCCTCTCACTGTTGTGGCCTCTCCCGTTGCGGAGCACAGGCTCCGGACACGCAGGCTCAGCGGCCATGGCTCACAGGCCCAGCCGCTCAGCAGCATGTGGGATCCTCCCGGACCGGGGCACGAACCCGTGTCCCCTGCATCGGCAGGTGGACTCTCAACCACAGCGCCACCAGGGAAGCCCTTAAGGAGGATTTTAAGGCCACCGATACCTGGGTTCACCTCAGCTATCTGAGGGGATTCTGGGGACGCTAAAGACACAGAAATTTTGTTCATTGTTAACCCCCTAGAGGGCTGACCAGAGGGGAAAGGAAACCCCAGGGCATCTCAACAGATAGGGTTACCAACTGTCCCAGGGCAAACCAGACAGTCTGATTTTAGAGCTGAAAGTCCCACATCCCAGGAAACCCCTCAGTCACAGGCAAACCTAGATGGCTGGTCACCCTATCACAGAAATCAGAGGATATCTACCCCATGCGGAGAGGTTTGTGAGGAAACATCTGAGGAGATGCTCCAGTCAGCTCTGAGCTGGGCAGTACAGAGACAGGGCGAATCTGACAGGTTCAAAAGGCAATGGCGGGGACAGACACTCACCCCCTCACATGCACACATGTGTGCACAGAGAGCCAAAGTGGGAAGTGGAAATATTGGAGGAGGAAATATGGGCGATGCAGGGGAATTAAGAACAAAGAGAAGAATGAGAAGACAGGAAACACAGCTCACCCGGGCCATCCAAAGAGCTAGATGGACTCCCGTCAATGGAGCCAATGCACATTTGCTAAAGGCCTGCTGTGTGTGCAAAACTCATGCAATGAGAGGATCCCAAGAAACCAGCACCTCTCTTGTGGGAAAGCCTAAGGACCATCTGAGGAGTCAGCACACACATGAGACAACCAAAGATGCATTTATATCACGACAGATAAACAGAGGCCACTCAATATAGAGGCACACCTCTTCTACCTGCCATTGTCAAGGATGGAGTGTTGCACGTACATGAATTTTCCAGATCTCTTGAAAGCAACCCTTTCAAGTGCAAAAAAAAAAAAAAGTGTTTAATTTGCCTAACTGGGAAATAAATGCTCCCAAAGTAGATTATACACTCCCCTACCTTCTAATAACAGATGTTTGAATCATAACATAACCTCTTCTTGATGACTCAGGCACATCACAATGAATACACTTAATTGTGCAATTTCATAACGTCCAGTGGCTAGTCCATTCAATTGAACACACCAGCTATGTGCCAGGCACCCTGAAAGACGAAGAGGACCCGGTCTCTGCCCCAGAGGCCTGCCAGGTTTCCAGTTTTTCTTCTTTATTGCTCCTACTGAGTTTGCAGCCTGGCGGGGATTTGCTGCGGGTACAGCTGGCCTCAGGCTAGGGAGCGGGGAATTTGAGGTAGGGGATGGGCTGGTAGGAGAAGCAGGTTGTCTCAAAAGATGGGGAAGATGAAGATGAGGAAAGGTGAAAGCAAACAGGAGGGAGAAAAGGAAAGGACTCTGCCCCGCAACATGGGAGGCACCTAGAAGGCCAGGGCACCATTCTAACCATCAAGGAACTTAAGTACAATTGGGGACACAAGGAAAACATGTGCCCCAAGCACAGAGAAGTTACGGGCTATAGCTGATGCTGACCGTGAGGGTGGTGGGAGTCCAGAGATAGAGAGGTTACTGGGGGTGGTTAGACTCGGATTCCATAGGCTTGTCCTTAGAGATGGAAGCCAATCCTCTCATCTGACAGGTGAGGAATCAGCGGCCCACAGAGAAGATGGGTTTCACCCACACTGCAGTGGTTATATGGCTGAACCAGCACCTAGAACCAGGTCAGAGAAGGCAACATGGAAGCTTAGTTTGACAAAAGGGCCTTCAAGGATGTTCTCCCACGTTTTCAGCTGGAGCTGAGCAAAGGCAGAGAGGTGGGAATGAGCAAGGCCTGTGTATCAAAAATGAGCAAAAGAGTATCCTGGGAGAACACCACAGAGCGGGTGGCACCGGCAGTCCTGCTAGTGGGTAAGGGCACAGACTCCAGAGTTAATTCCAGCTCTACCACTTCCTAGCTGTGCGAACTTGGGCAAGTTTCTTAACCTTTTTACACCTGTTCCCCAATATGCAAAATCGGGGTGATCGTATCACGCCAACTTTATAGTGTTGTTATGAGGATTAAATAGGTTGAGGAATGTAAATTTCTTAGAGGAGTGCCTGGCAGACAGGAAGGGCTCAACAAATAAAATGGTAACTATTAATATAGTAATAATAATAGTGAGAAATGGGGTCTGGTCAAAGCATACAGCAAGCAGAGGAGTTTGAATTGGATGCTCTAGGCACCTGGGAGCCACACTGGTTACCTGAGAGCAAAAGTAATGAGTATACAGAATGTGTAATAATAACAGCACCCACTTGCATAGGGGGTATTGTTTTTGAGGCCTATTCACACACATCATCTCAATAGGTCCTTACGGCATATTTGTGAGGCTGGCCAGCTGGGATTCATGTTTATTGTGTCATTTTATTTATTTATTTATTTTTGGGCCGCGCCCTGCAGCTTGCGGGATCTCAGCTCCCCGACCAGGGATCAAACCCGGGCCCCCTGCAGTGGAAATGCAGAGTCCTAACCACTGGACTGCCTGGGAATTCCTTATTGCATCATTTTAGAGAGGAAAAACCGGAGGTACAGAAAGGTTAAGCAGAGGTGACTGGGGCTAAGAAGAGTGAGGAGGCCGTGCGGCTGTCGAGGATGAGGCTGAAGCTAAGTCTGGTGGAAAGGAAGGGATGGAGGGACATTTGAAGGAGGAAACTTCAGAATTCAACGACATGCTGGAAAAGGAAACATCTAAGATGACACCAAACTCTCCAGTCCTGCAGGTTAGAAGTTAGAGAGGGGGAAGCTTGGACTGCTGAGGTGGAAGTGATGTGAGAGAACACGTGACACTGGGAAATGCTGAGCTGGAAGCAACGGGGAGACATCCAGGTGCAGCCGAGGAGAGATGGGCCTGGAGCACCGCAGGGGGACAGGTGGGGGGTACTGCAGGGGCAGGGGAAGGGGGGGCAGCCAAAAGCTCCAGCAGAGAGGGGGGATGGAGGAGAGGGTTGAGGCCAGTGAGTGAGGCGAGAAGGCAGGGGAAGGAGGGAGGGGGAATTAGGGTAGCAGAACAACATTCCACACCCTCACCTTAGCCCTGGCACCACATAACACACACCCCCCATCACAGCCTGAGGGCCCAAAGCCTGTTAGTGGGGTGTCCATTCTCGTAAGAGGAGGGAGATGAGGGCCCTTTGATGACATGCCTTTAGACGAAGGAAAAATCACAGTAACTACAAGCAATATCTGTGCTCTGTCACAGGTCACTTGGGTCTCAGAGTGACCCTACGAGGTGGGCAGGGCAGGGCGTCTCACTGCCCTATCCTACAGACCAAGAAATGGAAGCTCAGAGAGGTGAAGGGACTTGCTACAGCTGACTCAGCTGGCGTGGGTCAGAGCGGGGACTGGAAGCCGGGCCTCACCGAGCCCCGATGTTCAACATGCAACCATGCAGGAGGCCAGAGGGTGCCCACAGACCAGGTGGGCAAAGTGGAAGTGTGGGAGCTGTGGGCAAAGTCGGGTGGCCAGCGCCCTCCGACAAGGGGGAGATCTCCTGCCAGCCCAACACGTCCCCTTCCAGCAGGCTTAACCTAGTGATTTTCCATTTGCTTTTTGGAACTCTGCTACCAAGGGAGTCATGAAATTTCCTGTGCTTCTCTGATGCTCTGAAGCCAAACAGACTGCCTGTTTATCAGTCCTTTAAGTCTGATGCAAGAGAAAGAGCAGGGGCATCGTGACACATCACTTGAGAATCTCTGTTGGAGCAACACCCCGGGGAACCACAGGCCTGGCAGGTCCTTCTCTGCTGTCAGACCAGCAATCGATAAATACCTGTTGGTCTAGAAATGTCAGAAGGACCAACTGTAATAAGAGTATGTTTGGTGTGTGTGTGTTTATCCTGCTGAGGAAACAGCTCGTGTTTATCTCTCCTCCTCCCAACCTCCTAGGGTTTATGATGTGGCTTCTTTTAATGATTAACAGCCAGAGGGCAGAGACTAAGGAGTCTGTTCTGGGCTTAGAGGCAAAGAAATATTTTCTGACACCATGTGACCCAAGATGGAAACACTGATGGGGCTGACAGGGTTTGGACAGAATCTCAGAGAGCAGCTCGGAGCCCAGCAGGGAAAGAAAAGAGAAGGGAAGCCACTTCCTTACCTCTTGCTGCCAGAGTGAGCATCTCGAAGGAAATTGGAACTGTGCTTATTAATGGAATAATTAGTCAGGTGCATGCAGATATCGTCCTGGGGAAAGAGACACAAGTCTGTGGGGTCAGGAGGAAGGGCAGCCTTCCACTTCCTCTCTGTGCCCTTCCATGGCCCCTGGGGCTTAAAGAGATGGAAAAGAAAGGGGGCGTCTTAGGGCTTACTTACACTGGCAAAACAGAGGAAAGTAAGAAGGGGTATCCTACAGCCTGGAGCATAAGAAACTCCCACTCCTGGGCTTCCCTGGTGGCACAGTGGTTGAGAGTCCACCTGCCGATGCAGGGGACATGGGTTCGTGCCCCGGTCCGGGAAGATCCCACATGCCGCGGAGCGGCTAGGCCCGTGAGCCACGGCCGCTGAGCCTGCGCGTCCAGAGCCTGTGCTCCGCAATGGGAGAGGCCACAATAGTGAGAGGCCCGTGTACCACAAAAAACAACAACAACAACAACAACAAAAACAAAAAAAAAGAAACTCCCACTCCTGAGGTTGGGTGGCGCTCTGCTGAGGGGGGACTTCAGGAGCCCTGAGGGCCTGGGGATGTTGGGGGAGGGCTGGGGGCTTGCCCACATCCTTCTTTCCTTGAGCACCACGGAATTGTTGCTTTGCAGTCAGGCCATGAGTCCCCACCTCACCTCTTCCTAGCTCTGTGAGCTTGGACAAGTCCCTTATAACTGGATTTTAATTTCCTTATCTGTAAACTGGAGATGATAATCCCTATCTCTGAGGGCTCTTGGGAGTTTACTCCCTGGCACATAGTAAACCACAGTTCAGCAAGTGACAGCCACATCCACCATGCCTTGAGAATGTAGGTGTAACTAGGAATTTTTACCAGCTAAGAGAGGAGGGGAGGCGGCGTGTCCCCGAGCTCACCAGGTTGTCTGGGCAGGGGTGGGAGTAGGAGGTGGTGGCGAAGCGTGCCAGTCCTTCATTGTACACAAAAATCCTGAGAGGGTCACAGGACGTCATGAGCACGTAAATCCGCAGGTCAAACTTGAACCCGTCGATGATAAAGGGCTGGGAGGAGAGAACAGGAGACACACGGTGTCAGAGGAGAAAACCCCGACTTGAAGCCCATTAGCACCCTGTCTTGTTTTCGTGGCTTCAGCTCCAGTGTTACCTGCGTTACAGAGGCCAGGCTGGGGTTGGGGCGGGGGACAAGGGGATTTAGGCCATGTGACCTTGTGCAAGCCACTAACCACACCAGGCCTCAGTTTTCTCATCTGTCAAATGGCATGAGTAACCACCTCCAAGAGCTTTCCCGGCAACAAGACAAAATAACATGAAAGAGGCCAAGAGGTGATGAAGGCCAATGTTGTCACCACCCGGGGCTTGCTACTGTCGCACTTCTGCCAGAGTTCTCCCTGCAGTTGCAGTATTGACTGCGATGCCAGCCAGGTCTCCTATGCACCTTCTAGAAGCCTCCCTCCCTGTAAAGGGCTATACCTCCAGTCACGGACAGCTGGTTACCATGCTCTCTCCAGGGTTACTTCCCTCTCCCAAAGGAGGTGGGGCCTCCACAGACCCAAGGGGCTCTCCCAGCTGCCGTCTGTTAGAGGCAAGGGGACAGCCTGGCAGCGCCAGACCAATCGACAAGAATGCAAGGGCAAGGGCGCTCTGGCCCAGGCACATGTCACGTCTCTGGTCAGAAGGCTTGGTCCGACTAAGTCCAAGGCGGGACTTGGCTTCACCGCCACCCCACCCTCCCTTCCCTCTTTTCACAACCAGTCCAGTGCAGCTACAGCCTGAGGTTGCCGTGGATGATAAATAAATAATCAGGATGAGGAAATACCTTTGAGATATAGAGTTGACAGATCATATCCTCCCCTGGTTTGATTTCTTTCACTGTCCGGGTGATGAATATACCTCTTCCCTGGCAGCCCGAATCCGGCTTACAGATGTACATCCTATTTTTTCTTGACCTGCTGTAGTTCTGCAAATCTCCCCAGCTACCAGATCAGGAAGAGAATGAGATACACCTTTAGCGGGGGGATCAGTGAAAATGAAGGCTAGCTCTTTATTTAAAAAAAAAGAAAAAAGTGGCAAAAGCCCTGGAGTTGACAGACAGACGCCCAGAGGTCTGGTTATAGGAGAGGCAGTCGAGCACACACAGCGGAGAGAAGATGGGCTCTGGAGGGAATTCAGACCTGGATTTGAGCCCCCGCAACAGCACTCACCAGCGGTGTAGCCCTTTACCAGGACTTGACCTCTCTAAGCCTCAATTCCATCATCTACACAATGAAGACAATGACAGCTATCTCACACATGACATGATGCAGGCACGGTGCTGGTCCACGCCGCACATCCCACAAAGGTAACTGTGATCCACGCGCTTCGGCTCTCTGAGTTTGCAGACAAGAGCTGTGAAGTTCTAAATCTGACTCAGGCCCTGACAAATGATGTGACCTTGGATCCATCAGTCTCTTCCCCTGCTCTGGGCTTCAGCTTTCCCTCTGTAACACCTCCACTCCAGCTAGAGTGTGACGAGGCAAATACTATCTTTGAACGTAGTTTGAAGAACGTATGTTCAGAAGAAAGAAACCAACTTAAAGGATTATAAATCTCAGGCTTGCTATACTCCTTGTTTTGCATTTTAACTCAAAGGAGCATTGTCACCACTGGAGAAGTCACATGACTGCAATGTCCCTCAGTGGCCATGAAATCTGGAGGCGCCTGTCAACCCGATGGCAAACACATTTTCTTTGAAGTTGCTGCTAAGCTCTGCAAATTGTTCCAGACAAGTTAGGAAAGGCTGGGAACCCTGGGGCGCTCGGTTTGGGAAAGCACGGGGGGGAGACGGGAGAGTGGGATTCCTGGGGGGCCTTTGTGAGTAAGTATAATTCTGATGGCAATGCTTCTCTACTCCCCCACCTCATCCCAAACACCAGCCTGTACCCAGGTCATGCTCACGTCATCTCACATTCCTCCTGCTTCTCGTGATGTGGTGCAGAGTATTTTATGTACCAGGAATGGATGTCCATTTTTCAGATGGATATAGTGAGACCAGAGATGGGAAAAGGCTGACTGCCATCCACGGCACTGCCATGGGTCAGAGGTCAGGTGTCCCTCCCTGCTCCTAACCTGGGTACTAACCATTACCTCACTCCCTCCAGAAATGCTCGAGGGCCTTAAAAATTCAGAAACTGCACAGTGAAAAGGCTGGAACAAGTTCAAAATCAACAGCTTTCAAGGTCAGAACAAATTC
Source organism: Lipotes vexillifer (assembly GCF_000442215.2). Taxonomy (NCBI): domain Eukaryota; kingdom Metazoa; phylum Chordata; class Mammalia; order Artiodactyla; family Lipotidae; genus Lipotes; species Lipotes vexillifer. The sequence continues at coordinate 2,015,211 of NW_006791954.1, read as the reverse complement.
TCATCCCAACTGCAGGCACAGGCTCCAAGGCACCCAGCCCCTAAATGTCATCTAATTGTATAGGCAGAGCCTTGTGTTTTCTCAACCTTGGACACACCCTTTATTCCTTCTCTTCCTGAAGAGAAGAGAGAGATGGGAGATCCTACGGGAAGGGAAAGTAGCAACCAGGGAATCGGAGGCAAGAGGAGAATGTAAACTGGCGGTGGGGAGTGGAGAAAGGGGCGCAGGTGGGCACTCACTCAGCAGGA
>NW_006791954.1:1991455-2014914 GCF_000442215.2 Lipotes vexillifer | reverse complement strand
CAGGAAGACACCAGGTCCTAGGGAAAAAGTGGAAATCTTTTGGAAATATCTTTAACATGCGGCTCATATTCCTGGCCAGCAAGTCCTTGCGGCAGATTTCAGTCATCCCTGGGAAGTGATTGATTTTCTGCAAAGGAAGCCGGAAGTCGTGAACAAGGGGGCCCATGGGAGTACCCATGAGCTCCCCTTGGGGACAGTCATAAGACTGGGGCTCCATGGGGTAGATGCCACGCTTACACAGAGGACCAGCTCTGACCCAGATACCTGGTAACTTTTGATTTCCATCACCCGCTCCAGCGACACCGAGTAGTCAGTCCAGTAGAGTGTCCAGTCGTCGTTTTCCCCTCCCTCTCGAAGGCCATACTGTTGGGCAGCCCTACGCACTGCCATGGCAGGTGGAGAAAGAAAGGCCCGTCAGCCGGGAAGTGGGGGAGGAGCACGTGGTGGGGAGGTTATGTTTCTAGGTGCTCCCAGACCGTACACTGAAGCCAGACAACTGGGCTCCTTGGGACTGGAAGCCATCTTGCCCCATCTGGACACACCGTTGCCGAGAAAGGAACACGGAGAGTGGAAAGCTCCTGGAGAACACAGTCTGTGCCCAGTGACCTCCACAGAAGATTTTCTGGGGTGAATGTTTCACCCACCCTTGGCAGGAAGTAGGCCTCTGGCTTTCCTCCAAGCACTAGCACTGAATGTTCAGGGGATATTAACTAATCCTTAACATCACCAGAGCCAAGCTTAATTAGCAAGGTACATTGACAGAAAAAACTATGCAGTGTATTTCAAAACCATATATATGCTATCACGCCCCTCTTCCCCCGTCCCTATTAATCTTAATAACTGGGAGCTGACTCCAACACAAACTCAAATGTCTTCAAGAGCCTGGAAAAAAAGAAGTGCCTGCAGTGACCAGGAGAGTCAGGACCAAACTAAAGCACCCAAATTCGAAGTGAAAATAGTGGACTTCCCTGGTGGTGCAGTGGTTAAGAATCCGCCTGCCAATGCAGGGGACACGGGTTCAAGCCCTGGTCCGGGAAGATCCCACATGCTGCGGGGCAACTAAGCCCATGTGGCACAACTACTGAACCTGCGCTCTACAACCCATGAGTGTAGATCCCGTGCTCCACAACAAGAGAAGTCACTGCAGTGAGAAGCCCGCGCACCACAACAAAGGGTAGCCCCCACTCTCGGCAACTAGAGAAAGCCTGGGCAGCAACAAAGACCCAACGCAGTCAGAAAATAAATAATAAAAATAAAATAAATAATTTTTAAAAAAAAAAAAGGAAAAAAGAATATATGAGTGAGCCTTCCCAACTCTTTGGGGGAATCCAGTGGGTCCCCATGGTGGGTGCCTTGAATGCAGGTGCTCACCACTCTCATATCGGCAGCTGGATAGATTGATCACCAATCATCTGGAAAAGAGAAAGGGGAAAGCACCAAGACAGAGACAGACACACATGCCAGAACAAGGGACTGCACGTAGAAACATCGTGTCCCACATGGAGCTGCCTGATACTTAAGTGGCCACACTAAGCCCGGTTTGACCATCCCTGTTACTGAGGACACAAATCCCCAGGGTTGCAGTGACAGAAAACATGGGTTCAGAGTACTGTTACTGTGCCCCCGAGCTAGAAATTCTGTATTGTGATTATAGCTGATTTTGCTTGAAGCTTCATACTAACATTATTGCCTCCTCAATCCTTTTACTCCAGTGGCCCATCGGGAACAGGAAGTGAACATCTTTTTGGCCAAAATCATGGTCTCCCTCCTCTTGCCCCCCCATTAAGGGAAGCTGTGAGTTAGAAAGCAGACAAGCTTTCAGACATCAATCAGTCTGAGGAGTAATTCACTCCCCCTCCAGAATGGAGCAAAAGGTATGGCAAAATATTAAATAAGAACTAGAATGTGGAAGCTGCAGTCAGATCCTAAGAAGTCAGTGTGATTCTGTTACATTTAAAGTGTACTAAATCCCCAGGACAATAAGTACTTTCTTAAAACAAGGAACTCAATCATCTCTCCCCACACAATTTTTTAAAGGGATTCTAGACACAAATAGAATGAGATTAGGACAGGCATGGTTTTATATTACACACCATTATTTGATTCTATAAAACAGATTATCAATAGTGGGTTCTTTTTATATGAACCAAAAGTGGTGTGATTTTTACTCCGCACAGTTTCTCCTTTACCCACTCCTTAGCAGCCGAGGCCCGCCCCCTCCAGGTCCCTCCTGCTCTTACCAACACGGATCCCCATTCCTCATCTTTCAGTCCTAACCTCTTTTTCTTCCTCTTCTTGCCTTGCTGCTGGGCATTCTGATGCCCATTTTGAGCCCCGGTGTTCTCTCTCACAAAAGCCAGGGTGACGATTTCTTTTGAATCTCCTGTGGAACTGTCCTCTCTCTCTTCTGAGTCTGTCCCTTCCTCTCCTTCCAAAAGCAGGCACTGGAGCATCTCCCCTGCCTGGAGGAAGCTCTGGGGGGAAACACGGGTCCTCCCCTGGAGAGAGGGTAAATGGAGTGGCAGTTACTCGGATCCACCTGCAGGGGGACCCCCCTCCCTTGCTCTTGTGGGCGGTGGACCAGCGCTCAGAGACCAGACAGCAGGTTACAGTTTATAAAATGCCACGCCACCTCCACAGTTGGTGCAGGCTCCAGCAAGGATCTGATTCCACCTTTTGCCATGACTATGACCTTCGGGACTCATTCAGTCAACACTGGCCTTGGTTTTTCCCTCCTGGGGTTTTCAGAAGCAAGCTGAGATGCTATGCATGGCACCACGCCATAAACAATCTTATTGTTAAAGTGAGCGAGTGTCTGGAGACAGCCTCAGAACCAAGCCCTAAGCCTCCCTAGCTGAGGGAGTTAGTCCCCGTGGGTGCAGATGAGGTGCTTTGAGGAGGTCTGTTAACTATCTGGGCTCTGCACCAAACCTCCCTCCCACAATCTGCTGGCCTGAGAGTGAACACAACTGGCGCTCATGAGTGCAGGACTGACTCGTAGCTGGTTGAACAAGATTCAAGCCCAGGGCCAGATGCAGCCCTTCAGAGACCTCAACCACAGAAGAGGCTACAGTGTCTCCCTCACCATCCAATTCAAAATAAAAGCAAGACCAAATTGTAAAATACCTACAAGGAAGTCCAGCAAAGTTCCCATTCCATCCCCACCCACGCCGTCCCCATGATGACTTCTGTGATGTTTGTTTGAAATTTCAAATATCAAATTTTTTGACATGGTTTTTAATGCCCCTGCTTCACTGATCCTTAGGAATGTGCTTAGTCTGCCTTTGGGTACCCAGAACTGCCCAGGCCCAATAAACTGATTCATATCCTCTTCACATCTGAGGCTCCTATGACCATAAAGCCAAACTTCTGGTGCTTTCCCCTCCTCTCCTCACTTCCCCAAAGCCCGCCAACCTCCTCACTATTTCAGGCCCTCTCTCTTCTTGCTACTTACCCTGTTCTTTCCTCACAAACTCTTTGGCTTTGAAGAAAGATATTAATAATATCTTTATTACAATTTATTCTAATGTATTATTATCATTGAAATACTATAACATTAAAGGAAGCTCAGAAAAGGGCAGTGTGGGAAATCACCCGTAGCTAACATAGCAACTTTGGCCCTACTGTGTATTCTTTTTTATTCTAAATTTCTAAGCATAATTATTCTTATATGATTGTAACCATAATAAACAATTCTGTATCTGCTTTTTGCCCACTTACTATCATAACATAACTATCCTTTTGGTTGTGACAAAGTTTACATAGTTCTAATTTTTAATGGTTGTGTAATAATATCCCATTGAAGGAACGTGTCTGAATTTAACCAACCATTGCCCTATTATTGGCAATGTAAGTTACTTTCAATCTTGCTATTACATAAATAGCTCTAAAATGCACACTTTCACGTACAGAAGAGCTTGTATTTCTTTAGGATTATATTCTTAAGATATTTATCCAGAACTAGAATTACTAAGTTAATGAATATGAAAATTATGTAGCCTCTGATATTTTATTTATTTATATCACCATGCTATTTCCCAGAGGGATTCCAACAATTTCGACTACCACCAGCAACGTGCAATTATAGCAGGCTCACCAGAGTCACACAATCTCTTGGGAATCATCTCCCCTCCGTACCCAACCGTGCTAATTCTAGACAACTTTTATACCTTACGGCCAGGTTTTTTTTTTTAACATTAATACACCCTGCCACCTCTCTCTGCTTCTTTCTCAAACCAGAATGGGGAAGGGGGCTCTAACTCAGAGGCTACCTATGAATAATTTCATAATAAACCCTTACATGGGCATCATTCTTTAGGCTTTCCAAAGAATTGTCACATATACGATCTCACTGAATGCTTGTAGCCACTTCTCAGAGGGAGAGCAGAGTTTTTTAATGGCCAGGGATTGCCACTTGTTTCTCTCTCTTGCTAAAGAGGGCTGTCCCTTAACACCCAAGCCCTCTGTGGTGACACCGGAAAAGGGGGAGAAAGGGCTGTGCTCAGCACAATTAACGATGAAACCTGTGCCTTGTGAGTCAGTTTTTCTTAGTGAACAGGCACATTCCTGGCAAAGCTCAAGAGGACTACAGTACATGAAATCTTGACCTTGGGCTGCTCCCTTCCTGCCAGGTAAACGGCCAGCTCCCCTCCCGTGGCCTCCACAACAGCTCCTGTTTACCAAGCCCTCGAGGAGGACTGGCTCCGTTTACCTAAATGTTAATGTTAACTTGAGGAGAGAAAACTGACCCTGAATTTGGCCTCTGGAGTTGTGAGTTGTCTTTGCCCTTTTTCGAATCCTTGCCCAAGTGGTATAAACAAGTCGTGGCTGTTTATATTTGTCTGCCTCAAAGAGAAGAACAAAAAACAGTCAAATTCTGTTTACTCTCGCACAAGAGGGCCTCAGGCACGTAAGCAAGGAAGGGATGGAGCCCATGTATTGATATTTCTGCAGGAGCTGGTTCATCATGGCAGTCTTGCCATGTACAGTCTTCCCCTGGAAACTAGGCTACTTATGACACGAGAGCCTCTTGGAAGGCACCCGAGACAGGTGCAAGACGGCAGACAACAGTCAGTGTCACGTGTAACTATATTTGCTTTCTCTTTGGTGGCTTTCTCTTCTCCCAGGCCTCTCCTTCCTGTTTCATCCACAAGGCTAAATCCTTCTGGCTTCTCTCCAACCCTTGAAAGAGAACGGCTCACTCAAAAGTTGCCTACCGGGCTTCCCTGGTGGCGCAGTGGTTGGGAGTCCACCTGCCGGTGCAGGGGACAGGGGTTCGTGCCCCGGTCCGGGAGGATCCCACGTGCTGCGGAGCGGCTGGTCCCGTGAGCCATGGCTGCTGAGCCTGCGCATCCAGAGCCCGTGCGCCACAGCGGGAGAGGCCACAACAGTGAGAGGCCCGCGTACCGCCAAAAAAGAAAAAGTTGCCTACCAGGGCTTGCATCCTGAATCTAGCCTACAGAAATGTTTACTGGGCCACGGTAGTGGTGGTAGTTGTTATAGCTGTAAAATAGAAGCAGCTGCCAATAACTAGGAAATGTAGATTCCTCATAAAAACAGCTGCCAATAACTAGGAAATGTAGATTTCTCATAAAAACAGCTGCCAATAACTAGGAAATGTAGATTTCTCATAAAAATCTAGATTTCCATTCCTCTTTGGAAAAGCAGGTCCCCATTGCTTCATGCCAGCAATCAACTAGGGCCGAGCAATGGCTCCCTCTTTAGCCATTTTCCAGCCTGTCCCAGTCCCTGTCTTTCCCTATTGTCTCCGTGATTCAGGAGCCAAGTGACAGCTGCCCCTGTGCTATTATCTTCCATATAGTAGCATTAAGAGAGAGGGGACATTTTCATATGCCTCAGATCACTTCTCTCTCATTTAGGCTACACGCCTGACCCCAGACATCTGAATTTACCCATCCTCCACCTGCACATCTCTACCTCTCTTTCCCAGTCTCAACAACTGCTCCCTGCTAACCTGGGGGATCCTCTCCTGCCTTAAAATTTGTTCAAAAGCAGTCTTGCAGCCTCGGGGAATCAAAAGAGGTGGGGCCACAGATTCAAAGGACAAGGCAGATTCAAGGAGAATACAAAAGACAGAAGGGGGCTGCTGCTGGCATCCTGAAATACTATATATATTTCCCGGTGTAAGGGCCTCTGCAGTCAGGGATGTGGCTTTAAATCACTTGCTAAGAGGCAGCTGTACTGAAGTAGCTAAGAACTCAAGATTCTGGAGTCTATCTGCCTGGATTTAAATCCCTGCTCTGCCACTTCCTAGTTGTGTGACCTCGGGCAATTTACTTATCATAACAGCCCTCTGCCTTAGTTTCCCCATCTGTAAAATGGTCTGCCCCAGCCATGGGAATTAAATGAGGTAATTCATCTGAGTTAATACAATGTGCTTAGAACAGTGCCTGGCACATAGTAGGTGCTCACTAATTGCTACCTATCATTCTCAGCTGTGTGGCCCTGGACTGTGAACTCCCTGATGGAAGAGGCTATGTCTAAATTCTCAGCTCTTACCACAGTGTCTGGCTCATAGCAGAGGTTTCTATGCTTCTTGAATGAATGGACTGGAAGGATGAATAAATGCATGAACTAGTTTCACCTAACTAAGGTTCTTTTTCCCCATTTATATAATAGAAACGTTGCTGTGAGCATTAAAAAATAAAAATAAAAACCCCTTTTTTTTTTTTTTTGCGGTACACAGGCCTCTCACTGTTGCGGCCTCTCCCGTAGCGGAGCACAGGCTCTGGACGCGCAGGCCCAGCAGCCATGGCTCACGGGCCCAGCCGCTCCGCGGCATGTGGGATCCTCCCGGACCGGGACACGAACCCACGTCCCCTGCATCGGCAGGCGGACTCTCAACCACTGCGCCACCAGGGAAGCCCTAAAAACCACTTTTTAAAGCATCGACCTTGCATCCTTTCATATAGCAGGCACTTAGAACACTTAGTTTCATTCACTTATAATAGTAAATACAATTTACAACCTACTTACCAAGTAACAGGTATTAACTACACTAAAGCACTTTATATACATACTGTCTCATCTCATCCTCATAACATCATATCACAGATACTCTCTTCCCTCTATTACAGATGAGAAGGCTGAAACATGGAGAGGTTAAGAGGCAGAGCTGGGATTAGAAGCCATGTCTGTCTGACCCCACCAGCTGTCTCTCCTCTATATTCCACGCACTGCCTTTTCCTCTCTGTTGATCACCTATAAATGACTGTGACCAAAAAGAGAAGCAACTGACTTCTTAGCTCCCAGAAACAGTCTCGGTGACTTAAGTCCCTTAAGAATCAGCTGGTCCCACATTGTTTTCCTTAAAGCCAAGTGCTTCTAAATTCCCACTTCCAACAAGGGGCCTAGGTCCCCTCAGGTTTGACATAATCTGGGACCAGCCCTATGGTTTCTACTTTGCATTTATATTCACTCTGTTTCTTTCCCTTCTTTTCACCAGTATCCATGCTGTACCAGGGCTCTTATTTGGAGTGTAATTAGAACATTTTCTGGTGGAAGTCCTGAATATTATGGCTGGGAGGGACCTTGGAGAGTGTCTAGTTCAATCTGTTTGCTTTTTAGAGGTTTTGAAATCCCCCCTCCCATCTACTGGAGGGGACATGCACAAAGCCGGAGAGAAGTCTGCAGAGCCAGGATCAAAGCCCCAGCTTCCTGCCCTTCTACATAGTTTTCCATTATGCCAGGTGGGTGGGCAGGCAATGTGGACCAAGGGATTTGGGGAGTCCAAAAAAGAACACTATGTTGTACAAATATATGTAGCAAACATAGAAAATACCACCTTCAGTTTTTCTTGATGACACGAGACACATTCAATTCACCTCCCCAAGTAGGAGAGTTAAGACAGTGAAAAAACTCTGATGTTTCCTTCCATTTTCGTATGGGATTTGATCTTGAGATCTTCCAAGTCAGAGGCTGCCAACTAAAGCCGGGTTAGGCAGCATGAAAATGACCTTCCTTGGCCACCAGGGGGAGGGGATGAGCACTGGGATGGCTCCATGCAAACAAACACTTTGCAGGTTACTTGGAGGGACTCGTTTCCACTTCTGAAGGACTATTCATGTTGACCACTCTTCTCGGCTCTAAGGGTATTGCAGAAGGGTGGGAAATGTTTAGTGCTTTCCTTTGCAAGGCTGAATTAATATGGGTGTTCTGTAAATGGGAGGAAAGGATCATTTGGTAGCTAAGTGTTTCAAGTTTTCGCCAAGTTTTTTCACCCTGACCTTCACAGCCTAGACTTTTCTTTCAGTCTGTAGGAATTCGTACGACACTGAAGAGTTCTTCCTACTGTGCCAGCCTGTGACTTTCCTTCTCTTCTCCCAAATAACAGGCTTTCCTGCACTCCCCTCCCCTTCTCATCTTTTGGTCCTCATTCCCCTCCTAGAAGCATCCTCTGAAGGCTTTCAGTGGGTAGCCCTTGGAAAAGGTCGAAGTAGATAGGGGAAAAAAAAAAGATGTGGAGGTAGGATCCCTGGATCTTGCTTTCAGCTTTGCCTCTTTGACATAGTATGTCATAAGAAGCCAGTACTTATCTCCTCCCTCATTCCCTGTCTTCTCCATCATTACAGAATCACCAGGAAGATAAAAGCTTCATATCCAGAAAAGTGCATTGAGCTTCGAAGCAGGCAGGATAAAATAAGATGCCTTCTATGGTCTGGCTTTTCATTCTAGCCACCCTTTGAATTTCAGCACAGGGCCTGAAGGGATCCTTAGCAAAATGTGGACTAACAAGGGAGGGGAGGGGGCACTCAAGTACTCAAGGGCTTTGCCAGTAAGCGCTGAGAATGACTGACCACATTCCCTGGGAACAATAAGAATCTTGCTGACTCAGATGCCACCTTTTATTCTGCTAGAAACTGAGGAATTCTGCAAGACAGGAAGATGCAGTTTTCAGAGCAGGCTCATGCCCAGTCATTTTCTCCACAAAACGAAGTGCATAACTAACAACGACAGATGGTTCTGGATCTAAATCCCATCTCTACCACTTACTACAAGGGCGACTGTGGGTGAGTAACTGAGTTTCTTTGTACCTCAGTTCCCTCATAAGTAAAGTGAAGATAACAATATTCATCTCATGGAGTTGCTTTAAAGATTAAATGAGTTAATATTTCTAAAGCTCTTAAAGCAGTGTTTGGCTCAAAATAAGGGCTATATTGTAAAATGAAAATATAATGGTGGCATTGGTGTATACAATAAATAACTTATTTAAGTGCCTGGCACATACCAGTGCTTAGTAAACTGTTAGCTCCCTTCCTGCGTCATCCCCAAATGGAAGTTATATTTTTCCCTAGGGTTCATATCCCAAAGAACTTTTCTCAAGCCTAGAAGAGTTTTCCTTCAGGAGGGTGAGAAATAACATCTGGAAATGAAAGAAAAAGAGGCTGGAAAGGGGGTAAGTTATTTGCAGAGGGCTGTGCTGCCAAGAAAAACAGCAGTGTCTTTTCTGTTAAGGATTCTCCAGACAAAGGAAGAAAGGTTATCAAGAGAAGGATCCAAAGATGGGGAAGGGGGAGGTGGAGAGAGTTGTGCGATTCCCAAGGATCTCTTGTATCTAAGGGACTGCTCCCTGGGGGCACCGGGTTTGGGAAATCGAGGGAGGTCAGGAAGTGAGGGTGCACACAATGGGCGACCCGGGTTCGGGAGAAAAGCTAGGACAGGAGGGGAGTAAGGAGCTAGGAAGAGAAGGGTCGGTGTGCGAGAAAGGTCCCGGCATGGGGGTCTAGAGGATGAGAAAAGGGTGTGAGAATATTTTAGCAGTGAACTCAGTATGCGGCGTGGAAGGGGGTGAGCGATACCTAGACCTGCTGAGAAGCGGTGGGCTATGGAGCCGAGAGGAAGCGGGTGCGGTGCGGGTGGCTTTTGCCACCTGGCAGAACGCCACCAGGGAGGACAGAGGGCGTAGCCCTGGGGAACTGGGCACCATGGGGGCCAAGGGGGACATGTAGAACCTGGTTTTCAGTGGGGAGGCACTGGGAAGCCGCGGCCTGGGGACAGCACCGTGTTTTGGGGGGCTCTTACCCGCGATTTTTACTCGCCCGTCTCGCCCCCGCTCTGCCACCTGTACCGCTCGCAACCACACCTGTGGGTCCACTGCTCGAAGGATTGAGACACGCTCCCATTGGCTGCCAGACAACCCGTAACCCCAACCAGCGCCCCTCCTAACTTGGGGTCCGCCCGGCCCTCCTATTTGCATATAGGGCTTTCCAGGCCTTCGACTGGCCCCTGCGGTAGGCTGACATGCGCGCCCATCCCGCTCCCCAGTTAACCGCTCGGAGAAGGAAGCGCCCGAGGTCGCCCCGGGAGACGCCAAGGACGCGGGGACGCAGGGCCGCGCTCCCAGCGCGCGAGACGCGACTATCTCTCGCCCTACGCAGGTCCCCACCCTCCCCGGTCCGCCCCGCCCCCGCGTCCTCGTCGGTCCGGACCCGCGCCGTCGGGGCGTCGTGCGCAGGCGCGGCTGGAACGTCCGGGCTAACGCAGATCAGCAAGTCTACCTCCCGAGCTCCGGCGGCGTGGGTGGCGCCGAGCTAGGGGCGCCTTGCCCTTCGGGCCTCTGCGGAGGATAAAAAGCCAAAGCCGGGAGCAGGAGGCACCTTGCGGAGGGCACTGGATTGAGACCTAAGTCAAGATCTCAGGTTGCTTGTGTAACCTCAGGCAGGTGACGTGACCTGAGGCCTCGCTTCTTTAGCAGTAAAATGGGTATCACAAACCTGTGATGAACAGCTCAGGCTTATTGAATCATGACATCTCCTCAGAGTGTGGGGGGTCCTGGCCCTTGCACTGAACTGGCCAATAAGAGAGGGCCGCCCAGGGTTCAGGGGTCTTGGCTTCTCGAAGCAACACCTTGACTGTCCTCAGGTGGAGAATGAGAGTCGTGACTGGATTTAAATAATTGTGGTTTCCTAACGTTTCCACCTGTCTAAGCTCAGAGTCCTGCCTGCAAAGGATTGGCAGCCAGTAGGGCTGTTTCTGCCTGGGTTGAGTCGGGATTGGTGAAAGATTGAACAAAGGATAGATGTTAAGGTCTTGAACCGTAGTGATTTGGAGAAACTCCCTTATGGATTGAGCCGAGGAGTCTTGCTGCCTGTGTCCATTCCTCTTCACTCTTGAAATTTTTCCAGATGCTTAACTTGATGCCACTGAAATGTAACTGCTCCTGTAAAAAAAAAAAATCATTTAGTCCCAAGGAGTAAGATTTATGTAAGATTTGGATCATTACTCTCTCCTGAGGGTAGAGCTCTTTTCCAGCAGTTGAGGGGAGACATGTAAAAAGGAGAAACAAGGCCATCTCAGAAAACCTGTAGTCGAAACAACTAAGGGAAGAGGCAAAATCCACATCTCTGATGTGAAGCATGTTGGAGTTAGTCCAGGAGTGTTTCTTAGAGTATGTAAACTTTTAGCCGATTCATTGGGAACATTCTGGTCAGTGACTATGCCCAGGACTTCATGCTATGCTGTGATAAGATATTGGAGAAACAGCAGGTGAAGGGACTAAAAAAAACCCTTCAGGATGGTTTTTACTTTAAGGTGGAAACATTTGAGCTACAGCAGATGCAGAAAGAAATCTTATCTGAACTTCCCTTATCTGAATAATGCAGAGGTTTACAAGAGCCAGCAGTTACAACTCAGCAACACCCCCACCCCTCCAGGGAGACCTCCAGTCAGGGAGGCACCATCCCGGGATACACGGATATTCCAAAAAAACTGTCTAAATAAGTCTCATCAGAGCCTTCCATCCTTTGAAGCCTTGAACACCCCCCCACACCCTTATTAAACTGATGTATAACCTTAATTCCTAGCTATCGGGGGACTGCTCTCGTATGCACATAAACTGTTACCTTTCAGACCTAAATTGGTAGAGGAAAAGATTTCCTGCCAACACAGGACACTGCCCCTTTACCTGCTGATCTGCCCAGGCAGGAGGATAGAGGCAAAGGCATAGCTTAACCCGAAGCAGACACTGAAATCCTGCTACGTGGTTCTTAAATTCACACTGTAGGGCCCGAGGTGGAACCAGCAGCCCATCTGCTGCTCTTCCAGAAAACTCTCTGCCATCCTGTCCTCTTCCCTCTTCCCTTTTCCCTCTTCGCTCCAGGTGGTCCTAGGCCACCTTGCCCTTCCCCCTCTCCAGGGCCTCGAGGACCCAGGTGACCATCATCGACTTGTCACTCAGCAGATGCTTCCCTAAGACCAACTGTCCCAGCTTGGTTCCCCTCCCCCATCCTGCCTCTTTCTTTCCCCAGTGTCCTACCAATCTGCTCTGGCAAGCTCACACTTTAGTCTCTGGTTCCTGTGGAGTGATATTGTGATGGAAATGAGGGAGAGGATGCAGGAGGGAGCTGCAAAGATTTACAGCTTCCAGAGGGCTTCCATTAAAATCCCTGACAACGGGTTATTTATGAGAGGGTTGGCTGCATGGGAGCTAATAGGCCAGAGCCTGGCACTGCTGTCCTTTCAGGGGTGATGACAAGAACAAACACAGGGTGAATAGTAGAGCTGCCCCCACTGTAAAACAAAGCAGGCTTCGACCCCATTGGGCATCCTCTCCAGGGCCAGAGAGTGACAGCCAGGAAATCAGAGAGCAACAGCGATTTGTAGCAGACAAACCAGAAACAGAAAAATACACATGACAAATAAGTGAGGGGTTTCTGAAACTTTTGTTTTCACTTTTTGTTCCTAAGGCACCCACCTGACTAAATAAATAGTAAGACAATAACAAAACCCTCAGAAGGTTGTTTACAGTTGACACACACTCTGTTGCTCAGTTTGAGATGCTTCCTTTAAGTAATTAATGAAAAAAGAGACAGTCCTGCTTTTGCTCCCCTGAACCAAGTTCCCGCCTAGAAGCGCTCTCTTCCTGTGCCAGTCAAAAGAAAGTCTTGGTATTTGTACCAGGGATGAAATAGGGAGTTGAAATGCTGTAATGTATTAGGGAATGTTATAGAACTGTGTGCAATCGCAGAATCAGAAGTCTTGTTAAATCAGAAGAGATCTTAAAGACCCTGGTATTTCTCTTGTTTTCAGATGAGGAAAGTGAGGCCCAGAAAAATATGGTGGCTTGGCCAAGGCCTTGCAGGGTTTCATAGAGACCGGCTCCTTCCTTCACACATTCTTAGTACTGTTACTGGTGAAATAGAAACAGAAGTTGCTGTCCAGCACCTCTTTTGATGTCTCCCATTTTGGTATGTATCTGGTGGGGCTGAGAGAGACCCTGGGAATGGGGTTACTTGACGAGGGCAATGGAGCTTCCAGACTTCTGGGTTTTCTTTGGTTTTTTTGTTTTGTTTTTAAATTTATTTATTTTATTTATTTTTGGCTGCGTTGGGCCTCTGTTGCTGCACGGGCTTTCTCTAGTTGCCACGAGCTGGAGCTGCTCTTCGTTGCGGTGTGCGGGCTTCTCATTGCGGTGGCTTCTCCTGTCGCAGAGCATGGGCTCTAGTTGCGTGGGCTTCAGTAGTTGTGGCTCATGGGCTCTAGAGCGCAGGCTCAGTAGTTGTGGTGCTCAGGCTTGCTCCGCGGCATGTGGGATCTTCCCGGACCAGGGCTTGAACCATGTCCCCTGCATTGGCAGGCGGATTCTTAACCACTGCGCCACCAGGGAAGCTCTCCAGGCTTCTGTTTTTATCTTGTCCTTCTTTATCTTCCCTCTGCCTTCTGGGGAAAACAGCTTTCCTTGAAAGGAGCTATTCATGGTTGTTTTTAGGGCACCCTTTTCTTGCCATAGATGGTCTTAGAAACAAGTTCCATAGAAAGTGCCCTGACTGCAGCTGAAATAACAGGCACATTACTTGAACAATTTCTATGTGCAAAAGGCAGTTTGCTGGGTGCCATGGGAGACACCCAGACACATGCACTTATAAGTGCACTGCATGTAGCAAAGGATCCTCTGCAAAGTTGCCTTTTTATTTTTCTTCAAAGTGCTTGGAACACTCATTTCCCACCAACACTTCTTTTTGGTGGGCCAAACAATATTTATGTGTGTGACATGGGTATATAGTAGGGATTCCTCTCACTTACACATTGCTCTCATTTTATAGGGTAAAAATAGTAATGATAGTCAAATTCAAGAATTACAAAGCAGTTAAATAGATGTAGAATCTTTGCTTTTTATTTGTTTTTGTTTTTGCGGTACGCAGGCCTCTCACTGTTGTGGCCTCTTCCGTTGCGGAGTGCAGGCTCCGGACGCGCAGGCTCAGCGGCCATGGCTCACAGGCCCAGCCGGTCCGCAGCATGTGGGATCTTCCCGGACCGGGGCACGAACCCGGGTCCCCTGCATCGGCAGGCGGACTCTCAACCACTGCGCCACCAGGGAAGCCCAGAATCTTTGCTTTTTAAAAGTTGTTTAGGGAATTCCCTGGCATTCCAGTGTCTAGGACTCTGTGCTTCCACTTGCAGGGGCATGGGTTCAACCCCTGGTCAGGAAACTAAGATCCCACATGCTGCACAGCACAGCCAAAAAAGAATATAAATAAATAAATAAAGTTTGTTTAATGCATGACCTAAATATTCAATGTTTAGAGAATGGGGAAGTAAACTATGGTAGAATCACTTATGTAACAACAACCAAAAAAAAAAAAAAAAACCAATCATTATGAAGTTTTACAGCAGTATAAAAGAGTTTTTTGGGTTTCCCTGGTGGCACAGTGGTTGGGAGTCTGCCTGCCAATGCAGGGGACACGGGTTCGTGCCCCGGTCCGGGAGGATCCCACATGCCGCGGAGCGGCTGGGCCCGTGAGCCATGGCCGCTGAGCCTGAGAGGCCTGCATACCACAAAAAAAAAAAAGTTTTTTACCTAATAGTAGTAAGTGAAAAATAATTTTATAAAGGCTATGACTATAATTATGTCAAACATGTATTTGTTTGCATTAAAATTTTGAAATACTACGAGAATGTTCACCAAAAACGGTAAAACCAGGGCTTCCCTGGTGGCACAGTGGTTAAGAATCTGCCTGCCAATGCAGGGGACATGGGTTCGAGCCCTGGTCTGGGAAGATCCCACATGCCGTGGAGCAACTAAGCCCGTGGGCCACAGCTACTGAGCCTGCGCTCTAGAGCCCGCGAGCCACAACTGCTGAAGCCTGGGTGCCTAGAGCCAATGCTTTACAACAAGAGAAGCCACCGCAATGAGAAGCCTGCACACTGCAACAAAGAGCAGCTGCCACTCACCGCAACTAAAGAAAGTCTGTGAGCAGCAACAAAGATCCAATGCAGCCCAAAATAAAATTAATTAATTAAAAAACAAAACAAAACAAAAAAAGGTAAAACCATGACTCATACTGATATAAAAGTGAATGCATGTTAAAGATGTTATTTAACTTATTCACTGAAGATAGATAGTCAGATCATTCAGCTGGTTCAAAAAAAGCAGTACAATTTGTCTGATAAAAAGAATTGCCAACACAAATAATCAATAATCAAACTATAATAGGAATATAAAAGAGTTGTATTTGAGCCAACCAGGAGACAGCCTCTCAGATAACTCTGAGGAACTGCTCTGGAGAAGCATGGTTTTCAGCACAGTTTTATATCTTGTCAGAACAAAGAACATCAAACAAGTCAGGGATACATTCCTTCAAGGTTTCCAGGAAAAAAAAAAAAAAACAGATCAACATGTACACAGCAAGTCAGTATGGCCTTAGCACCTGGGAAGGGAGTCTTATCATCAGAACAGTACCAGCATTGGTGTCCCAGGAACCTTATTTTTAACATGGATATTCTTTACTTCTGGTCAATGTCCCCTTTTCTTTGATGAGTAAAGCAGATGCATAATGTATGTTTGATAGGCCACAAACAGTATGTATTAGTTAGCATAAAATTCACCTTAAATCATCTATAAGCCAGAATGACTGCCCCATACCTCTAGGTGAAAATTTCTTCCGTTATTTCCCCCTTTTGATCGTAAATCTTTTTTTTTTTTTTTTTTTGCGGTACCTCTCACTGTTGTGGCCTCTCCCGTTGTGGAGCATAGGCTCCGGACACATAGGCTCCGGACACAGCAGGCTCAGCGGCCATGGCTCACGGGCCTAACCACTCCATGGCATGTGGGATCTTCCCAGACTGGGGCACGAACCCGTGTCCCCTGCATCGGCAGGCGAACCCTCAACCACTGCGCCACCAGGGAAGTCCAAAAGCCAGTAGTATTTCAGATAAAAAGTCACAAAAATCATAATCATATTTACCAATTAGTCAAATCCCATGTAGTTGATTTTTGTTCTGCTTGAGTTTAGTTTTTCCTTTAGTTTTGTTGACCATGCCTGGTGATTGAGGATGATAGTGACAGTAATAATTTTAAGAAGTTTGTAAGGTTTTTTTTAAGATTCCTATGATTGGGAATTCCCTAGAGGTCCAGTGGTTAGGACTCTGTGCTTCCACTGCAGGGGGCACGGGTTCGATGCCCAGCTGGGGAACTAAGATCCCGCATGCCATGTGGCATGGTCAAAAAATAAAAAATAAAATAAAAAATAAAAAAATTTTATTTTAAAAAATAAAAGATAAAAAGAAGACTCCTATGATTTGCCCAGTGAAGTGGGTGCCTTGATCACTGGAGACTGTGGAAAGCATACCCCACATGGAAAATACATTTTCTAACAGTTTCTTTGTCCTTGGGAGGATGTCAGCTTTGCAGCAAGGGAAGGCTTTAACCCATCAAACAAAAAGGGGGTTGCCAGGGAGCCAGGAAGAGCCAAGCAGCTGTATTGGGTTTCCCATAGCTGTAAACTGTTTAGTTTACAGCTATTGTTTACCCATCTTAATTTCTCTGATTTGGGAGCAGACTGTTGTCATGTTACAAAGACATCAAGATGGCAAAAGTCTGACAGCAAGGGGTTCATTTTTGCAAAAGCAGAATGGACTTTATCTACACGTGCCATAACCGTTACAGATTCTGTTGTTGTTGCCTTTGTATGAAAGTCAGCTAGAGCATTTCCCTAATACTTCGGTTCAGTCCCTTTAGTGTGAGCCTCAATTTTGATGACTAATGACATTTTTATGTGAGGACATATAAGACTTCCAGGAGGGACTTCACTGGTGGTCCAGTGGTAAAGAATCCACCTTCCAATGCAGGGGACACAGGTTCGATCCCTGGTCAGGATACTAAGATCCCACATGCCACAGGGCAACTAAGCCCGCCAGCCACAACTACTGAGCTTGTGCGCCTCAACAAGAGAGCCCGCATGCTGCAAACTACAAAGCCAACGCTCCCTGGAGCCCGCATGCCACAACTAGAGAGAGAAAACCCACACACCACAACTAGAGAGAAGCTCCCACACCACAACAAAGACTCCACATGCCACAACTAAGACCTGAAGCAGCCAAAAAAAAAAAAAAGACTTCCAGGAATTTCATATAATTTCTGGAACGTTTATAATATATATTTATATAGGCATAACATAAAGGAGGCTTAATGTTACCTTTTATTTGACAATGCTTCCCATGTAATTTAACATACCAAATAAGCCCAATTAGTTTAATATCTCCCTTTGAGACACTTTAGGACAAAATTACTTTCTTTTCCCTTAACAAAATTCATTTCCATTCCTCATACCATTTTTTTCTGGCTGCATTGGGTCTTTGTTCTTGCACTCAGGCTTTCTCTAGTTGCGGCGAGCAGGGGCTACTCTTCATTGCAGTGCTTCTCATTGTGGTGGCTTCTCTTGTTGCAGAGCGTGGGCTCTACACACGCAGGCGTCAGTAGTTGCAGCACGTGGTCTCAGTAATTGTGGCACACGGGCTTGGTGGCTCCATGGCATGCGGGATCTTCCTGGAACAGGGATCAAACCCATGTCCCCTGCATTGGCAGCTGGATTCTTAACCACTTTGCAACCAGGGAAGTCCCTACTCATACCTTCTTTTACTTAAAACACACACCTATTTTCCTTGTATACTGAAATGTTTCCCAAATTATTTCTAGTAGCTTTAATTACATATGTATTATAATTTTTAGCCCTTAAAAAACCTCAGTTGCTAGATTAAGAAACCAAGAAGCAAGCAACTGTAAACTGTTTGTCATACCAACATTTCCTGATTGGTGAACTTATGAATATATTTCCAAACCTCTAGAAACATACATTTTCTCTTCCAATAAACCCAAACATCTAAGAAGACAAAGTAGGTAAACTTAGACTTGCTTAGCAATTGTTTTAGTATTTTATCTTAATTGGAAATGATCTGGATATTCAATGAGTTCCATTATTTAAATTAATTTAGCAAAACCCAAAAATCTGGAGAACCTATTTTTAAGTAGACATACCAGGGAGATCCCTGGTGGTCTAGTGGTTAGGATTCTGGGCTTTCACTGCTGTGACCTGATCAGGGAACTGAGATCCTACAAACAGCGTGGTGTGGCCAAAAAAAAAAAATAGACATACCATAAAATGTAATTATTCTCGGGACTTCCCTGGTGGCACAGTGGTTAAGAATCCGCCTGCCAATGCAAGGGACACGTGTTTGAGCCCTGATCCAGGAAGATCCCACATGCCATGGAGCAACTAAGCCCATGTGCCACAACTACTGAGCCTGCATGCCACAACTACTGAAGCCTGTGTGCCTAGAGCCTGATCTCTTCAACAAGAGAAGCCACTGCAATGAGAAGCCCATCCACTGCAACAAAGAGTAGCCTCCCCTCGCCACAACTAGAGAAACCCCACGAGCAGCAAAAAAGACCCAATGCAGCCAAAAATAAATAAATAAAATTTTTTAATTAATTAATTAATTAATTTTTTAAAATGTAATTATTCTTAATCACCTAAAAACTCTTATCCTATTTGTCTCTATTTTATTATTTATGAAAATATCATCATACCAAGTTAATTTTCTTGTTGACAAGTTTTATAACAGAGAGAACATAAGTTTATTGACTTTCAGCAAACCCAGGCACATTAAAAGTATTATACTTAATGCTGATGACTCCAAAGACATGCCTGTATTAATAAAACCAATAACTTAAACTTGTTTTCATTCATTAAAGATTAATCTTAGATCATGTGATCCTTTAAAAATTGGGGTCAGTTTTTCATTACATGTAGAAATATTTGATTTGTAAGTGCTTACTTTTAAGTCAATTAAATAGAGCTCTTTTACAAATTAATTTTGATAATATCATCTGGAGGTAGAAACATCATATTTATAACACACACACAAGACAGACGTATATCCAGAGAGACACACACACAGATCTCATAGTTTTCTTGCTTGAGTTTAAAAGGCCTCTCTCCTCCCTTTCCCCTCACCTGCCTTTTGTTTTCAATTTTAGTTTCCAGTAATTGAGCCAAGGCTGTAGTCTCAAGCAATGTGGGCTGTGTTTGCATTTCAATGACATGATAAGAGTTATAACTTCAAGTTTTCTCCTAGGAGTACTTCTGTTCTCTCAGGGTAAGAATTTTGAAAAGATGTTTTATCAAGCCAGATTTCTTTAACTGTACATGCAAAAAGCAGTTCTGGAATGTCAAAAGAGCTCCATCCTGGCCATTTTAGGGTTAGATAAGTACTTGCAAGTATTGGCTCCGTAATTGTACATGAAGCCAACAGTTCCAGTGGGTCGCTGTCTGTCTGGGAGCTGATAGGCTTTAGAAGCATAGTTTCCCACTTTTTTTTTTTTTTTGGTACGCAGGCCTCTCACTGTTGTGGCCTCTTCCATTGTGGAGCACGGGCTCCGGACATGCAGGCTCAGCGGGCATGGCTCACGGGCCCAGCTGCTCCGCAGCATGTGGGATCTTCCCGGACCGGGGCACAAACCCGTGTCCCCTGCATCGGCAGGCGGACTCTCAACCACTGCGCCACGAGGGAGGCCCTCCCACTTTTTTTTTAAAGTTTAATTTTACTATAAAGTACACATCTTTCCAATTTTAAGCTACATTTTTTAAAAAAGGTCAGCCGACCTAGTTCACTCCA
The DNA here is from genome assembly GCF_000442215.2 of Lipotes vexillifer. Taxonomy (NCBI): domain Eukaryota; kingdom Metazoa; phylum Chordata; class Mammalia; order Artiodactyla; family Lipotidae; genus Lipotes; species Lipotes vexillifer. The sequence goes on along the minus strand of NW_006791954.1, from coordinate 1,995,003 downwards.
AAGTTCTTTCTAGGTCCCTTGCCTAGAAATTCTCCCTAGGTCCCTGCCTAGGAATTTTCCCCTAGGTCCTTTTGTCTAGGAATTCTCCCTAGGTTACTTTCACCTAGAAAATGAACTGTTACCCCTTAAGACTACAAATCTTAAGATAACAGCTCAAATAAAAGTGACAGACCATTACTTAATAAAAGGATATCCAGATATCAGGAAAAACTCACCAAAGCATCTGAAGAGTGCTGTGAAGCAGGGGTGGAGGGTGGGAGTCTCCTCAGGGGGCTTGGTACCAAGCACCAGCACAAAGTGGCATCCACGTGACCTCAGGCCAGTTTTTCTGATATCCTGCCAAGAACTCCAAGCATTGTCGATGTAAATAATTAATAACCAAACTATAATAGGAATAGAAAGGAGTTGTAGTTCAGCCAAACTGAAGACTATAGCATAGGACACAGCCCCTCAGATATCTCTGAGGAACTGCTCTGGAGAAGCATGGTTTTCAGCACAGTTTTATATCTTGTCAGAACAAAGAACATCAAAAAAGTCAGGGATACATTCCTTCAAGGTTTAAAAAAAAAAATAACTACAGATCAGCACATACACAGCAAGCAGTATGGCCTTGACACCTGGGAAGGGAGTCTTATCATCAAAGGAGTACCAGCATTGGTGTCCCAGGAAGGGAGGCGTTTACTTTTTATTTTTAACATGGACATTTTTTACTTCTGGTCAATACAACCTTTTCTTTGATGACTAAAACAGATGTATAATATGTGTTCGATAGGCCACAAACAGGCTGTTTTCGTTAGCATAAAATTCAAGTTCAATCATCTACAAGCCAGAATGATTTCCCCATACCACAATATGTGAAAATTTCTTCCATTAGAATATTGAAAGGAGGGACTTCCCTGATGGTCCAGTGGTTAAGAATCTGCCTTCCACTGCAGGGGATGCAGGTTCGATCCCTGGTTGGGGATCTAAGATCCCACACGCGCTGGGCAACTAAGCCTGCACGCCACAACTAGAGAGAAGCCCACACGCCGCAACGAAGATCCCGTGCGCCGCAACTAAGACCCAATGCAACCAAATAAATAAATAAATAAATACTTAAAATATATATATTGAAAGGAATTGCAAGCAGAGGTAAAACTGATTTTTTTCCACAAGGAAAGGAGGGAAAACAATCAAGCCTCTGTCAGACAAGTCAGAAATTACTTGTCCACAAATGACTTAAAATTTACAGAATTGTGAAATAATTCCCGTGAAATCAATTTGAATCAGCTAATTAAAGGAAGGGTGTGCAACACATACATTTTTCTCTACAGATGGCAGTCTTAAAAACATGGGTGGGATTACGGAATTTTTTTTTTTAGTTTATTTAATGTAATTTTTAAAAACAAATATATCCCTCCCCAATTTTTTTTTAACAACTTTATTGCCAAATTTTTAACAGGACATTCCAAAGCACCTTTAAATATTAACACCCCCTGAAGTGCTTAGTAGGTGATTTGATTTGCCAGAACATTTTAGAAACGCATGGTTAATTTGAGGCATACCTGGTTCCTGTTTGTGTCTCTCTTTTTTTTTAAATTTTATTTATTTATCTGTTTGCGCCAGGTCTTAGTTGCGGCATGTGGGCTCCTTAGCTGTGGCATGCAAACTCTTAGTTGCAGCATACATGTGGGATCTAGTTCCCTGACCAGGGATCAAACCCAGGCTGCACCACCAGGGAAGTCCCTGGTTCCTCTTTCTCCTGAAGTTTATAAAATACCATACTTGACCTAATTAATAGTCTTCTTCTTCCCATTGATTACTCATTCCTTCTCTTTCTCAAACCTGGGCAAACAAGCTATCTCTGCTTTGTAAGTCATCAAATTGCAGAGTCTCTAAATGGTTACAGAGACAGCAAGCTTCAGGGATAAAAATTCCTCTCACCTTCCTTTTCCATGGAGTCGAGAGTCCAAAGGCCAGAGGAGCCATTGCTACTGTACAGGACTGGGCAGGGCTGGAGCTGAGGGCAAAGGTGAAAGTAGCAGCAGCTACTTGGGCACCTTCTCCAAGGTTGCCCTTGCTTCTCCTTCCCAAAGTCCACACCCCTGCCACCCAGATGCTGCAGATCTGCACTAGCCAGGACAATGATCACGTAGACCTAGTTAAATTTACATTTAAAAAAATCCAGTTTCCAGTTGTAATAGCCACATTTCAAGTGTTCAATACCCACACGTGGCAAGTGGCTACTGGATCAGATAGCGCAAGTAGCGAACATTTCCATCATCGCAGAGAATTCTACAGGACTGCACCACTGAAGATGACCACTCCTTTCCTCCATCTCAAATTTCTCTCCCATCACTTTTTCTGCCTGCCACGTTTGTTATTCAAATAAATCAAGTGTCTGACAAAGACTCTCTCTTTGACCAAACTCCAGTTAGGTGCCTCTGAGCACTTTTCTCAACTAGGTCTCAACCTTTGGCTTCTGTGTCTAATCCTTGCCAAGTCCAGTTTTAGCAAAAATCCTAAGTCAATTTAAAGGGAATCCTCCACCCCTGATATCTGATCCATCCCTAGCTTGCCCTCAGCAAAAATCCTATTTAGTCAGTTTAGCAAGAATCCCTACTACCCTTGGTGTGTCCTCTTGGTAATTTTTCATCTACTGACCCCCTCACTCTGCTTAATGGCTATAAATTCCTACTTGTCCTTATTGTATTTGGAGCTGAGCACAATCTCTCTCCCCTGTTTTAATGTTCCTATTGCAACAGTTCTGAATAAAGTCTTCCTTACCATTTAACAGGCTTCAGAATAATTTTTTCTTTAACACCTCTTCTATGAAACCTTCCTTCTTGCCCCTAGGAAAAATTAATTCTCTTCTATCTTAGCACCACGTCAATTCCTCTTCTAAAGCCAACATCGTGGTATTAAACTCAATTATTTGTTTTTCTTCCCTTATGGATTACTGAACTCTCATGAAAAGTATAGTGAGTACAGTGATTAAGAGTACACTTGAGTCAGAATGCTGGGTTCAAAGCCTTCTAATGGCACTTACTAGCTGTGTGAGCTTGGGCAAGTAACTTTATTTCTCTAAGCCTCAATTTTATCATCTGTAATATGGGGATAATAAAAGTGCTTCTCTTACAAGAATTAGATGAGATAACCCACTGTGTCAGGCACAGAGTAATTACCCCAATCCCCAGTCTTTGTTCGACTCCATACCTGGAAGTTGAAGATAAAAGTGGAAGATTTTCTCTGTAGGTCTGAATGTAAATTCCCATTTCCTCAATATTCAGTTATAAAGGGTTGTACTTGCAGGCTTCCCTTGACACTTCTATTGGAAATAAGTAAATCAGACTAATTAACCTTTTTTAAAAATTATTCTGTGCTGTCAAATTTAGCTCTCCAAGCTATCAACAAAACAACCTATTGATAAGACAAAAGTGAGTTTATTCTTACTGCAGTAAGGAAGACTAGTATCTTGACAGAGTTGTAATAGTGGCCGACAGGTGGCAGGACAAAGTAGTAGTGTTTATTGAGAATTTGAAGATTGGTTGTAGGCAGGGCGGGGGGGG
>NW_006791954.1:1953291-1991433 GCF_000442215.2 Lipotes vexillifer | reverse complement strand
GGGTGGGGAGAATCTTTCAATGCAGGTGGGCGGGGCACAGGAGTTGATTAGAATTGGGCAAGGATCAAGATATAATAGTTTAGGATTGGAGGGCACAGCAAGGATTTTGAGGCCAGCAGTTCTAAGAGTCTTGGAGTGTACAGAATTGTCAAATGATACTTCCTATTGAAAAGCTGATGGTTCTTTTAGGAAGTTCTTAAAATGAACAATGGAGTTATTTGCATTTTTAACTTACAGGCAAGAGTGTTAATAGTTGTCATATTAACATAGACAGTAAGCTGTGTGTGTGTAGGAGGTGTCAGTTCTCAGTGCTTTTAAGAAAGCTAATAAGTAAAATTAATGGAAATATATCCAAGATTCTAAGGTCACCCCTGTAGATAAGAGTTTTAAATGGAAGAGTATTTTGGTAACTCAGAAGGTGATCTGAACTTTCAGTAGAAACCCCACTCCCAGGTTTACTCATCATTTCCCACCATCCTTTCATCTCAGTTGAGTGCCACCAGTCTTGTGAGAAGGCAGGATTAAGAATGCTCATTCTCCTGCCTGAAACCTCAAGTGGCTTCAGGGGCATAAATCCCTGGTTAGATGACATGGAAAACTTTCTCTCTAGATTTAGACAGATGCTACTCCTTGGAGAAGGGGCACTTCTGAATTTAACCTTCCATAGACAGCATGTTCAGTGTTAAGAAATAATTATCCTGGGCTTCCCTGGTGGCGCAGTGGTTAAGTATACGCCTGCCAATGCAGAGGACACGGCTTCGAGCCCTGGTCTGGGAAGATCCCACATTCCACAGAACAACTAAGCCCATGCACCATAACTACTGAGCCTGTGCTCTAGATCCCGTGAGCCACAACTACTGAATCCTGCGCCTAGAGCCCGTGCTCCGCAACAAGGGAAGCCACCACAATGAGAAGCCCGCGCACTGCAACAAAGAGTAGCCACCACTCGCTGCAACTAGAGAAAGCCCGTGTGCAGCAATGAAGACCCAATGCAGCCAAAAATAAAAATAAATAAAATAAATAATTTTTTTAAAAAAGAAATAATTATCCTGACACTTGATAAAACAGTAAAAGAGACTTTAACCAGGACTACTGCAATAGGGGGGAGAGATTGCACTAAACTCCAAATACAATAAGGACAAGTGGATAGAAAATTACTAAGAGGAGACATCAAGGGTGGGGGAATTGTTGCTAAACCTACTTACAGGATTCTTGCTGAAGGCAGGCCAGGGTTTGATCAGATATCAAGGGTGGGGAATTTTCTCTAAACTGACTTAGCAGGATTCTTGCTGAGTTTATTCTTACTCCGATTAGGAAGAGCACTACATTAACAGAGTTAACACTAAAGAATCATTTCTTTCTGGAGGGGTAATGATGAAACACAAACTGGGCTACCCAGGGAGGTTGCTGGGTCTCCTTTAGGGGCAAGTGGGAGGCATGATTAAATGACAAAGAGATGCTCATCTATAAGACTCTTAGTCAAGTATTACGTGGAGCCGGAGAAAAATGAAGATGACCTCTCAATGGCCCTTCAAATGTACGGAGCTTTCACTCAGGTCTAAAAGAAAAAAAAAAATTTTTTTTAAAGAAGGAAAATGGCTCTTTCTAGTGAAAGAAGTAGGCTCCTTGGGATGTGATCTTTGCTCCGGACTGGGGAAAACCATACAGGGCTGCGGAGCAACCCTGGGGCCCAGTCACCTAAACACTACAAGTCCCCAGAAGCACCGCGGTGAGGGCGGGGCTTGCTGACCGTTACGACGTAGCGGGCGGGGTCAGACGGGACCGCTCTGCCCTGGGTTTTCAGCCCCGCCCCTATCCCTTTCCCCGCCCTGTTGCTGTGGCGCCGCCGCTGGCTGCAGCTCTTGGTGAGTACCTGGAATGAAGGTGGGCAATTAGGGACAGTTGGGCCCTTGGGTTCCCCGACTTCACACATCCAGTCCTGAGAAAGGGCCATGGGCGGGCAGTGGTGCGGCTGGTTTCGGTTTTAACCTCCTTCCATCTTTCTAGGGTGACCGTGAGAGTGGCGTCATGGGGCCCCTGGAGCCGCTCCGCGGCCTTGGAGGGTTGAGGGCTGTTTTCTCCCCGAGGAGGGCAGGGCTTCAGTGCCCGGGGCCGGGTGGGCGGCTCCTGGGGCAGAAGGAACCCTCCGACCCGAGTGAGGGTCTTGAAGTCACGGCGTCATGCCCCCGCCTCTCCGGCCGAGGTCGTGCTGGTTCCTTAATCCCCGTGCTTGACGTCATTGGTGGCTGTGGCCGAGGGCGGACCTTGCCCTTTCACCCTAGGCAAGTTACTTTCTCTTTGGGCCTCAATTTCCCAGTCTTGATCCCTCAAGCCCCCTTCCTTCAGTTGAGGCCGTTTGTAATTGGAGATGTTCTAGACGACCGAGAAGAAAGAGCACTTGGGGTGCGGTGACCTGCTTCTTTACCGTTGATCTCCGGTAGCCCCTCCCTCCCCACCATCCCCCCCCATCTTTCCCCCCGACCCAATTTAGTTTGGGGCTAATGTTCCCACTCTATTGTGATTTCAACCCCTCCTGGACATTTAAACTTTTTTTCTATCACTTGGATTCTTTGCTTCTGATGTAAGCCAACAAGTGGCCATGGTTGGAGCTGAGTAGAATACAAAAGCTATGTATTATAACATCTGCACTATTGCAAAAACTGTTAAAAGCAAAAGACTTTTAATACAATAGGTCTTTGTAGATTATGTAGAGCACATGATTAAGGAATATCCAGGTGAGTCACTTTCACAGATACTTTCAGAGGGCCTCTGTTTGAAACTCTACCCTTTTGCAGAAATGACAGCTGTGGAGTGGAAAGGACCCTAAGAAAGGTAGTAAGAGTTACGTAACACTAACAAGTCATGTGGTCTTTGGAGTCAGATAGTACAAATAGGGCTCTTTAAAATTTTTGACTGTGCTTATTAATATAATACCATGCTTTCTCATTTTCGTAGATGAAAAGACAGTTAAACTCTTTCATTTCCTTTTTCCTTCACTTGGGATCATCATTATAGCTGGAAAGTTCCTTAGAGATTTTCTTGCCTGATCCATGTGTTTTACAGATGAGGAAACTGAGGCCTAAAAAGAGGTAGTGTGACTTGGCCAAGATCTCAGAGCTAGTTAGTGGCAGAACTAAGACAGGAACCCAGGTCCCTTGTCTCCTAGCTTAGTCCCCTTTCTACTACACTTCAAACACTGTCACTACCCAGGTCACTTCAAGCATTAGCAGAATCACCCTTTTCACAGAAAAAGTATAAAATCTCAGTAAAGTAAAATGGAATAAAATGGAGATTTAGTCCACAGCTTTGAGCTTTTCGCAGTTTCTCCTGGTTGCCCAGAACAGTTTTTCTGTTCTTCCCTAGTACTGTTGGCACTGTGGTGTTGTGGTATGTGGGATGAAGGCTGCTTAGAATAAGCCGGGCAACTAATCCAAACAGTTGTTACTGAATTAGGTATTAAAAGTCTCCTAGGGGTACAAAATTTACTTAAGGCACTGGAAATATTTTAGGTAAGGAACTGGAAAGAACTTGGAAAATTTGGATTAGAGCAAGTGGCTCTCATAATTTGAGTACCAGTGACTATGTGTCTGTGCTTTTTCTCCCCGTCTCAGGGCCATCTACACATCCATAATATCTATTGTCAGTGTTCTCTAAAGGGTAGTTTTGTGGAAGCATCTATTCCAGGGCCAGGGGGAGTGGAACTCAAATCAGTTCATCCATTTTGCTAATTGCTAGTAGTTTAGAAACTTAAGTAAGCAGAAGAATGAAGGAATTAGGTTGAATGTGTGTTTATTTTTTACTTATTTTTGTTTTTACTGTTCCCAAATGAAGAACTGATTGGCATTTCTCTCTCGGCTGTGGATTCATTTGGTTTCCTTCTGTGAACTGATCCAGAGAAACTTACCTATAGTCTTCACTTCTCTTGAAACATGTGCCCACTGGTATAAAAGGCTAATGTAAAAATGTTGGGCATTCTTTGTGCTAGAACTTTAGTTTTTGTTGCTGTCGTTTTATAAGGTTATTCTTTGTGGTTCAGCACACATGAGGAAAAATCTTTAGGAAAATTGATGAGTTGATTTGGTTGAATATTTGCACTGTTAGAACCTAAACCAGAAAGCTTAAAAAAATAAAAACGACAGAAAGCTTAACATTTTTCAATTTTTCTGCTAAAAAGCGTATCAGCGTAGTTTACAGATTCATTAAGAAAGAGCAGGAGTAGAACTGGCCTTTTGTTCCTTTAGGAGAATATAAGAGAATCTATGCCCTCATGGAACAGTCCTGGGAGTACTGTATTAGACTTGAGAAGCTCATTAGATGAAAATGTGTCAGGTTTTCTTAGAAGCCAGGAGCCAGTTCAGGAGACTCATTTTAAGATATATTGCCTATTATTGCCTGCCTCCTCTGAGGACCCTAATCATTTTGGAAACTGAGCTGGAAAAAAAGAAAAGGTAACAACTGTGTCAGAGTCCAAGTAAAGTGCCTCTGACATTTTGTGGAATCTCTGCATTATTTTCCCATGTTTGATGGTTTGTTTTCTGTTTTTGGTTTTGGTTTTTTTTGCGGTATGCGGGCCTCTCACTGTTGTGGCCTCTCCCGTTGTGGAGCACAGGCTCCGGACGCACAGGCTCAGCGGCCATGGCTCACGGGCCCAGCCGCTCCGCGGCATGTGGGATCTTTCCGGACCGGGGCACGAACCCGCATCCCCCGCATCGGCAGGCAGACTCTCAACCACTGCGCCACCAGGGAAGCCCTGATGGTTTGTTTTTAAATTTTTCTATTTGTTTTCCCTGGTCACTCGTTATATGGCCAGTCTTTGATTTGAGGGTAGGAGTAAGGAATTAAGTGGAATACCATTCCATGACTTCTAGGGAGCCTAATTCATCCCGCTGCTTTTTAATGACTCTAGGTTTCTAAATTTAACATTTGCTCTTTTTGTATTTCTTCTCTCTTCCTTGTCTCTGTGGATATTGCCAGAATTAGAAGTGGATGGTGGACAGGTTCTATAGTGGGAAGAGTGGTTAAAAGAGGGGAGCTGATGCTTAAATCATTCTAATTTTCCTTCCGCATCCTTCCTGCCCGCCCCCGCCACAAACAGTCATTTCTAGACTGCTTTGTCAGAAAGACAATTTCCCAAACCATTGTTGGAGCCCATTTCTCCCAGGGAATTTTATCGCTGGGAGGGAGGATAAGCTTTAAGGATCACTGACCTTAAAAATCTGTAGATAGCTTCCTTCCAGGAAAAGTTGAATGAGATACCTCCTCACTGACCCAGTTCAGATTGACATGGTTATGCTCTAGGTTTACCCATGGCCTTTTCTAAAAGTCGTCTGCTTTGGTAAGAAGCAGAAAAGCCACTATTTTTCTTCACTCTACCTCCTCAAACCCTTCTGCAGTCTTGGCAGAAGAGTTTTTTATTTCAAGGATGATTGAGTTCCAAACACCCAGAGTGCCATTGGGTGCCCCCTGAGTCCTTCTGGGAATGTGATGAGATCTCTGAAATGGGAAACTTCATGGAGTCTCTTACATTTTTGATAAGCAAAGAACCAAGGTTGTTGACTTTTCCAGACAGATGTTAGGTTTTCAGATGAATGACAAGAGATAAAGTTTCCATTGGCTGTACACTCAAGCCTCAGAATATGAGCTCTTTCATGTCATTTTGTGTATGTATGCTGTCCTTTCTTCAGTGAGATTCTTTCAGGTTCTCAGTTCCCCAACCAGAGGTTGAACCCGAACCACAGCAGTGAAAGCCCAGAATCCTAGCCGCTAGGCAACCAGGGAACTCCCTCCTCACCCTATTTTAGAAAAGAGAAAGCTGAGAAACAGCAGCTTCTCCAAAGGTACCCAACAAATTAAGAGCAGGGCTAGAGATAATAATTAGCCCCGCCATCATTCACACCATTGTTTACCTACAAAGCCCCTTCCTTTCACTTTTTGATGAATTGCATATGTATCTTATTCATTCATTTATTCAATGAGTAAGTACTATGAGTACATAGCAATAAGTGATTGCTATGGGCTAGGTGTTTTGTTGTATATATAGTGGTGATAGTGTTATGAAGGAAAAGAACAGGGAGTATGATGGTATTTAGGTTAATTGAGAGACAGGCCCTGAATTCACTCTTACCTGAGTGTTCTCATGATTCACAGTAAAGGACGGATTAAGTCACATGCTCAGATACATGGTGCTCCAGGCTTAGAACACAGGGGCTATGCTGGCCTCAGTGTGACTGAAGACCACTAGGAAAGACAGGGGTCTGTGAGCTGAGAAACCTCCCTGCCCAACCTCCCACAGCATCCAACAGATCAGTAGTCAACGGCTTATCATGAGGAACAAGTACTGGCCTAGACTGGAATGTGACCTCTTTCTTCCTTAGAAAAACCGATCTGAGGGGCTTCCCTGGTGGCGCAGTGCTTGAGAGTCCGCCTGCCGATGCAGGAGACGCGGGTTCGTGCCCCGTTTCGGGAAGATCCCACATGCCGCGGAGCGGCTGGGCCCGTGAGCCATGGCCACTGAGCCTGCGCGTCCGGAGCCTGTGCTCCGCAAATGGGAGAGGCCACAACAGTGAGAGGCCCGCATAACGCAAGGAAAAAAAAAAAAAACCGATCTGAGGTTTGAGGTTGAGGATGTGGCCAAACTGTGTCACAAACCAGAAAGCTAGTACATTTCTTAGTTCCTTAGCTCAGTCTCGAGAACAGACAGTTCAGTGCCTCAAAGTCCTCTTACCTTCTCTGAAAAAATTGACTTCTGGGGGAGCTGGAAAAGGAGGCCTGTTTGCTTAGAGTTCAAAATAAAACCAGGAAATAAGTGGGGTGGGGCAGAGCTAGAAGAGCTACTGTGTTTTTTTGGTTATTGTACTTACTATTTTTTTAAGGTGTGTGTGTGTGTTTGTGTACAATCTTCCAACACGTTCTAACAGCTGAATTTGTAAGATACCATGTAGTAGTATTTGCAAATGTACAGCTCTTTCTTCATCTGCTGTGTAGAGCTGCAGTATTGTTTTCATTTCCCAGTAGAACTCTGGGTTGAGAAACATAGACTCACTAAATGCATTTAGAAGACAGGGCATGTGGCTTTTGAGGGGCAGGAAGTATCAGGTCCCAGCAATTCAAAAGACTTTGTTTCTTTTGTGTATTGTTCTTATCTCCCCAGTAGTTCCCATCCTTGATCACATTTTATCCGTACTATGACCTAGAAAGGTGAAATACAGCTTACTATCCCCATTTTATAGATAGGAATCCAAACTTGCTTGCTGTCCTCCATGGGCTGCATTTTTCCGTTTCTTTGCTTTTATGCATGCTGCTTCATTCATCTGGAATTTCCTCACCCCCAAACACATTTGTCAGAATTCTAATCTTCCTTGAGGGCTTATCTAGGATTCTACTCCTCGAAGCTTTTCTTAATTTTCCTAATCAGTTTCATCTCTCTCTCTTTTGAACCCAAGAGCGTTTTGCACTTATACCTATTTGGCAGTCACTTAAATTCTCATCTAACCTCCATATCGGATTGGGACTCTTTTGAGGGCAAAGACTGACAGAAAAGAAAAAAAAACACAAACGTAATAGTCACTAACATCTGTTAAACCCTCTCTTTATCCAGACTTTGTGCAAGTGCTTTATTCTGTCACTCAGCCTTTACTTTGTGTGAATTGCCTACTCTATGGCAGGTACTGATTTAAGGACTAGACACTGTACATTGTAGGCATACCTATCTGCTTCACAGATGCTATTTTTTCTTTTTTTTTTTTTTTTTTTTTTTTTTTTGCGGTACGCGGGCCTCTCACCGTTGTGGCCTCTCCCGTTGCGGAGCACAGGCTCCGGACGCGCAGGCTCAGCGGCCACGGCTCACAAGGCCAGCCACTCTGCGGCATGTGGGATCTTCCCGGACCGGGGCACAAACCTGTGTCCCGTGCATCGGCAGGCGGACTCTCAACCTCTGCGCCACCAGGGAAGCCCACAGATACTATTTTTTTTTACAAAATTGAAAGTTTGTGGCAACCCTACCTTGAGCAAGTCTGTTGGCGCCATTTTTCTAACTGCATTTGCTCACTTCATGTCTCTGTGTCACATTTTGATAGTTCTCACAATATTTCAGACTTTTTCATTATTATTATATTTGTTACGGTGCTCTGTGATCAGTGGTCTTTGATGTTACTTATGGAAGTTTTTGGCATTTTTTAGCAATAAAGTATTTTTTAATTAACGTATGTACATTTTTTTAGACATAATGCTACTGCACACTTAATAGACTACAGTATAGTGTAAACATAACTTTCATACGCACTGGGAAACCAAAAAAACTGTGTGACTTGCTTTATTGAGGTATGTGCTTTATTGAGATGGCCTGGAACTGAACTTGCAATGTCTCCGAGGTATGCCTGTGTTTCAATTAATGCTCACAAAAAGAAAGAATGAGGTAGATGTTATTAGCCCCATTTTACAGATGAGGAACCATGCGCAGAGTCGAGTTAAGTAAATTACCCAGGGGCATGCATTTAATAGGTGATGAAGCTGGAATTTGAACTCCAACATTTTGATTTCTGAACCCATGCTCGTCACCACTGCATGTCAAATAATCTCCTTCTCTCATCCCTCTTTCTTTCTGCACCCATCCCCAGCTCCTAGCAGAGTGCCTTAATATATAGAAGGACCCGATAATTACAGGATAAATGAAATTGAATAGAGAAGCTGAAATCTAGAGAAATTGACATTCCAAAAGTCACAGGGCTTGTTGGAATGAAAAATCTAGAATCTAAGTCTTAACAGTTCCCAGCTCAGGAACCTTTAGGCTGCCTTACTTAAGGCATTTAGAGGAAGGGGAGCAAACTAGATGTGAGCAGAGAACAAGGGTATGTGAGGGTGGTGGTGCCTGTGGTGAAGAGGTCACAGAGACTCAGAAAATTCTTACAGCACAGGAAGTTATGAATGCAAAGTGGCTCATAGTGAAACCGAAAGCAAGTTGTGTGATCTCAATACTTGTCAGGGTTTTGCTTTAACTGACTTGCCCCGAGCTGAATGTTCCCTGGGTGAGAGCCCAGAAATTTCCAGCATTTCAGACAACCCTTTTTGAGCCTTATTCTATCCCATATCTCATAACAGGACCCCTACCATGGAAGAGACAATAGAAGATCCCCCCACATCAGCTGTCTTGCTGGACCATTGTCATTTCTCTCAGGTCATCTTTAACAGTGTGGAGAAGTTCTACGTCCCTGGAGGGGACATCACATGCTATTACACCCTCACCCAGCATTTCATTCCCCGTCGAAAGGATTGGATTGGCATCTTTAGAGTAAGTGGTTAATTTAGTACCGAGTGACTGGGAACTGGAGGTGCATCTTAGTTACCTGAGTGTGTGTCTGTCTCTGTATTATAAGCATTTTGCATATATGTGTGGCCAATGTTAAAATCCTAAACTAAGCTCCCTAGCACTTCTCCCTACACACACCAGCATGTGCTGTAGGACTCAAATTTTAATTTCAGTCTTAAGCTAAAATAAGATAGCAAATCATACAATCCACAAGTTTTATTACACTTTCAAAGACCAAATGTAAATGTTTTTTAAATTATCCTATTTTGAAATATTCATCTATGACTTGACTGGGGTAGGTGGCCCCTTATATAATTTCTGTGAATTTAAACATCACTTGCTTACTTAGTACAGTGTTTAATTTGTTTTAATATAAGTATTACAAATATGGAAAGGATGTTGAAAATTTACCTTGTCCTATATCTTGCATCCAAGAATTTTGTTCCTGAGTAAGCGTGTCTTGCTTCTTTGTGAAGATTTCCAAGAACGGAAAGTTTATGAGTTCCCTCGGTTTCCTCTTCCAGTGTCTAATCGCCCTGTCAGTTCAAGTACAGAAATGGTACTTTTTATTATAGTCAACTTACTCTCTAGCTCCTCTTCTTTCCCCCTCTGTATCTCTGTCTCTGACATCCCCTCACACACAAACACACACATACATACACACTCTCACTCATTCACTTACTCACACACCATAATGACAGATCGTCCTATTTACAGAGACAGAGATAAAGGTCAAACGTAAGTAACTTACACTGCTGAGTCCCAACATAAGTGACCTTTGTTTTGACACCTCAGTATGTCATGTGCTTGATTACCAATGCTGTTCATCCTAAAATCAGACATCGTTCTTGAGTGCACTGTGTAGGAGCTGATGCTAATTCACATTTCCTCATCGAATTCCTTTTCCTTAATTGTTTGGAATTCCAAGCTAAGTGATAGAACGATGGAAGCTGGAGGTAACAAGGCTGGTGTTTAGAGGTGGGGGTAGTGGACAACCGGAGGGACAGCCGGAGCAACTTCCAGTGAGGACTTCACTCTAAACCAGATGAGAGTCTTATGCTTTTTATTTATTTTTTATTTATTTATTTATTTTAATTAATTAATTTATTTTTGGCTGTGTTGGGTCTTCGTTTCTGTGCAAGGGTTTCTCTAGTTGCGGCGAGCGGGGGCCACTCTTCATCGCGGTGTACAGGCCTCTCACTATCGCGGCCTCTCTTGTTGTGGAGCACAGGCTCCAGACGTGCAGGCTCAGTAGTTGTGGCTCACGGGCCTAGTTGCTCCGCAGCCTGTGGGATCTTCCCAGACCAGGGTTCGAACCCATGTCCGCTGCATTGGCAGGCAGATTCTCAACCATTGCGCCACCAGGGAAGCCCAGCAGGTGTATTCTTAACCACTGTACCACCAGGGAAGTCCCGAAAGTGTTATTCTTTTTAAAAACAAATGTTTAAAAGCATTGTTTTTAAATGCATCTATACTTCATTCATTTCAGAGGTATTGTGTACCACAATAAGGAAATTGTGGTTAACCCAGAGAATGGCCTCTGATGTTCATTGTCCACAAAGCTGTTGATTTGAACACCTACCTTAAAGTGTGCAAGCAAAGTTTAAGACTAATAAAGAGAGAACACAAACTTTTTGAGAACATATGATGTGCTAGGTCTTTGATGAGGTGTGTGTGTGTGTGTGTGTGTGTGTGTGTGTGTTTTCTAATTTAATCCTTACAGCACAGCAGCCCCCTGAGGTAAGTAGTAGTATTGCTTGTGCACAGATGAATAAAGTGAATGTACTCAAGATGGTGACCTTCCCAAGGTCTCCTAGCGGTGAAGCAAGTTTGTTTGACTCCCAAACCTCTGCTTTTCTTCCTCTTTTCTGCTGAATTCCTTTGAACAACAGATGGTCAGTTGGAGAATTAAGGGCTGACTGTAAAGTTGTGTACTTCCTAGCTCACTTCTAAAGTGCTCCTGGTGTTCTTGCAGTGTAGTCTTAATCATACCCCTCAACTCCTCATCTGCCCTAACAGCACTGGTTCCCAGCACCAAGTAGGCACTCACAAAATGTTTCTGCACGTGCAATATGCTACATCTTCTCCATAGAGTGAAAGCTACCACCAGTGATAAAGCCTAAAGTGGATGGGAGTTAGCTTTTCTTCCTTCAATGTAGAGCCCTGTGCTCCATACTCTCCTTTACCCGGGCATTTATGCGATGTTCCAAGGTTCCGGGGAGGGGAAATGTCATAGCACAAGAGGCAGGCTGCGACTAGGACTGCTCAGATGGAAGAGCCAAGGACAGAAATTGCAGGTGGCTAGAAGTTGCTTCCTTGTTCCAAGGCAGCAGTAATTCTTAGGCCTTCCTAGATGATATTTTGGTCACAGTGCATTAAGAAACTCTAGGATGTGAATGAAGACTCCATAAAATTCCTGCTTCCTGTACCTCCACAGGTTTCAGTGGCCTAGAGGTGCTTACAGCAATGGCGTGGGTGTTAATGAGACACTAAAACATGCCCTAGTATGTGTGATGCACTTACAGCCTTTTCATCCCTGCTCTGATTCCTTAGTATATGAACATGGAATTTATTTTTAGTTCTTTTTCTTCCCACTGGGCTCAGGCAGGGTCACAATATGGCAATAAATGTAATTTTGCTTATTTGCTGAGTATTCTCGCCTTGAAGACACAATGGCTCCTTTTCTATTCTCCGGTATACTCTTATCTTCCAGATAGGATTTGAGCCGTCTTTTACCCCTCTTCACATTTAATGAGAATATTTTCCACTTAGCCAGCTTTCTGCTCTGAGGCATATTTTACAGTATCCTTATATCTTATGACTTACTGCATTCCATACCTAGAAGGGGCCTTTATGACTACCAGATTGTTGTTGTTATCTTTATCACCAGAAAGCCTTCATTAAACATATGCATTAAGAAAAACACTGAAGAAAGAAAACTCTACCGATTGGGCTCAGTTATCTGGTACCTCATAGTCTAAGACACTCTTGCATCCAACCCCAACACACACATTATTTTTAAAATGCACTTTTAGGGGCTTCCCTGGTGGCGCAGTGGTTGAGATTCCGCCTGCCAATGCAGGAGACACGGGTTCGTGCCCCGGTCCGGGAAGATCCCACATGCCGCAGAGCGGCCGGGCCCATGAGCCATGGCCGCTGAGCCTGCGCGTCCGGAGCCTGTGCTCCACAACGGGAGAGGCCACAACAGTGAGAGGCCCGCGTACTGCAAAAATAAATAAATAAATAATAAAATAAAAATTAAATTAAATTTAAAAATAAAAAAGTAAAATGCACTTTTAAACGCAGTGATATAACCGGGTTGGTATAGGTGACAAGACTGAATTGGACACAGGAGAGGATGAACCAGTGGAGAGGGCAGATCAGAAGTGCTTTTTGATTAAGAAGTTCCAGGAACACTGTTGTAGGAAAATAGCAGTATCAAGGTTCACAATCCCACAACTTTTTTCCCAATCACTCTCAGTTCTATGTCTGACTTGGAGATACAATATTTGGAACTCTTGTCCTGGGTGTTGAATGGCCAGTTTTTGTTTCCTTCTAAGACAAGTAATTTAGACTGTGTGTGTGCATACCAGTTTTTAATTGTATATATAGTTATCATAAGTCAAAAAACAAGATTTATTCCATTGTGGGTAGATCTTATCATAATGAACTTACTCTATTGTAAAATCAACATAACAAAAAGTGCATTTTAAGAAGACATGGCCCAAACCTGAGCACTTTCAGATGCTGAACAAGAGCCTCTTGTCATTGCAGGTGGGATGGAAGACAACCCGTGAGTACTACACCTTCATGTGGGTTACTTTGCCCGTTGACCTAAACAGCAAATCTCCCAAACAGCAGGAGGTTCAATTCAAAGGTGAGAAAAATACTGGATCAAAGGTAGAAGACAGCTAGCAGCCAAGACTAATTAATTCCCTTGAGCTTGAGCTTTCTGGGTAGATAAAAGACTTCCGGGCTTCCCTGGTGGCGCAGTGGTTGAGAGTCCGCCTGCCGATGCAGGGGACGCGGGTTCGTGCCCCGGTCCGGGAGGATCCCGCATGCTGCGGAGCGGCTGGGCCCGTGGGCCATGGCCGCTGGGCCTGCGCGTCCGGAGCCTGTGCTCCGCGACGGGAGAGGTCACAACGGTGAGAGGCCCGCGTACCGCAAAAAAATTAAAAAAAAAAAAAAAGACTTCCAAATTTTTAGTTTTCTGAATAGACCTTATTTTGGATTAAAAATCATGTTCTGTTTTCAGCTTATTACCTGCCCAAGGATGATGAGTATTACCAGTTCTGCTATGTGGATCAGGATGGTGTGGTCCGGGGGGCAAGTATCCCTTTCCAGTTCTGTCCAGAAAATGAGGAGGACATCCTGGTTGTTACCACTCAGGTCTGTAAGCATCTCATCTCAGTCCCTTCCTGCCGCTAAGAGTAGCAATTCCAGGATAGGGTAGAATTTTAGTCAGTAAGCCTTTATTGAATGTCTAACAGATAACTGTTGGGAAAATTTTATACAGTACCCATTCAAACCCACCATTCCTAAGGGAATAACTTAGGAATGTTAACAAGAATCATAACAATAAGTGATTTCTCCTTTCTCTAAACCTTCTGTAAGTCAGTTGACATTCAGTTATTTAACTTTCCCAGTTACTTAATTTTTGTCATCTGCACATCTTATCACCATAGTAAATTTTATAAGTTCCTTTGAGGAGAGACACACCAGATTTTCTTCTTTGTATCTCTCAGATTCATTTGCTTACTCAGTTATTTAACAGGATACCTACTTCCATCCAACACTCTGGTAGGCACTAGGGATGTGGTGAAGAATCAATTAAAACCCTGTCCCGGTCTCAAGGAGCTAAGTCTGAGAGGAGAGACAAACAATATTAAGTGTTTGCAAGAAAAAACTCTATTCTTTTGTCATTACCACCTTTTAACTTTTTGTGGCCTTAATTTTGTTTATCTTTCTTTCTTGGTAATGGCAGCCTCAATGCTGCAATTATACAGACACACCTCTCTTACCCCCCTTCCCTACATACTGAGGGGCTGCTTCCACTTGGGGTACACAGATGTCACTACAGTGAGGGGGAATCAGCTAGACCCTAACCATCCCAGCCTATGGGAATTTTCTGCTAGAGGGACTTGAATATCCATTAAGCTATAAAGGGCCAAACATGAGTTTATGGAACGTTCTTTCGTAGGGTGAGGTGGAAGAGATTGAGCAACACAACGAGGAGCTCTGCAGAGAAAACAAGCAGCTGAAGGACAGCTGTGTCAGCCTCCAGAAGCAGAACGCAGACATGCATGCTAGGCTCCAGAAGAAGCAGGTATGGCTGCTGGTTAAAGGTGAACTTGGAGGATGGAGATCAGAATCATTTCCTGTTTTTCTTGTGATCTCACGCCCCTATACTAATATCTGGCACAGATTTTAGTATATTAGAGATTTCCTTTTTATTGTTTACATATTGAAATGATATTTTCATTTAATGAATTAAGTACATATACTATTAGGAAAATAATTTCATCTATTTCTTTTTAATTTTTTTAATGTTGCTACTAAAATTTTTAAATTATGTATGTGGCTCTCATGAATTAATTGGACAGCACGTTTCTAGGAGAAAAGCACCTTTATTTTGCCCACTGCTGTGTCTGCAGTGCCAGAACAGTGTCTGGTGTGTAATAGGCACTCATTAAATATTTGTTTAATGAATTAATGGACAAATATAAGCTCCACTAGAAGAGAAATTAGGTAGATGTATTTTTTCTTCCTTTTTTAAATTGAGTTGTAGTTGATTTACAATGTTGTGTTAGTTTCAGGTGTACAGGTATTTTTCCCATATAGGTTATTACAAAATATTGAGTATAGTTCTCTGTGCTATACAGTAGGTTCATGTTGGTTATTTATTTTATATATAGTAGTGTGTATAATGTTAATCCCAAACTCCTAAGATAGATGTATTTTTAATATGGAAAGAACATATTAAGAACATTTTCATATAGAAATCCTTTTACTTGGATATTTCATTCACTGCTGTGTCATGCTATATGCCTGACATATAATAAGTGCTCAATAAATATTTGTTGGCTGCCTGAGATGCTAAACACTGTCTTAGAAATGTTAAGTCCCTTTGATGTCTCAACCTACAGGAGGAGCTAGAAACCCTCAAGAGCATCAATAAGAAATTGGAACAGACAATGAAAGAGCAGAAGGACTGTTGGGAGACAGAGCTTCTTCAGTGAGTGTGACTCTTGAATGGGAGGAGCTGCTGTATTATAGACACCCTTAGGCAGGGTCAGGTTAGATTTTTAGAACAGTCTTCCTGTTATGACAGTGATAAGTATGATTCTCACTCTTTGATTCATGAGCTCTTTGATTCTAGGTTAGAGAATTAGTATCAGAATTGTAAGGACAAATGACCTGAATTCAAGTATTAACGTTAAGTATTGAACACTTGCAGTTTGAGGTCAGGAAGCCAAAATAGGACTGAAGAAGAGACTAGTGGGTTTAAAAATAACTCTGCAGGCTTAGGGCCAAGGCAGCCTTAAATCGTTTAAGGTCTGGGGGAGCTGACCTAGAATCAGTATTTTTTTTCACTTAGTCATCTCCACTTCCACAGGCTGAAAGAACAAAACCAGAAGATGTCCTCAGAAAATGAGAAGATGGGAGTCAGAGTGGATCAGCTTCAGGTAGGTAATGCCAAACCTTTGCCAAAGTATATTTTCTTAGCCTTGCCACCGCTCCACTGTGGTGGCCCAGGAAGATACAGCTCATTGTACCGAGTGCCTAGTGGTGGATCTCTCAGAGCATCACACTACAGTTTCAGGGTGTGTGTTTTCCGTTCTTGGCCCTCCACACCCTTTTTAACTTTTCTTTTAGCTACAGAATCTTTTCAAGCAAAATCTTACTAAAAAGCCTGGAATGTAAAGCAGGTAGCAGCAGAACTGCTCTCTTTTTTAGGAAGCTGTGCCTTGAAGAGGGGCTTTAAAGGGTGGTTTGTCAGATTTTACTCGGTTGAGTCTTAGATTCTCAGGTGTAAGGTAGAACTGAAGAGTGAAGAGGTTCCTAGGGATATTTGGCAGCTGGGAGTTGCTGGGGAACACACATCTCTCTATGTTACTGTACATTTAAAAGCTGTTCCTGCTTAGTTTTCCTTCTTTTTTATTTTGGTTGTATTCACTGTTTTTGCTTTAGGCCCAGCTGTCAACTCAAGAGAAAGAAATAGAGAAGCTTGTTCAGGGAGTTCAAGATAAAGCAGAGCAGTTGGAGGACCTGAAAAAGGAAAATGGCCAGCTCTTTCTCAGTTTAAGTGAACAGGTAGAGTCATGGAACAAAATATTTTTAGGCATTTGTGAAAAAATATATATATTGTTCTTTCTTTGCTCTATCGTATACCTGGGTGTCACTGGCTGCGGGAAAGGTCTCAGGGGAAGCCATCTGAAATGAGGTATCTAACGGCTTTTCTCAGAAACTAATAAGAGGAGACTTGCTTTTCTCTCTGCACCCTGCTCGCCCGTTAGCTTAGCAGGCCTTTCCCCAGCGCGTGCGCACATGTGCTCGTGCCTGTGCGTGTGTTTTCCCAGCAGTGGTACTGAAATCTGTTTTTGTGCAGAGGGAACACCGGAAGGAGCTCGAGCGGACAGTGGAGGAGATGAAGCAGAAAGAAACTACTGCAGCGAAGAAACAACAGGAGTTAACGGCATGTCTGTCTTTGGATGGCTATGTGGGAGGGAGCCTAAAGAAAGGAAGGGATAGGGCCTATTTTCAGGGGATGGACTGGATAACTGACACAGATTAGAGTAGCATTTACCTCTGGACTTTCTTCTCTCTACCCAAAAGGACAGAGAATCTGCCATTTACAGACTGTTTAGGAGAGGTGGGCATTTCTAATATGTGACAAGTGAAAAGGAATATTGGAAGTTAAACTTCATGAGACGTTGTAGTAAATAGAGCCTTGGGTTAGGAATCACACAGAATAACCCCTACTCCCTTCTTAAAGAGTTTTTGTCAGGGCAGACAAATTAATGATTGTAAAATGAGCTCTACAATTAGAAGATATTATAGTAGTCAAACAAATTTTGTTATAATTAATGTTAGCAATTATCATCATTATAAATTGTTCTGAGCTATGTAATATAGTAATGAAAGCCTAATTGACTAATAATTTCCTATAATATATTGTTGGAAACGAGGCTTCATGGTGATCACAGGTGCCTAGAAGCTCCATTTTCTGAACTGTTGTAAGGATATGAGAACTCCTGATGTGTGGAGAATATCCAGTTATTGGGAATGTAACTCATATCCTCTATGCATCATTCATTCATTCATTCAATCATTATCTAATTGATCATTGAGTACCTACTGTATATAAGATACTGCGTATTTTAGCTTATATAATAAAGAATAGATGCAACAAAGTTTGAAAATCATCAACTCACAGATTAAGTATAGCTCACAGGAATGTTTTATTTGTTCTAGATGGTGTTTTTTTAAAAACTGATTTGGTGACCAACACTTAAAAATGGGAACATTTCCCGTTAAAAGAAATTTGTATTTCCAGCTTCTTGAAAAATCAGAGGCTCTGGCAACATATGAGCCGACACTCCCACCCAGTAGCAGTATCTGGAGCTGAGTAGCTGCTGACCCTTTATATGGGTCATGTGTTCCCCATGTGGCTGCCGTCCTCACTGTTTTGTTGCATCCCACTCCTTCATTCAGTTCCATTACTTGCAAGGCCCCTATTGGCACTTTTGAGTTTGTGACCTCTGATGTAACAAAGAAATCTGCTTTAAATAACCTACAGCCATTCAAAGGTTTGAACCTCCTTGGTTTTCATGGAATACTTTGAAAGATCCAGGGGCTCCCCAGCTGTCTGATAGCAATTCTTTATTCCTTATGCATCCAAAAGTCCCCTAACTCTGAGGACTATGTATTTTAGGCTTCAGGAGCCCAAGAACAAGAAAACAGCAGTGGAGGAGCAGCTAGTACAAGAGGTGGAACGCCTAAAGGCAAAGGTAGAGGCCGGGAAAGCCTGTTTCTTAGAGAAGTGCAAAGAGTGTCAGCGGCTCCACAAATAGATCAGGCAACTCAGGGCTGCCACACGGGTAGGTGACAGAGATGAGGGGCCCAGGAATCAAAGGGTGTGAAGGTTTGTGGCTCCTGGACCAAGCCCAGAGGATTGTACACCCTCATTAAGGAGAATAAACCCTCTGCTAAAAAGAGGGAGTATGGGGCCAGAAACCAGCCTGGAGGTCACCAGAAATAGAGGCCCCAGCTCAGCCATGGGTCTCAGGGAAGGTTTTTATAACCATTGAGCAGGTTTCTGTACAGACTCAGATAGTGCTTTCTTATTTCTGCCTTTTGAGGAAGTGAACCAGGACCAGAAGAGGCAGCAGGAGCCAGTGTGGGTGGGGAGCCAGAGGCCTGCAGTCAGCACTGTCATCGGGTAGCCCCCTTTCGCATTACTACCTTAGGGTCGGCTAGAAGTGCACGGCAGTTTGGGCACCAGCATTCAAATAAAAAATCTTGGAAAGAAACCCACAACTGGTAGGATTAGCTTAAAGTGTTTTTGTGAGGTATTCGCATGTGTGTGTATATAGGCAGGTGTCAGGAAGTGCTGAAGCATGCCTGTGAGTTTTGGCTCCATGAAACTAGTCAGGTGAACCCATCATACTGGGAAGCCCAGGACTGCAGTCTGGGTTCCTTGTAGCCTTGGATAAATGCCTTCCAGGGTTCCTTCTTCCTCAGTGTAACTTGAGTCCACGTGCCTATCTTCACACTGGGAGGGAGTCACACCAGCCTAACTCAGTGCTTCACGCTGTGTTGGGTGAGATGTTTATTCAAGACAAAGATGATTGTTTCCATGGTTGCGTGAGGTTTAAAAAGAGCTCAATTTATCCCTAATTCTGTTAAGCCAGTCTTGAGGTTTCCCCCAAGCTAACTTTTTCTCTCTTTGGTCACTTACTCCCAGCTAAACCAGACGAAACTGGCATCTTGATGCCAGCCCAAGCCTTCAGGCATTTTGTTAAGTCATTTTTCTGTAAGTCAGCATCACCTCCATGGTATCACTCCTCCCTACCCCCATTTCCTTCTCCACCACCTCAGTCCCACCACTTTGGAGAGCCAGATCCTCTATGATCTTGTTTTACCCCACCTTGGATCCAGACTGCAATAGGTGGTCCTAATCCTAATTTTTTTTTTGACAGGACCAGAACTTTGACCTGTCAAAAAGACTGAGTGAGAACAAGATTATATATAATGTTCTGCAGAAAGAGAAAGAGAGAATGGAAGAAGAAAATGATGTAAGTGTGTAAAAGACTTTTTAAGGGAAGGAGCAGGGTGGCCCAGAGATGTGGTGATAACATAAAAAGTTAAACAAAAGAGCCCTTTCTGGGACATTGCATGAGACAGTTGCTCCCAAACAAAGAGTACATTTCATCTGGTGTCCTAATCTACCGCAAAACCCATTCTTTGTTCTGTAACTGAAGCTTGTTTGGCATGGCAGTAGTGACCTTGAAAGGAACAGCCTTGATGAAGATCTGACTTATTATTTTTGCTTTTAACTCCACAGCTATTGTAAGTATTGTCTGTGGGGAGTAATATCCTACATCATTTTTGTGCTAGCTGAGGGACCCTTTTCCTTCAGCACAACTTTTTTCTTTTTCTCTGCTGCCAAACCAGGAGCAGAAGTGGTGGTCTGTACCAGTGCTGGACCCATGGTAGGCCCCAAATAAATACTATGCATTCATTCATTCATCAGTTCATTCTTTCATCCAACCAGTATTTATTTTCTGCTGTATGCTAAACACATTATTATTGATTGATTGAGGATGATGACAGCAAATAAGAAGGTTGAACTTGAAGTCATTCTCACATGCTTGCTGGCATCAAAGAGCAGGTGTCCATGCATTCTGGCTGCTTCTCCGATCTACACCTCCAGCCATTCTCCATCTCTACCCTCTCCATAACCCTTCTGGGCTATGCCTTCAAGTGATCATTTCTACCTTTGATTATATCATTTATGCCAATGTGTTTCAATTTTGCAGAAAGACTTTGGGGTCTGTTTCTGGTCCTGCCATTCTCACCCTCTTGATTTAGTTAGCTGTACCGTGACTTTGAAATAGTCGATGGTGTGGGCTGGGGGTGGGGGAAGGTGTGCAGAAGATGGGGAAGGAAGAATGCACACAACTTGCAGCAAGAAGAAAAAGATCTGATATTTGGAAGCTTTGTTAAGAACTATAGTAAAACCCTCTTAAGATGTTAAGAGGAAATTTACTGATTTTCTTTTTTCTAAGAACTTTAAATGTTGCCTGTCAACCTTGTGGCTTGATCTCGTACATTCTTTCTCTCTCTCGCATTCCCTCCCTCTCTTTGTTCCTCCCTCTCACTCTCTGTTGGCATATCCATTTAATGGGATAAAACATGAAGAGGGAAAATTATATCAGATGAATATTCACACTATGTAAGAAAATTGTTCTAGGAAGGAGACTGAAAAGCATTCTGCCCTCAATAATGTGTAACAATTTCAATCTTAATATAGCTCCCACCACCCTCACATATCCATACAACTTCTGTACCCCCTTCAGTTGGTGTGTATTTAAAGATTTAAAATTCCTTTTTGCATTCATTCTAAACAAAATTCAATACATATTTAAATTCAGATATTAAGAACTCAGATCTTTGGAATACTGAGGCTGCTGCTTCCCCTTTTGAAGAATTATGGTTTATCATTTCTTGGGCTTCTCCAGTGCCACATTGTTAATTGAGAACTACCTGTAATGGGCATCCCTGGCCAGTTCCTTGTGGCAATTTGTTGTTGTCTTTTAACATGTCTCTGTAAATACTCTATCCTTAGCTTTTGAAGATGGAGAACAGCACACTGCTGAGTTACATGGGTCTGAATTATGACTCTTTGCCGTATCAAGCGCCTGCTTCGAATCAAGGAGGTGCAAGACAAAACCCAGGACTTGTCTATGGAAACCCATATTCTGGTAAGACAACTTTGCCATTCGAGCTGGAGGCCCCTGCTTGCATCCCTTTCCTCCAATAATTTTTTTTTTATCTGAAATGCTAATTAAGACCAGCCTCATTGTTAAGACTTGTTGGGCAGAAGCTGAGTACCCAACAGAAACACTGCCAGGCAAGAAGTGTTAATTGAGAAATAAATCTGAATCTAGAAGACACAAATAAGATCATTCGCCTAAAGGCAGCAGACACAAATTGAGTCCCGTGGCTATATTCCAAATATATGAATCAGAGAAATGTCTCTGTGTAGAAGATATACACATCTTAAGCTGAGGAAGCTAATTAAGATTTGGAAATGGAAGCACGAGAGGCGGACTGTGCCACCCAGCATGGGCTGTTAGGCAGCCACCCCCATGGCCTGACCAAGGGTAGCAGGGATGTGCTCGACAGAGACTCCTGAGTGGTTCGGAGGACAGGAAATGGGGTGACAACCAGTCTTGTCATTGAAGGACCCGGGGTCAGATGTCTTTGCCAAACAGGGAACTTTCCTCCTTTTTTGTCACCAAAAGCTATATGAGACCTCATTTGCTTTTTTGCGACAGTTTAAAGCAGTTTGCGGTACGCGGGCCTCTCACTGTTGTGGCCTCTCCCATTGCGGAGCTCAGGCTCAGTGGCCATGGCTCACGGGCCCAGCCGCTCAGTGGCATGTGGGATCTTCCCAGACCGGGGCACGAACCCGTGTCCCCTGCATCGGCAGGCGGACTCTCAACCACTGTGCCACCAGGGAAGCCCAGTCCTGTTCTCTTAACAGTCACAATCTGATCTTTGCAACAGGCAGGGGTACAAGTTTATTTTTCCTTAAAAATATTTTTAAATGTTTCATTTAAAAAATGACTGTGTGGATTTGGTCTTAAAATCTATTCTCAGACTATTTCCGTGTTAAATTGTTACTGTTTTCATTAAAATCTCATTTTCTCCACACTGAAAATAGGTTTATTGTTTTTTTCTGATTATATAATGGCTACTGAAAATGCCACTTCATTATTCTTTCCTCTTTTCCCGCTATCCTTGACCTAGATCCCCTCTATCAAAGTAGATGGTATATATGAGAGCTAAAGAATCAGAAGGGGAAAAATGAGGGTTACAAAAAACAGCTGCTAGAACACAGCTGGAGAATGTATTCTAAGGATGCATTTCATTGAATGAAATCTTTTTTATTACCTTCAGGTATCCAAGAAAGTTCTGCCCCCAGCCTGGTAAGTATTTGATTCATGAGATTGCCCACAGCAAATCTTTGAGAAGATTTCCCTTCCTGCTCCATCCAGTTCACGGGAGAACCGTAGGGAGGCTGGTTCACTGTGATAATCCAAGTCAGCAGGGTCAATTTGGTCAGTGCCGAAAGCTGAGAGAGCCTTTTAGGGCGGGGAGACGAAAACACAGTTCATCCATCAGTGTTCCGCTGAAGATTTTCACCTGTGAATTGAGTTTGGTAGCAGGACTAGGGAGGAGATATGAACCAGGCAGGTAGCCAAACAAGGTATGTCCAGTGCCCCTTCCAGGCAGTATTACGTCCTTCCAATCCTGGGGTTAGAGAATGCCCCAGTGAGTATCTCCAAATGTGAATTTGTTCATTCATCCTCTATTTCTTGATCACCTACCATCTGCCAAGCATGATGCTAGGTGCTGAGGATATAGTAGAAAGTCAGACACAGTCTCTGCTGCATATAGCTTACATTCGGGCTGATCTCTTTGCTCTTCCTCCCAGCTCTCCATCAAGAAATGCCCCACCTGCAAATCAGACTTTCCTGATGACTTGTTTGATCACACCTTGGAGCAGCACATGCAGACCCTTAGTTTGAATTGTCCAATTTGTGACAAGGCCTTCCCAGCAAAAGAGAAGCAGATCTTTGAAGACCATGTGTTGTGCCACACTCTCTAAGTGTCCCAGCCTCTTGGATCTATACTGTACATGGATTTTATAGAGTAGAAGCTTCTACTATGAGTTATGACCCAAGATCCTGCCTAACCTGAATTATTAGGGATTTACTTAGTCCTGCTGCCCTATAGGTGGAGTCATGTCGATTATCTGAAGCATAGTGTTAAGGGCTGTTACTTCCATCCTTGTGGGTTTTAGTACCTTTTAAGTCACATAATTCCAACTGTGTCAGCCTCTCAACTAAAATGCCCATTCTTCCAAGGGTCTCCAGCATAAAGGCCCTGGGATGGAGCTGACCTGGCTGTTCACAGGAGGCCTGACTCGAGTACTAAGTGAGTAGTTTTCCAGGTTGTCCCACTGCCATTCAAGGTCAGGCCTTGAGTGAGTTTGTACTCAGTCCTCAGTCCTAACCCTGGGACTGGCGACTGATCAGAGGTTGAGAATTTCTACCTCCTCCTCAGGCCTCCTTCTCCAACTAATTTAGAATAGTCAAAAAAGGCATGGCAGAGAACGCAGACATCCAATTTGGATACCAAAGTTTTCTCATCTTGATTTCCCAGCTCCCAGCGGAAGCATTCCTGAACAATGGACATGAAATATTATTTCACTCACAGAAAGTCTTTCTCTCTGGATACCTCTGATGCATTTTCTACTCTGGTTTTTTCCTGTGCACATAACTATTATTGTTGTAAGTCCTTTCTTAATGGTTAGTGGGACTTGTTAGAAACTGTATGGGTTTGCAACTTTCTGAGCAGGTGAGTTTGAATATGGATAAGTTAGAATGAGAACTATTGTTAATCACTTTAATACTAAAAATAAACTAGTCCTCTACTTCAGGGACTTTGGTAATTTAAAATAAACCTTGAGTTCATGTTTTTTTATTTTTAAGCTTGTGGGGAAAGTATAATCAAAAGGATTGTCGGAACTATAGACCCCACCAAGGATTTCTCTTCACCTGTCTTAGCTAGTCAACAAAAGAGTGTCCTGGCCATTATCTTGAGGTGGAGAGGGAGGTGACGAAGCATTAGTTTGAGAAATCTGGAGCCCTGAATTTCTTGTTCTAACTTTCTGTGCATTTTTGAAAGGGTGTGGATTTGGGCACCTTTTGTGAACTAATTTCAATTCCCTCCATCCAGATCTGCCTAATTGAACTATAAGAAAGCAATTCCATTTTCTCCACCCCAGGGACTGAACAAATGGAAATGACTTTCAGGCAGTCAGCCAGCTGGTCACTGTAGAAACTTGTACAGAAACTCTTGAATGATGTGAAACATGATTCTGTGCATCAGGTTGAGCCAATTATACCTCTGCATTCCTTCTGTGGTTTTCCCTGATGTGACTGAAGTTAGGCCTTAGACTAACTGTATTGTCCTAGTCACAGCTCCTCACCTTTATTTCTCCTTTGATAAAATGAAGATGAGACTATACTCCCCCTCCTTCTCCCATATCACCATTTCAATATGATGTCTCTTGGACTCATAAGCCTTTGCCCTGTAAGAATCAGATGTGACATTAAGACAAAGTCTAGAATAGAAATATAGGACTTCCCTGGTGGCGCAGTGGTTAAGAATCCGCCTGCCAGTGCAGGGGACAAGGGTTGGATCTCTGGTCCAGGGAGTTCCCACATGCCCAGGAGCAACTAAGCCCGTGTGCCACAACTGCCGAGCCCACACGCCACAACTACTGAAGCCTGCATGCCTAGAGCCCGTGCTCCGCAACAAGAGAAACCACGGTAATGAGAAGCCCGTGCACCGCAACGAAGAGTAGCCCCCACTCACTGCAATTAGAGAAAGCCCACGCGCAGCAACGAAGACCCAACGCAGCCAAAAAATGAATGAATGAATAGAAATATAATGGGGAGACAGTAACACAGTTTTTCTGGCAGATACCCTTCCTGCAAAATTTCTGTTGCTCCCCAGATAGTTCCAGTGAAGAATTGCAGTTTCATTTATTTTATACTAGTCAGCTCTTAATTAAGCACACGAATGGAGAGGAGCAGTGGTGCACATAACCCAAATCAGTGAATACCATTTTCTGGTGAATTACCCACCCCTTTGCCCCTGCTACCCTGAGGGTTACCGTGATTATCAACAGCAGCAGCAGCCCTTCCACAGGCTTGGTACGAAAAAGCAGTTGAGGTGTTAATGATCCTTTTTGCTGGATGTAAAACAAAGCATCTTTAACCACTGTTCATTGTCTCCAGCTGCTCTTACCAAGGCTTTGAAGGGGAAGTTAATGCTCCAGGCATCTACTAGTGGTAAAGGAAACAGTCATTCTTATATAATCCAATCATCACCCCAGCCTTTCCCCACTATACCTCTTACACCCACAGATTTTAAAGCTGTAAAATTCCTGCAAGAAATAACAGCTTGTGGGAGCAAAATGGTATCTACATCTAAATTGGATTTTAGAATCTTTGTACTTATTATGGCAACAAGTTTTCCTTCCTAGTTCATTTTCTTTTTTCTAATAAAATGTTTTTGCGTTACCTTAGCACACTCACTCAGTGGGGAAAAAAGTCACCCTGGCATACATGAGTGTGAGTGGTGAAGGAAAGCTAACCTAAAATCAGAGAAGGGAGAGTTGGCAAGATATTTGGTAAACTTAGACCCCTAAGAACACCTGTAGCTTCAGCCCTTTTGCCTCGTCTTGCTAAAAACTTGGGATGAAATGGAACTGCCTTGATGTTTAAATATGATCCTGTGATTCGAGTGATTTTCTGCAGTGGCTGTGGATTGCACTGAGCTAAGCACTCTCTAACCTGGTCTCCTAGCAACAAATGCTAATGAGATGGTAGGCTGTGGCAAAAAGATGCCGTCCATTACCTAGGGAAAAAAGCAAAATGGACTCAGCATAACATAGAGATCAGACCCGAAGAGATAGCACCTAATTCCCCTGAGTTAACCAACAATAGGCCACAAGCTCGGGGAAATTACACTGAGATCTCCTTAATTGATCTCATATAAATATTAAAATAATGGCTTTACAAGCATGTAGTGCTTTATAGTTTAGAATGCATTTCATATAGTCCATGTATACTTTCAGTAACCCTTTGAAACAGAGAGCTTTTTTAAAATTAATTAATTAATTATTTTTGGCTGCATTGGGTCTTCTTTGCTACGTGCGCGGGCTTACTCTAGTTGCGGTGAGCGGGGGCTGCTCTTCGTTGCGGTGCGCGGGCTTCTCATTGCGGTGGCTTCTCTCATTGTGGAGCACGGGCTCTAGGCGTGCGGGCTTCAGTAGTTGTGGCACGTGGGCTCAGTAGCTGTGGCTCACAGGCTTAGTTGCTCCACAACATGTGGGATCTTCCCAGACCAGGAATCAAACCCTTGTCCCCTGCATTGGCGGGCAGATTCTTAACCACTGCACCACCAGGGAAGTCCCTGCAACAGACAGCTATTAACTCCCATTTTTATAGATGAATAAGATGAAACGTGGAGAAATAACCTGCTAAAAGTGGAAACAACCCAAATGTCCATCAATTGATGAGTGGGTAAATATGGTATAGCCATACAACGGTATATTATTTGGCAATAAAAAGGAACGAAGTGCCGAGATGTCACAACATGGACAAACCTTGAAAACATGCTGTGAAAGAAGCTAGTCCCAGAAGATCACATACTGTATGATTCCATTTATATGAAATGTCCAAAATAAGAAAATATTCTATGGAAATAAAATAGATTAGTGTTTTCCTAGGGCTGGGTGTTGGGGGAAATGGAGAATGACTGCTAATGGGTATGGAGATTCTTTCTGGGGTAAAGAAAATGTTCTAAAATTTACTATAGAGTTGCATAACTGTGTGAATATACTAAATCCCACTGAATTATACACTTAACAGGTGAATTGTATGCTATGTGAGTTATATATCAAGTTGGTATGTTTTTAAAAGGTTAAAAGGATGTCTTTTTTTTTTTTTTTTTTGGCCATGCCATGTGGCATGCGGGATCTTAATTCCCCAACCAGGGATCAAACCTGTGCCCCCTGCATGGAGAGCGTGCAGTCTTCACCACCAGACCGCCAGGGAACTCCCTAGGATGTCTTAAATACAGATACAGAGCAGGTTCAGCATTGTTGACCTTGGTTAAATCACACTTGTCAGTACAACCCCTGCCTCAGCAGTGTTGGGTTCTCCCCCTATCTTGGGCTGGAGGCAGCGCTTCAGTTGTGATTACTAGGGTCAGGCCAATTAATGGTAGCCTACCATCTGGCCAGCAGCATTAGTGGTCTCTGGGAATATCTATTTTGTGGAGATGAATGGACCCAATAAAGTTGGGGTAAAGAGTCACCAGCCCACAAATCCCAGGTAATCATATTAAGGGATCCAGCCTGCTCTGTCTAGTGTTATTACTTTCTCCCTGTGGAAAGAAAGAATATGACACTCCGGGGAACTAAGTCTGTCGTTTACCCAGTCAGTCAACATTTAGTGAGCACCCACAGTGTGCAGAGCTAATACAGGGCCAGGATTTTTTTTTTTTAATAGAAAAGTTCTTCCCTCGAGGGATCTGCAAGATTAATGAAGACGTTCTGTCTGCCCTCTGGGAGCCCTCGAACTGCTGGGGGAGAGATTCTCGGGTTTCAGGGGTCTCCTAATCTGTTGGGGAAATGAGATTAACTGCCCAATTTAAGGATGCAAAGATAAGGGACATCATCTCGCAAACTGAAGACATGAGGGCTATGGGACCTGAGTGTTAATTAAGATGTGAGCAAAGCCCAAGTTAATGATGTCTTATATGAGTGTGCTTCGGAAGAGGTTGAGGGACAAAAATGGCAGACCAAAATGGGGAGGGTGTCCTGAGGGTCTCTACAAAGGGGGAGAGAGAAGCCACTCCAGAATGCAAAAGTAGTAGCATATAAAAAGAAACAAGTTTCTGTCCTGAAAGACACTCCAGTCTAGTTGAATCACATCTAACAAGCTCATTAGAGCTGAAAAGGGACAGGAGGGAGGGTGGCGAAGGGTGTCAGTTTTAAGGATATAGGAGTGTCTCAGAGCCCCAGGCTTAAGATTCCCAGCCCTCAGGGCTAGAGTGCTAGGTGACACAGAGACATCATCCCTTGCCATTTGTTATCCTGCTTCTCTGCCTCTGAGTCAAACGTTCTCTTTCACTCCAGTCTGATTCTCTGCCTCCCAGACTGCATGATGTAAAATGGTTGCTTGCTTATCTGTTTTTAGGCTACTCTGCTTTAAAAAAAAAAGTTTTGAAAGGAAAGGATGGGAATCTCAGTCCAACTCTAGATTCCCTGAGGGAGGGACTTGTTTGGCCTTGCTAGGGTGAACCAGTGCACTCACTCCTTGTTCAGTCAACTGTGGCCAGAATGTTCGGTCACCCTGCACCAACCTGGCAGCTCTGAGTCACTGCAGGGATGGGGAGGGGGGTGCATGGGGAGAGGAGAGTACCAGAGAAGATGGTCTGAGCTGAGCGTGCAACAGATAATTGCAATAATTTATAACAAATGCTGCGGGTGGGAGGATGGGATTCAAATCTGATTAAAAGATGAGTGGCCTTTAGGTGGAGAAAACTGGGGAGGATGCCGTAATAAAGCACAGGATGAGGACTTCCATGGTGGTCCATTGGTTAAGACTGCACTCCCAATGCAGGGGGCCCAGGTTCGATTCCTGGTGAGGGAACTAGATCCTGCATGCTGCAACTAAAAGAGCCCGCATGCCACAGCTAAAATCCCCGCATGCCACAACGAAGGTCCCGCACACGGCAGCAAAGATCCCGCGTGCCACAGCTAAGAACCAGGCACAGCCAAATAAATAAATAAATTTTTTTTTTAAAGGCAAAGGATGGAATACTACCCAGCAATAAAAAGGAGCAAATCTGGCACATGCAATAACTTGACTGAAATCTCCACAGAATTAAGCTAAATTTGAAAGCATTTTAAATTACATACTATATATTCTGTTCATTTAACACTCTTGAAATTTCAAAATTATAGAAATGGAGACTAGGCTACTGATGCTGGAGGTTAGGTAGAAGGGAGGTTGGGGTGTGAGGGCTATGTGAGGAAGGGGTCCTTGTGCTGTATCTTGACTCTGGTGGTGGATCCACAAACCTACGTGTGATAAAAATGCATTGAACCAACTGTAATGAGAACCAGAAAAATGGGAAATTGAATAAGGTAGGTGAATTGCATCAATGTTGATATCCTGGTTGTGATATTGTACTAAGGTTTTGCAAGATGTTGCCACTGAGGGAAGCTGCATTAAAAGGTGCATGTGAGGGCTTCCCTGGTGGCGCAGTGGTTGGGAATCCGCCTCGCAAGGCAGGGGACACGGGTTCGGGCCCTGGTCCGGGAAGATCCCACATGCCGCGGAGCACCTAAGCCCGTGTGCCATAACTACTGAGCCTGTGCTCTAGAGCCCACAAGCCACAACTACTGAAGCCCGCGTGCCTAGAGCCCAGGCTCCGCAACAAGAGAAGCCACCACAATGAGAAGCCCGCGCACCACAACAAAGAGTAGCCCCCGCTCGCCACAACTAGAGAAAAGCCTGCGCACAGCAACGAAGACCCAACGTAGCCAAAAACAATAAATAAAATAAATTTATTAAAAAAAAAAAAAAAAAGTGCATGGGAGGGTTTCCCTGGGGGCGCAGGGGTTGAAAGTCCGCCTGCTGATGCAGGGGACACGGGTTTGTGCCCCGGTCCGGGAAGATCCCACATGCCGCGGAGCGGCTGGGCCCGTGAGCCATGGCCGCTGAGCCTGTGCGTCCAGAGCCTGTCCTCCGTAACGGGAGAGGCCACAACAGTGAGAGGCCCGCGTACCGCAAAACAAAAACAAAAACAAACAAAAAGGTGCATGTGATCTATTATTTCTTACAATTGTACATGAATCTGCAATTACCACAGAATTAAAGGTTTATTTTCTAAAAAAGAGCAGGAGCTTCAAAAAGCAGGTCATGACAAGGAAATTGCAACAATCCGTGTGATGAGAGCACGGCGTCCCTAGTGGGGCAGAGTGAGAAAGGAGGCTGGAAAGAAGGTTAAATCCAGCCTGGGGAAGGCCTTGTATACCATCCTGAGGAATAATCTGGATTTGGTCCTATTAAAGGCAATAGAGAGCTTTTGAGGTCTTTTAATAGGGGAGTGATGGAGTCAAACATATTCTAGAATGATCCCTGTGGTTCTAGGTTGTGGAAGCACTGTGGAGAATGGATTGGGTGTAATAATCAGGGGAAGCCGGGAGGAAGGGAGACCAGTTAGGAGACCACTACAGTGGTTCAAGAGAACCACAGGAGGGCCTGGACCAGACAGTGGAGATGCAGAAGGGAGGGAAAACCAGAGCTATTTAGGAGTTGAAATCAACAGGACTTTTGTGATCAATTAGGTGCCAAAGAATGAGGTTATATTAATTTCCATAACAACACTAACTGGGTGCCTTAAAGCAAGAGAAAGTTATTCTTTCACAGTGGCAGATTCTGGAGGCTCTTAGAAGTTCAAAACCAAGGTGTTGGCAGGACCACACTCCCTCCCGAGGCTGGAGGGGACAGTCTGTCCTTTGAGTGGCTGTTGGCATCCCTTGGCTTGCAGCGTCATGCCAGTTTCTGCCTCCGTGGTCACAATACCTCCTCTTCTCAGTGTGTCTCCTCCTCCAAGTGTCTCTTAAGGGCACTCCTCATTGGATTTAGTACCCACCTAGATAATCCAAGATAAGTGCCTCTCAGGATCCTTAATCACATCTTTCTTCTTATAAGGCAGTATACTTTATCCATATAAGGTAGTAATTATAAGACATGGACATCTCTTTTCAACCTGCTACAGAGAGGTAACTATGATTTTGACCCAGACCACCAAGATAGATGATACAGAAGGAAGAGTTGCTCTCAGACAGAGAGTTTAAGTTTTAAGCATATCGAATCTGAGGAACTTGCAGAGATAGACAGTAGATGATTGGAGAAATGTTTCTGCAAGAAGGTGGGTTGGGGGACTTCCCTGGTGGTCCAGTGGTTAAGAATCCGCCTTCCAATGCAGGGGACGTGGGTTCGATCCCTGGTTGGGGAACTATGATCCCACATGCCACGGGACAACTAAGCTCGTGCGCCACAACTGGAGAAAAGCCTGTGTGCCACAATCAAGACCTGATGCAGCCAAATAAGAAGATGGGTTGGAGCTGCAAGTTGTTACTGACACAGGGCAGTGTAGCTGCAGCCATGGGAATGAGTGTGCTAACGTGGAGGGTCAGTTGAGGACAGGCCCTGAATAACGTCAACCTTAGGGGCTAGGCAGCCATCCAAGAAGAAGAAAGCTGCCACCTGAAAGCCAAGGGGTGAAACAGCTTCAGAAAATGAGTTCAGTAGTGTCAAATCCTAGCAGGTAAATTAGGTGCAAAGGAATCATTAACAAAGGAAAAGAAAAACATATGGAAAGAAGACGTGCAAGTGAAGTATAAGGTGATGGAGACCTAAGTAATTTAGTCAGTTGTAGCTATATCTGTAGGGATAGAAAGAAACCTTTGATTTCAGGAACTAAATGCTGACAGGCAGGTGCGCTTCTTTTCTCTCCTTTCAAAAACCAGTATTTGCTCATTAAAGAACATTTGAAATGCATGAAATAGAAAATAAAAGAAATATAGTTCCATCAAGCAATCACTATTAACATTTCCATCCAGTTCTTTCTATGCATAGGTGACCTTAAAAAAAAAAAACATTTAATTATTTATACATGTGTGCTCCTGTGTGTGCATAGCCACCTGCCTTGATTTCAAACATAAGGATCCTTCTCTAAATCCTCCTGGAGGATCTGTCTCCAGGTAGGGAGACTGAGTTCTGGACCTTGGTGAGGCTCCCCCAGGGCGAGCTGCAGGAGCCTCGGCCTCCCAACCTGGGCCATCTTCCTGCACCTCCTCCCGCAGAAGCTGCCGCACTGGTTTGGCCTGGACAAACACCAGGCACTTTTCTCTGGGTCAGTATTTCACATCCGTTGTCAGAGGCTAATCCTTTCTCAACATCTGCTCCCTGGGGTGTTGTTCTCTGCCCCCGATACCTCTGATACCACCTGGTCTCTCCACGAGCCCCCAAGGCAGAGGTGCTTTCTCCACCTTACTGCTTCTTGGTGTTGATCCTACTCTCCATTTTGAATCCTATACCCTTTGCCTGAGCCAATAATCTCCCGCTAGTTACAAGAAGAAGCCCCCTCCATCTGGAAGCCTTCTTTGATTACTGAACACACAGGTGCCTGGTTGTCTCCTGTTGAATTCAGTGACCCCTGCCTAGTCTTCAGCCAGCACAATCTAGTCCCTGCCATCCCCTCCGTGCTTTTGTAGTGAAATGGTCGATTCCCCAGAATCTGCCAGGGGCCCAGAACACATTCTGACCAAACGTCCGGCTCGCCACCATGTGCTACCTGACTGCGGCTTCCTGCTGTCAGTGTGTGGGAGCCCAGAGGACACACTTTTATTTGAACAGCATCTCGAGATAGGGCTGAGAAAACCAACGCAAAGGTGTGACAAAATATACTGCAGAGAGTAACTAGAGATTCTTTCCAATGTTTGTGTTTTGCTCCCCACCACTGGCTGGAAAAGGCATTTTCCAATTGCATTTCTTTTGATTTATGCCTGGCTTGTTCCTCTAATCAGCTCCCAAGAAAAGGCACAGACTCTCTTCTCTGTTCCTTCCCCTCAGTGCAAATCTCTGACCTCAGGAGTCATCACATATTATTTAAATCCAAGATACATTGAGTGTTTACTACCAGTTAAGCGCTCTTGTCATCCTCTTTTATAGAGGAGGGAGCCAGGGCTTAGTGAGGATGAGGACTTGACGAGGGTGGCACAGCTGCAGGAGGCCAAGCTGGACCGGGGTTTAGGTTTGTAACACAGAATCCTGCTGTGGGGGAATGGGTGGGGTGGGTGTGGTGCCTGAGGCCAACTTCCTCTTGCCCACCCATTCTGCCCTCTGCAATAAAGTTCATAGTCCAGGAAATCCCCTGCAAGTGACAATGACTCTGAAACTTTCCCGAAGATAAAAACTGCTTGGCCAGGGCCCCACTCACCACTTGCCATCCCTTCAGCTGATGCTTAGTAACTCTTCCTTTACCAGTAGTCAGGCTTTCCAGCTACCTTCAAGTCAGGACAGATTCTCTTAAAGAGGCCCTAGGGACATCCAGGCCCATCCCCCATTATGGAGAACCCATCCCTGCCACCCCACCCAACCCATTATCCCTTCCTTCCTTTCTTCCGGGAGTTTTTGCAGCTCAGCTCTCACTCAGCCAAAGGGAAGCAACTGCTAATGTTAAGCAGTAAGGAGACTTAAGTAGGGGCCCAGGAGGTACTTTTTAAACAGGAATTTACTCAGGTTCAGGAAACAGCTATAAAGGGCATCTTGGCAATGCAGGCCCTCCATCTCCTGGTTGTAAACCCCAGGCAATGCCATACAGAGTGTCTGTTTATCAGTTGTCATGGATTCAGGAAGCCATACAGACCTGCCCATCACCAGGGCATCCCCAGGCCCTGCCTCCAGAAATGACCACCCCTGAATTGAAATCCATTCTTGGAAAGAAACTGAGGAGGAGCTTTTACAATTTTCTTAGGCTTCACACCCTTTGTTGTTAGGAAATTCTTTCTGTAGCCAACTTCAGTCCCTGTTAATATATTCTGAACAACAGAATTGTTTTTGTTGTTGTCCCCCATTTAATTTGAATAAAATAATAGGCAATGAATGTTTGTATGACAAGCATTGTATTAAGCACTTTGTACTTGGTCATTTTAATTCCCACAAAAAGCCATTAATCATTACTGTATAAACAGTTAATGATTAAAGGTATCATTAATATACCCATTTTACAGATGGGGCACCAAGACTTAGGTTGAGTAAATTACCCAACATCATACAATAACAGAGTAGGGATTTGAATTCAGATAGTCCCAACTTCAGGGCCCATGTGCTTAATTAAGTATTAATGCTCTGTATCTCCCTACAATTTTCCTTTCCCCAAATGGGATCGTTCCACCTGCATATATACCTGTCCACAATATTTCCCCTTGAGGCAGGCAACCTAGAACTGGTCCCAAAGACCCTGAATAGAGTCATATTAGGGACCAGGGCCATGGAAGCTTTCCATTCCACGTCCTAATTCAATCTCTGACCACATCCACACCAGCCTTTCCCCTGTATGGCCCCATCTTGTTAATATCCTTCTTAACAAAATGGTTCCTGAGCCTAACTGGAGGACTGTGAGCCATTCAGGAAAGCTCCAACAGACCAGTAGCTCTGGTCACAAGCGGAAAATAAACCCCTCTTTGCAGAGCAGCTGTATTTGCTAATTAAAAATTACTTCAATAGGGCCTCCCTGGTGGCGCAGTGGTTGAGAGTCCGCCTGCCGATGCAGGGGACACGGGTTCATGCCCCGGTCCGGGAAGATCCTACATGCCGCGGAGCGGCTGGGCCCCGTGAGCCATGGCCTCTGAGCCTGCACCTTTGGAGCCTGTGCTCCGCAACGGGAGAGGCCACAGCAGTGAGAGGCCCGCGTACCGCAAAAAAATAATAATAATAAAATAAAATAAAATAAATAAAATTACATCAACAAAATGCCATAAGGAAAAGATACCTGGGGAGGCATTATGCTCTCAGCAGTTTTGGTAGGAACTCAGCATTGAATTCCAACTGAGGAAACAGCAGAGAAAAACACTGTGATCAGCTCCTGTGGCTGGGTTCTCCCTCACACATCACATAGGCCACTACATCCCTCCCTCTTATTCTCTACCCCACTGGGCTTGTCACTGCCCCAGCCCCACACCTTCTGACCCCATAGAGTAGGCAGGCTTGTGGTAAGGAGCCCAAACTCGAACCAGACAACCTGGCAGCAACCTTCAGCAAGTTACTTAGCCTCTCTTGGCCTTGGTTTCCCCACTTATGAGTGGCAAATGAGTTAAAATGTTCAAAGCATTTAGAACAGGGTCTGACACATTGATTGGAAACAATAAATGTTCCACTCTTCCATGTAATTCATAGCCCTGTAAAATTGGGCAGGCCACTTTGAAAGAGGGCATGATGTAGTGATTAAGAGCACTTGGTTTGAAGTCAGATAACCTTGCCCTTGAATCCTAACTTTCAACAACTTATTTAACCTCTCTGAACCTCAGTTTCCCTATTTGTAAAATGAACCTAATAACATCTACCTCTCATTAGGATTGTTGAGAGGATTAAATGAGACAATATATGTAAGGGGCTTAGCACAGGGTCTGGATGGAAGTAAGCACTCAATAACTGGCCTTTGTTACTATTATTATTAACTCTCTGAACTTCAGCCCCTTCATGTATGACTTGGAGACACCACTGCCCTATGAATTCTGTGAAGCCTGAAGGACATGCCATCTAGTTTCCCCTCCACTCTCCTGCTCTTTTAGGATGTTCCAACTACTGCCTGTGTGACACTCACCTGTCAAAGCCAACTCAAAATACTGCCTCTTCCCAGAAGCCTTCCTGGGTCCCTACCCAGTGCTTTAGAGCCCCTGACTGGTTCTGACTTGAATTCAGAGTCACTTGGTCCCGTTCTTGTCTCCTGCCCATTCTACCGGCTGAGCCAGAAGTCCCAGGGGACAGAACCTCTTCCTATTCAATATCTTCCCAGCGGAGAAGCTTAAACCACCCATCTGCCATCTTACCTTGAGACCAAGAAAGATGTTGGCTGAGGTCAGCCTTTGTTACTGACCAGGCCTGGGTAGGCATGGCTCCAGAGCCCCCAGCAGGAAGCGGGGAGGCAGATGTGGCTGTGCGGGCCTCTTCAGCCTCAGACTCATTGGGTAGCTGAGCTAAAGAGCAGGACCCTGAGCCCTCTGGTGGGGAGTCTGGGCTTCCAAGTAACATTCCATTCCGCTTACTCCCTCCCAGGGCCTTTTCAAGGGCACCAAGGGCACTTGATGCTTTAGGACTGCCCACATAATGACAAAAACTAAGATGCACTCACATGCCACATGAAATGTCATTTATACATAAACTCTGTACAAGTGGAACTGCAGTTAATTGGTTGACGTTTTTGTCTTATAGCCATTTATTTAAATACGAATTTTCATTTTGCAATTTTCTTTGTTCATTTTGAAACCAAAACCTTTTTTCCATCTTTCAACCACAGTCCCTAGGCCCTAAGCCTATGTCTAAGGTATGGGCCGGCAGTGCCTGGTTAGAGTCCCAAATCCCAGTGCTTGTCAATTCCTGGGCCCATCTGGACCACCCGACCATATCTATCCACCCAACTATCTATCATCTATGTAGCATCTATCTACCTACCTATCTATCCATCATCATCTCTGTAGGCTGCCTAAACTAATAAAGGCAACTGGACAGAGGGTAGAAAAGCCGCACGTGGTGTGAGACTGCCCTCTAGAGGTTACTCCAGGAAGGTGCAGGTGGGGAGCCCCCTCAGCCGTCAGGCTGAGATCAACCCCACCGTTCACTCACTGACATTTATTGAGTGCCTACCTATACCAGGCATCCTGTACGCACTTTGGGAACAAAGGGTAAGAGACAGGAATAAAGTTCATCCCTGTCATCTGGGAGGTCACCATTTTGTAGCGGTGACTACAAACACAAACACACAATTACAATTCAGTGCAATGACTACTGTAATATATGTGTGTACCAAGTTCCATGGGAGCACCGGGGGGATGTGAATAAGTCTGGGACAGTAGGGGAAGTGTCACCCCAGGGGAGGTGACATTTTACTTGGACTTCGGAGGATAAGTAAGCATTTTCCAGGCAGCGCTAGAGAGGGAAGACATTCTGGGCAGAGGGAACCGCATGAGCAAAGGCAATGCACTGCAGAAGTGTGAGCTTGTTGGGGGGCAGTGAGAGGTGCCGTGCAGCTGGAGTGTGCATAGCATGGAACAGCGCAAGACCCGCCTAGAGAGGCAGGTGGCGCCAGATGGTGACGCAGCTCCCATTTGAAAAACAGGGACATGCTACTCTGGCCAGGACCCTGTGCCCAACAAGAGGGAGGAATGTCTCTCCATTCCCATGGGTTTGGTTAAGGTCTTGCATTGGCCTCATTTCTCCCCTGCCCCTCACATCACTACCTAAGGATGCTTCTAAATCACAGTCAGGTTGCTCCTGATTTCTGCCTGCTTAAACCTCTCCATTGGCACATCAACAGGCACAGGGCAAAGGCCAGACTCCCAGCCTCACATATAAGGGCGTGAGTTTGGGGCTCTTTCAAGGAGAAAGTTCTTTACACAATGGGGGTTTATTACGAGGCCGCACGAGGAAGGCAGGAGGACAGGAGTCTCAGCTGCCAAACAACCAGGCCGTGCAGTGACTGGAAGGCGACTGAGCAATCTTGAAGGCTGCAATACAGCTGTGAGGGAGACAGTCCTTTACTGGCAAACATGACACATTCCTACAAAAGTGTATGAGAGTGATATGTCTGAAAGCTGAACAATAGATTCGTGTGTTAGAGGAAAGAAAGTTCTGGCCCCAGGGAGCAAAACAAAAAACATATCTCAAAATACCTAAACATGGTCCAGAAGCAGAATAAAATAGTGACTAAGAGTACTGGTCCTGGCACCAGGCTGCCTGGCTGCATCACTTATTACCTATGAGATTCTGGGGAAATTAATTAATTGACTGCTCTCTGCCTCAGGTTCCTTTCTATACTAGTGCCCATTTCATACATTTTTGTGCAGATTACAAGTTTCACACGTGTCCTGTGTTTGAAATAGAGTGTCCACATAGGAGCCACTCAATAAACATTCTCTATTATGATTCATGCAGGCCTTGGGGCAGAGAGGCCTAATTACCCCCGAATTACTACTCTCCACTACCTAGTCTCCCTTTCTTCTGGTTGGTAATGGAAACCCCACCCTCAAGGATAAGGGGTAGTCCAGCCAGAGACCAGATTTCATCACCCTCCTTGCAGCCCGCTGTGGCCATGTGACCGAGTTCTGGCCAATAGGAGGCAAGCAGTACTGAGGTACTCAACTTCTGGATCCCGTCCTTAGAAGGAGAAAA
>NW_006791954.1:1945786-1953281 GCF_000442215.2 Lipotes vexillifer | reverse complement strand
ACGTCTCCCCTCCCTGCTGATGAGAAGTGGCTTAGACACAGAGATGGAAGCACATGCTGAAGGTGGCAGAGGCACTCCAAAAGCCTCAGGCTGCTCCCCTCTTACTGCTACATGAGAAAGAATTGATCTGTCTTACCTAAGCCACTGTATTAGGGGCCTCTTTTTTACAGCAGTTTAGTGTGTAACTTTAATGAATGCAGTATCTTTTTCTAAAGTAATCCTTCCCCGTTAGAATAGTGGGCAAGAGGCACAAAGAGATAGTTTACTCACATACATCGGAAAAAAAACATCTAAAAATGGCCTTTAAATAGATGAAAGTATGCTCAATTTTACTCTCAATTTTACTCATGAAGAAGAGAAATGCAAATTAAAAGTACACCGTACCCCTATTTCTCATTTATCAGATTGACAGAAATTCAAAGGCTTGACCACATACTCTGTTGGAGAGGCTGTATGGGAAACACACACTTTCATATTTTGCTGCTGTGACATAAGAAAAATATATTTGGTCTCTGCCACTGTTGCCTGACACTGAGCCCCTAAAACCCTAGGGATTTCCTGAGTGTAGGGGTGATAAGCCCCTTTCAACTTTACCTGAATTTATTCTAGTGAGGTGACTCTTGGAGGATGGGGGCCGGTTGCCAGAGGAATCAACCACAAGATCAGAGGGTTGGAACTTTCAGCTCCATCCCACACCCACCTCTGGGGAGGGGAGAAGGTCTGAGGATCAAATGAATCACCAATGGCCAATGATTAAATTAATCATGCCTGTGTAATGGAACCTCCATTAAAATCCTAAATGAATGGGTTCAGGGAGCTGCACACAGAGGTGCTGCGTGGCTGGTGCACCTGGTGAGGGTGGGGGAGCTTCGCACCCCTTCCCCACATACCTTGCCCTGTGAACCTCTTCCATCTGGCTGTTCCCGAGTTACATCCTTTATAATCCACCAGTAAGAGTATGCAAAGTGTTTCCCTGAGTTCTGCGAGCCATTCTAGGAAATTATTGAACCTGAGAGGGCTTCCCTGGTGGCGCAGTGGTTGGGAGTCTGCCTGCCAATGCAGGGGACACGGGTTCGATCCCTGGCCTGGGAGGATCCCACATGCTGCAGAGTGACTAAGCCTGTGCACCACAGCTGCTGAGCCTGCACTGTGGAGCCCACAAGCCACAACTACTGAGCCCGCCAGCCACAACTACCGAAGCCCGCGCGCCTGGAGCCCGTGCTCTGCAACAGGAAGAGGCCGCGACAGTGAGAAGCCCGCGCAAAAGTAAAAACAACTAAATGTGGGAAGCCCTGATTTACGGCTGGTGGGTCAGAAGTATGTGAGGCCTGGACTTACGACTAGTGTCTGAAGCAAGGAAGCAGCTTTGTGGGCCTGAGCTCTTAACCTGTGGGGTCTTGGGGTCTGCTCTAACTCTGGGTAGTTAGTGTGTGAATTGAATTCTAGGACACCCAGTTGGTGTCCGCAGAGAATTGGAGAATTGGTTGGTATAGGAAAAAACCCCACACATTTGGTGTCAGAAGTATTGTTGGTGTTTAGAGGAAACAGTTTTCCTTTAGCTGGTGGGAGTGCAAAATGGTACAACCCCTATGGAGGAGGATCTGGCAATATCTAACAAAATAGGCATTGACCCTTTGACCTGGCAATCCCACGTCAAGAATTTACCCTGAACATAACCCTCGAACAGTATTTAAAAAAAAAAAAATACACACAGGTTTTTCAGCATTATTTGTAATAGCAAAGTATGAGAAACAAATGCCCAAACACAGGAGATTGGCTAAAGAAATTCTAGTACATCCCTGCAGTGGAGTACTAAGCAGCTATAAAAAAGGAACAAGAAAGTTTGCTTTGAACTGATATAGAGTCACGGTCAGGATGTATCATTAAGTGGAAAAAGCAAGATACAAAAGAGTATGCAGATATCCCCTGCTTCTCAAAAGTTCACTTTACACCACTTTGCTTTTACAGAAGACCTACATTAGTACCTGTTTTTGCTAAGCAAAAGAATTCTGAAGAGGATTTTTGCTTTAAGAAAAAAGGTGAAAGGGGGGACTTCCCCGGTGGTCCAGTGGTTAAGAATCCACCTTCCAA
Organism: Lipotes vexillifer; assembly: GCF_000442215.2. Classification (NCBI taxonomy): domain Eukaryota; kingdom Metazoa; phylum Chordata; class Mammalia; order Artiodactyla; family Lipotidae; genus Lipotes; species Lipotes vexillifer. The sequence goes on along the minus strand of NW_006791954.1, from coordinate 1,951,190 downwards.
TGCAGGGGACGGGGGTTCGATCCCTGGTCTGGGAACTAAGATCCCACATGCTGCAGGGCAATTAAGCCCACAAGCTGCAACTAGAAAGAAGCCCACCCACCGCGACAAAGATCCCACATGCTGCAACGAAGACCCGAAGCAGCCAAATAAATACATATTTAAAAAAAAAAAAAAAAAAAGGGGAATTAAAAAAAAAAAAAAAAAAAAGGTGAAAGGGAATTCCCTGGCGATCCAATGGTTAGTGCTCTCACTGCCAAGGGTCTGGATTCATCCCCGGTCAGGGAAATAAAATCCCACAAGCCGCCTGGAGCGGCCAGAACAAAAGAAAGAAAGAAAAGCGCTCAGCTTTGCAGCTAACTGGGCAGCGGGAGTGGCGCCACCAGGCTCCTTCCCTGGGAACTACACTCAACATCTCAGCATCAAGCCACTGTAGCTTTGAATGAGTCGGTGAGCATCTGTGATTTATCTCAGTTTATTTTGTGCATCCCATTAGCAAGATGTGTCCGAAGGTAATTGTTTCTTCACTTCACGCCATTTTATTTTATGAAAGATTTCATAGGAACACTCTACTTTCAGATAGCAAGGGAAACCTGTATATGTATAGAAGACTACCTTTCATATAAAAGAAATATTCCCAGTCACAAATGGGATTAAGGAAGGGGGAGGGAAGAATTAGCAGTAGCTACAAAGAAAACTAAACAAATGAAAGAATGAGACAATTATTTCCAGGCAAACCAAAAAACTGCATAAGAAAGGGAATGTAATTATAGCATAATATGTGGCTTAGCTGGGAGTCATAGTTATTTAGTCATAAAATGTAAATGTTAAATGTTGAATTAACCAAAAATTATGATATGTGTAGTGTGGAGGTGTACAGGAGGAGAAATCAGGAACTGAAGGGAGCTCTATGCTCATCTACCATAATAATAAGTAAAATGGGTAATGTCTAATGTTGAGAAATTAGGCGTTAACAGTATAAGCATATTGCTTAGAAATATGGTGGTAATACCAGAGGAAACAGCTAGAAATGTTAGATGAAAATAGTGGCCTCTGAGAAGTAGGGAGGGGTCAGGCAGGGAACTGATATTTTCCATTATAAGCCTTTTAGTATCATTTGCTTTTTTTTAATATCTTTTTTTAAATTTTTATATTTATTTATTCATTCATTCATTCATTTTTGGCTGCGTTGGGTCTTTGTTGCTGCACGTGGGCTTTCTCTAGTTGCGGTGAATGAGGGGCTACCCTTCATTGCAGTGCACAGGCTTCTCATTGCGGTGGCTTCTCTTGTTGCAGAGCATGGGTTCTAGGTGCACGGGCTTCAGTAGCTGTGGCGCGTGGGCTCTGTAGTTGTAGCACACGGGCTTCATTGCTCCGCGGCATGTGGGATCTTCCCGGACCAGGGATGGAACCCATGTCCCCTGCAGTGGCAGGCAGATTCTTAACCACTGCGCCACCAGGGAAGTCCTCATTTGCTTTTAAATGGTGTAAATATATTATGTTGACTTCAAAAACATGTTTTTCACTTAAAAAAAATAAATGAAAAATTAAGAACAGGAGACTCCATACTAGCAGTAAAAGCTAGTAGAGCGTGAAGGGAACTGGGGAACCCACTTCTGTTCTCACTTGGTCAAACCACATTCTATCCCTCTGATGTGAGCAAAGACCGCACAGGGGAATATTACTGGCAATTATCTGACCCAATCCTGAGATGTTTGGGTTTTTAAAACAGAACAAAGGACTTAACTTGGGTTCCCCCAGAAGCAGACCCTGAGTCTGTTTTTGAGGACAAATAGTGTTATTGGGTGGTAATCCCAGGAAGCATGGGCAGAGAGGGGTGTGGGGGAGTGAGGGGAGGAATGCAACACAAGATGTGTTCTGCAGCAGATGATTGCTATGGGCAGCTGGGGCTCAGTCCTTACAGAACCCACCTCAGAGCTGTCCCAACCACGAGTGAGAAAGCTGGGGTATTTATCCACCAACTCCTACCCACCATTGGTTGAGGGCCACCCCCAGAGCTGTTAACTCCCACCAGCTGTCCCGTTTCTGGCCTGCCCCAAGGAGGTCACCTCACTTCAACAGCAGAGCGTGCCTCAAGTGGGAAGTTGCAGGTGCGTGATGTCGAGAACCATGTGTGTGGAAGGGAAGGTACATGAGGGGAGAGTGGACGCGTGGAAGGGATACGGGAGGGACACTGACGTTGTCTGCCACAGGACTGAAAGGAACGGAACATGCTTTTCTTTTGGCCAGGGGTGAAGCTTCTCAAGAAGGGGCTGGGATGCACTGTACTGTGTGTCCTATAAGAAGGGAAAGGGGGGAGAACTGAGGGGACAGAGAAAGCTGAGTGAGAGGGACCGTCCACATTAAACACCCTCCTTTCTAAGGCTTAGGATGGGAAGACCCTTCCCTTTTATGGTACGAGGGAACACGTAACAAAGTTACTGCTTTTTTTCCCCATACTCTACTGGTCTTTTCAGCTCCTTTAGTCATTGTTGCCTGGTGTGTGTTCCACGAAGGGAAGACAGGACATCACTTTACAGGGGTCTTCTGTCGAGCTAGCCCAGATTTCTAGGTGGAGTAACTGCTAGTCACCCCCTGACGGTGTCAGCTTTGCCTAAAGACTCTTCTGTCACAGCCACCAGGCAAGTACAGCAGTTCCAGGCATAAATCCAGACGACAACGTCCCGAGTAAGAAAAACAATTAGTTATCCTTCTTGTATCTCTTTCTTAGAAATCCCCTGGAAGACTTCCCCTCATATATCATTGGCCAAACTTGGGTTTGATGTACAGGAACCAACCATCCTGGTTTGCCTAGGACTGAGGGTTTTCTGGGCTGTGGGTCTTTCATGCTAAAACCAAGACAGTGCCCTCAACATAAAAACAAAAGCAAACAAACAAACAAAAAAATGATTAAAAAATGGGCAAAGGACCTATTGAAAAATAGATATTTTTCAAAAAAAGACATACAGATGACCAACAGACACATGAAAAGATGTTCAACATTGCTAATCATCAGGGAAATGCAAATTAAAACCACAATGAGAGATCACCTCACACCTGTCAGAATGGCTATCATTCAAAAGACATCAAATAACAAGAGTTGGAGAGGTAGAGAACAAACATATGGCCACCAAGGGGGGAAAGCGGCGAGGGGTGGTGCTGTGATGAACTGGGAGATTGGGATTGACATGTATACACTGATGTGTATAAAATGGATGACTGGGCTTCCCTGGTGGCGCAGTGGTTGAGAGTCAGCCTGCTGATGCAGGGGACGCGGGTTCGTGCCCCGGTCCGGGAAGATCCCATATGCCGTGGAGCAGCTGGGCCCGTGAGCCATGGCCGCTGAGCCTGCGCGTCCGGAGCCTGTGCTCTGCAACGGGAGAGGCCACAACAGTGAGAGGCCCGCATACCACAAAAAAAAAAGGATGACTAATAAGAACCTGCTGTATAAAAAAATAAAATTAAATTTTAAAAAAAAACTCAAACAAACAACAAAAAAAGAGTTGGCAAGGATGTGGAGAAAAGGGAACCCTCATGCACTGTTGATGAGAATGTAAATTGGTGCAATCACTATGGAAAACAATATGGCGGTTCTCCAAAAAGAATAGAATTGCCATATGATCCAGAAATTTCACTTCCAGGCATTTACCTGAAGAAAACAAAACCTCTAATTTGAAAAGATATATGCACCCTTATGTTCAACCTAAGTGTCCATTAATAAATGAATGGACAAAGAAGATGTAGTGTATATATATATATATATACACACATATACATACATATATACATACATGTAATGGAATATTATTCAGCCATAAAAAATGAAATCTTGCCATTTGTGACAACATGGATGGATCTAGAGACTATTATGCTAAGTGAAATAAATCAGACAGAGAAAGATAAATAATGTACGATCTCACTTATATGTGCAATCTAAAAATCAAAACTAAAACAGACTCATAGATACAAAGAACAAGTGGGTGGTTGCCAGAGGGGAGGGGGTGGGGGTTGAGTGAAATAGGTGCAGGGGATTAAGAGGTACAAACCCCCAGTTATGAAATAAATAAGCCACAGGAATGTAATATGCAGTATAAGGAATATAGTCAATAATATTCCAATAACTTTGTAGGGGGACAGATGGTTACTAGACTAACCATGGTGATTGTTTCATAATGTCAAATCACTATGTACTACACCTGGAAACTAACATAATATTGCATGTCAACCACATTAAAAAAAAAAAGGAAAAGAGAAAAAACCAAGACAGTCCCATGCAAACTGGGACAGCTGATCACCCTAGCTCCATGCTATAATACATGTCTTTGGTGTCCTGCTCAAATTCCCTTTGCTGGGCTGGGGATTCCCCTGAGGGTTGACTACTAATGACCCACAGATCGTCTCCAACTCCAAAGAATTGCCTTCAGCTGAACCAGAGCCACCTTGCTGTGGAGGTTACACCATCACCACCACAGCCCCTCCTCAGGGGAGCCTGTAGCCAGTGATTAACTCATGGGGGGTACAAAAGGTTGGCCCCTGGTTCCAAGATGGGAGGAACTGTGTGGTGCAGTTTACACTCCAGAGCTCCCCATGGACTCAGATTGAAGGTAATCTCCAAATGAGACCATGTCCTTGCTTCCCAGATTCCCTCATTTCCCTTCTCCCGAGGGCAGTCCATCTAACAATCAAGCATCCCTGTCTTAGGCTGTGCTCTAGTGAACCCAACAGAAGACACTCAACCATTGCTAAACCAGTCAACGACAAGGGCAATAGAATTGCCATGATTCACTTCAGGTTCTGCCACTGGAGTTGGGATAGGGTCCCCTTCCACTGACACATGTAACACCCTGGAGAAAAAACACCAGCACAAACTGCCCTTCAGAAGGAAGAAAAGGAAGACATGGTTATTAGTCAGGCAATCAAACCAACAGAGATGCCCTAGCAAGTAAAACTCTTGGGAAAGAATGGAAGTAATCTGATTACATCTGGGCTACACATTGTATAAGGAGCAAAGTTTGGGGTTTTATGAAATTTAAGCTTTTACTCCCTGTGAAACACCTCTATATCTTTATAATAAGTCCTCTTATTTTAAAAACAAACTAACTTGCAACCAGAGTCCTAGGTGACATAGAAAGCAGCATCCAGAGTAGGGTTCATTTCACAAAACTTGAGAGATACCGTGGACTTGGCTGAGTTGGGCAGAGGGGTGTGAGAAAGAATATGTGACCACAGAAAGGGGAGGAGCTGGCAGTCCTTGCTACGTGGTAGTGAAGTGGTTGGTTAAGCTCTTCCCTGGTGCCTTTTTTTTTTTTTGGTAGTTTCTCTTTTCTTTATCGAAGTATAGTTAATTTACAATGCTGTGTTAATTTCAAGTGTACAGCAAAGTGATTCATATATATATATATATATA
>NW_006791954.1:1944471-1945776 GCF_000442215.2 Lipotes vexillifer | reverse complement strand
ATATATATATATATATATATATATATATGAATATATATATATATATTCTTTTTCAGATTCTTTTCCATTATAGGTTATTACAAGATATTGAGTAGTTCCCTGTGCTATATAGTAGGTCCTTGTTGGTTACCTATTTTATATATAATAGTGTGTATATGTTAATCCCAAACTCCTAATTTACCTCCCTCACCCCTCCCCTGGTGTCTTTTCGTTTTCAGTCCATGTGTCCACTAAGACCAAGGCTTCAGATGACCTTATAGCAAGATAGAGTGTGCTGGCCATTGTTGTGGACTTCAGTAAGGTGCAGCCAGAGACAAGCTGTTATACAGCAATGGCCCAGCTGACCAAAGATGGTAAAACCCCGGGTGACCTGACGTTGTTGCAGTCATGATCAAGAATTAGCCTTGGGGAATGTAAAATAGCTAGCTAGTGGGAAGCAGCTGCAGAGCACAGGGAGATCAGCTCAGTGCTTTGTGTCCACCTAGAGGGGTGGGATAGGGAGGGTGGGAGGGAGACGCAAGAGGGAGGGGATATGGGGATATATGTATGCATATAGCTGATTCACTTTGTTATACAGCAGAAACTAACACAACATGGTAAAGCAATTACACTCCAAGCAAGATGTTAAAAAAAAAAAAAAAGACTTAGCCTTGGGGGAATTCCCTGGTGGCACAGTAGTTAGGACTCTGTGCTTTCACTGCTGAGGGCCCTGGTTTGATCCCTGGTCAGGGAACTAAGATCCCACAAGCTCCATGGAACGGCCAAAAAATAAAAAATAAATAAATAAATAAAAAAGAATTAGCCTTGGAATGGGAGTTTGGAATTAGCAGAGGTAAACTATTATATATAGAATGGATAAACAACAAGGTCATACTCTATAACACAGGGAACTATATTCAATATTCTGTGACAAGCCATAATGGAAAAGAATATGGAAAAGAATATGAAAAAGAATATATATATGTATAACTGAGTCACTTTGCTGTACAGCAGAAATTAACACAACTTTGTAAATCAACTACACTTCAATAAAAATTTTTTAAGAAATTAGCCTTGGGCTTCCCTGGTGGCGCAGTGGTTAAGAATCTGCCTGCCAATGCAGGCACCACGGGTTCGAGCCGTGGTCCAGGAAGATCCCACATGCCACGGAGCAGCTAAGCCCGTGCACCACAACTACTGAGCCTGGGCTCTAGAGCCTGTGAGCCACAGCTACTGAGCCCGTGCGCCACAACTACTGAAGCCCGCACGTCTAGAGCCCGTGCTCCGCAACAAGAGAAGCCACCACAATGCAAAGCCCGCGCACTG
>NW_006791954.1:1942479-1944445 GCF_000442215.2 Lipotes vexillifer | reverse complement strand
CCCCCCCCCCCCCCGCCTCACCGCAAGTAGAGAAAGCCCGCACGCAGCAAAGAGAAGACCCAACACAGCCCAAAAAAATAAATCAAAGAAGATAAATACAAAAAATTAAAAAACAAACAAACAAATTAGCCTTGAATGCTGCTGAATTGCTGTGTCAGATTTTCTGATTCTCTATACCTCCCCACACCCAGGAATGAAGTTAGAGCATTGATTAGAGAAACTGTAAGATCTTAGCTGTTGGAATGAAGGTATTGATCGATTCATTCAGTCAACAGATATTTGTTGAGCACCTACTCTGGGCCAGGTACTATTCTAAGCACAGTGAATGAACATCCCTGCCCTCAAGGAGCTCATGTAGGAGGGAGAAAGATGATAAATAGTAAACATAACAATTACATTTGTTTGTAACAGTCAGTACAGAACAGTATGTTAGAAGGTGCTGAGTACTGTGGAGGAAATAATAGAGCAGGCTAAGAAATTTGGAGAGAGAATAGGGAAATGGTGGTTGCAATTTTAAATAGAGAGGTCAGGGCAAGCTTCATTGAAAAGGCAAGATTTGAGTGAAGACATGAAAGAAACTAGGGAGTGAGTTACCTGGACATAAAAGGGGAAGAGCAAGAATATGCCTGGGAGTTCAAGCAACAGCCAAAAGGCTAAGGGGGCTGGAGCGGGGTATGGGGTGGGGGGACTTGTAGGACAGGTCAGACAGGTAGTGGGGGGCCAAGTGGGATGGAGTCTGGGCTTTTACTCTGAGAGAAATGAGAAAGCCTTTGCAGGATTTTGAGCAGAGGAGTGACACAGTATACTTATATCTTAAAGGATCTCTCTGGCTGCTGGGTCGGATGAGGATAGCTGATAAGGAAGCAAGTAAAAGCTCGGCAAGTGTTTGGAGGTCTCTGCAGTAACCCAGATGAGAGAATGAAGGCGGTTCAGGCTAGAGCGGTACCATTGGAGGTTTGATCAAGTGGTCAGATCCTGGACGAATTTTGAAAGCAGAACCAGCATAGTTTCCTGGGATCGAATGTAGGGTGTAAGAGAAAACAGCTTTGTTGGAAAAAAAAAAAAACAACCCACCACCAAAACCTCAGATCTCTCCAAACCATCTTTCATTGAGCCCCCTCTGCTGGACAAATGTGAAATTGCCTCCCGTCTTAAAAGACCTTCCCCGTGGTTGTGGAACGCGAGGCTGCAGGGATGACTGACCTTCGAGGGCAGATTAGAGGAGCAAGTCAGAGACCTCCACCCTCATTATTCACCATCCATACCCTGAAGCTAAAGCATGAATTGGAGAATGGGTATAGCTGAGCAGAACCCCCTAGGCAGGCCCAGCTCTGAATCTTCACCAGGCCTGGATATTGTCAAAGAAAGACAAGATTCTTAGTTTGGACTTTTTAGCAGAGAACTCCCAAAGGAAATGCTCAGGTCACCAAAATTTTATGGGAATTGTAGTACCAGAAAAAAAAAAAAGTAATGCTGGCAAACAGGCCTGAGATTTTCTTAAACCAATGTTACAGGAAGACTTGGTCCCAAACCTCATAAAAAGGATACCAGCAATAATAGGAAATAGATGGCTCCCTAGAGGAGACCCTACCCACTGGTCCTCTTTGAAGCAGTCCTGAAGGATGCTGGTTATGTCAATATAAAGGAAGTCCTCCAAGCAGGTAGATCATAGGGACCAAGGAAGTCACTCCACTGCTCAAGAAGTGAGTTATACAATGATGCCAATGTGATTTGCTGTTGCATCATTTACCTATACAGACTTGTCCAGCAAGATACAGCACAGCCCCTGGACCAGTGGCCAAGTACGGTGCTTTCATGGAGGCCTCCCACTAAACCCTTTTCTTAAGAATAACTAATGTGATTCTCCTTTTTTTTTTCCTTTCCCACTATTGCATATGAGTAGTGGTTACTGGTAGGTACTACTAATCAGAATTAAAATTGGGATTTTGTATGGTCAGTAATATGT
>NW_006791954.1:1919955-1942469 GCF_000442215.2 Lipotes vexillifer | reverse complement strand
AATGTACCTTATAATTGATGCTAATGTGAGCATGGATGTTTAGGAATACTTTTAGAAAAAATTCAGTAAATTTATATGAACGTGTCTTGGCCAGCAAAATGCTGGGAGATGCAAAACTGATTTAAAAAATAAATTGTACCATTTGACTTTTTTTTTTTTAATCATAAGAGAGAGGGGGGCTTCCCTGGTGGCGCAGTGGTTGAGAGTCCGCCTGCCGATTCAGGGGACACGGGTTCGTGTCCTGGTCTGGGAGGATCCCACATGCCGCGGAGCGGCTGGGCCCGTGAGCCATGGCCGCTGAGCCTACGCGTCCGGAGCCTGTGCTCCGCAGCGGGAGAGGCCACAACAGTGAGAGGCGTGCGTACCGCAAAAAAAAAAAAAAAAAAAAAAAGAGAGAGGGAGGCATTGGGCTAGAAAGTGGAAGAATTTTGTGCAAAGATAATGACTGAGATCCTTAAACTGAAGGTCTAAGTTATGGACAAAATGGAATGCAATCTGCCTAGTGCTCAAAAAGGTCTTCGCACTGCACCTGCATAAATGAACCAAGTGTCCATGAATCTGTACTGATCCTTGCACCATCTGAGACCTCTGCTGCATGGAAGGAAGCCCAAGTGTGCAGAAGGTGGGGCTCTATCTATTGTTTAGTCCATAAATAACAGGACGATGTGGAGCCACCCCAAGGTAAGATCGAACTTGAACTAGAAGGTTAGATAGACATCAGTGGGAGGTAACACACTTGGAGAATAGCTGCCTCATTATGGTGCCTCTGGCTACTAGCTGGACACAGATGATTTTAGCTTTGGGAAGAAGGTGAGTAGTGGTTATTCTTGAAGTGGTTGGGTCATGCTTAGAGGGCTCATCTTAGGCTGTACTGGGAGAAAGGTGGTGGGGGGATGGGGTTTAGAATATAGTGGAGACTTTTCAAGGTATCTGCCTGGCTAATGGGGGTCTTCACTTCCTCTTCTCTAGTTACTGCCCTTCAATTCTTGATATGGACTCCAACAGTCACGTTTGAAAGGTTTCTTTATGTCTAAATGCATGTTTTGTAATGTTTTGATTTCTCATTTAATTACATTGTGGTCAGAGAATGTGGTCTGTGTGACATTGATTCTTTGGTATTTATTGAAGCTTGTTTTGTTATTTAGTAAGTGGTCAATAAGTGTTCCATGTGTGCTTGAAAAGAATGTGTACTCTTTAACTGCTGAGTGCAGAGTTCTATATAAGTTCACTTAATGAAGGGAGTTAATTGTGTCATTCAAATCTTCTATATCCTGGTTCATTATTGGTCTGTAGATCTGTCAGTTACTGACAGAGATGCATTATCTCCCAACGTGATGCTGAATTTCTGAATTTCCCCTTATAATTATGTCAATGTTCACTTTATATGCATGTTATTAGATGCATACACTTTATTATATTTATTTATTTATTTATTTAATTTATTTTTGGCTGTGTTGGGTCTTCGTTGCTGCCCATGGGCTTTCTCTGGTTGCAGCAAGTGGGAGCTACTCTTTGTTGTTGAGAAGTGTTGCGCCGGCTTCTCACTGCAGTGGCTTCTTTAAGGAGCACAGGCTCTAGGCACGCGGGCTTCAGTAGTTGTGGCGCACGGGCTCAGTAGTTGTGGCGCACGGGCTTAGGTGCTCCGCGGCATGTGGGATCTTCCCGGAGGAACAGGGCTCGAACCCGTGTCCCCTGCATTGGCAGGCAGATTCTCAACCGCTGCGCCGCCAGGGAAGCCCAGGAAAGTTTTTCTTTATCAACTGAATCTATTTGATTATGCCAAAATACAGTTCCTACCGGAAAGGCAAAACAAATGCTTGTTTATTTTCCTTTAATTACCAATTTTCAAAGTAACTCTTTGTTTGTTTGTTTGTTTTAGGCCATGCCTCACGGCATGCAGGATCTTAGTTCCCCAACCAGGGATCAAACCTGCACCCCCTGCAGTGGAAGCACAGAGCCTTCACTGGTGGGCCGCCAAGGAAGTCCCTCAAAGTAAGTTTTAGTTAAACAGTCATTTAAAATTACGACAAATAACTCTGTTCTCAAACCCACTCGAATCATCTTTCACTCCCACCAATCTACAAAACTTTCCTTGTTAAGTTGACCAATGACCTCCAGGTTGCTCCATCCAGAAGTAAAGCCTAGTTCTCACTGATTCGCCTAACAGCAGCAGTTGAGACATTTGATCACTCTCTCCTTGAAACGTTTTCTTCATTTTACTTTCAAGACACCACTTTGCCTAATTATCCTCCTACTTCCTGAGCCATTCCTTCTCAGACTCCTTTGCTAGTTCCCCTCATTTCCCTGACCTCTTAAGATTGGACTTCTCTATCTACACTCATTCTCTTTTCAACTTTAACCGAAAGGTATGTTTTTATTGTTAATTTATATATTTGATTTTTCAAAGTAAATGTAATACATATTCATTATATACAATTAAAAATTCAAAAAAGAAAAAGATTAATAAAGGCATTTTTACTTATAAACTAAAAACCCAGAGGCAACCATTGTTAACAAATGTATTTTTCAGATTATTAGGTTCTCTATTTAGGAGTTGTAAAATGCCATTAAAATGTATTTACGTCACCTTGGGGACTTCCCTGGCGGTCCAGTGGTTAAGACTCGGCGCTTCCACTGCAGGGGAACTAAGATCCCGCATGCCTCGCAGCCAAAAAAAAAAAAAAGAAAACAAACGTATTTACATCACCTGAAACTGACAGAACATTGTAAATCAACTATATTTCAATTTAAAAAAATTTTTAATAGTATTTACATATCACTTGGATATATTTTCCTCCATATTGTAGTGTGTGTGTGTTCTGATACACAATTTTTGTTTAATTTTTACACATATTTTAAAAATTGTGGTAAAATGTACATAACAGGGCTTCCCTGGTGGCGCAGTGGTTGAGAGTCCGCCTGCGATGCAGGGGACTTGGGTTCGTGCCCAGGTCAGGGAAGATCCCACATGCTGCGGAGCGGCTGGGCCCGTGAGCCATGGCCGCTGGGCCTGCGCGTCCGGAGCCTGTGCTCCGCAACGGGAGAGGCCACAACAGTGAGAGGCCCGCGTACTGCAAAAAAAAGAAATAAGTAAAATGTGCATAACAAAGTTTACCATTTTAATCATTTTAAAATGTACAAATCAGTAACATTAAGTACATTCACATTGTTGTGCAACCTAAAATATATATTTTTAAATCTCTTTAAAATTTTTCATAATTCAATTACTATGCAATTCACCCATTTGAAGTGTCCAGTTCAAAGGTTTTAGTTTATTCACGGAGTTGTGCAATCAGCACCACAAAAAGTTTAGAACATTTTCATCACTCTGAAAGAAACCTCATACCCTTTAGCAGTCACACCTTCTTCCCTCCAGCACCTGGTAACCACTACAGATTCTGTCTCTGGACAAATTCCATATAAACAGAGTCACATAATATGTGGCTTTTTGTGCCTGGCTTCTGTCACTAAGCATAACGTTTTGTTTTGTTTTGTTTTTTAATATTTATTTATTTGGCTGTGTTGGGTCTTAGTTGCAGCATGTGGGATCTTTGCTGCGGCACGCAGGATCCTCGTTGCAGCACACAGTCTTCTCTAGTTGCGGTGCGTGGGGTTCTCTCTAGTTGTGGTGCATGGGCTCAGCTGCCCCATGGCATGTGGGATCCTAGTTCCCCAACCAGGGATCAAACCTATGTCCCCTGCATTGGAAGGCAGATTCTTAACCACTCCAACAGGGAAGTCCCAGAACAATGTTTTCAAGGTTCATCCATGTTGTAAAATTTATCAGTATTTCATTCCTTTTTATGACCAAATAATATTCCATTGTATGGATATGCCACATTTCATTTATCCATTCATCAGTTGATGGAAATGTGGGTTGTTTCCAGTTTGGGCCTATAAAGTTGCTATGAACATTTGTGTACAAGTTTTTCTATGGACATACATTTTGACTTCTCTTTCATTGCTGGGTGTATACCTAAACTGGAATTGCGAGGTCATATGATAATTCTGTGTTTTCAGAAATTGCCAAACTATTTTCCAAAGTGGCTGCACCATTTTATATTTCTACCGGCAGTGCATGAGGGCTCTGTTTTCTCCACATCTTCACCAACACTCGTTATTATTTGTCTTCTTGAGTATAGCCATCATAGTGAGTGTAAAGTTGTAGTTCATTGCAGTTTTGTTTTTTGATTTTTGTTTTTTGGCTGAGTTGCTGCGGTTGGGCTTTTCTCTTATTTTTACTGTAAAAGTTTTGAAATTGGGAGCTATGAGTCCTCAAATTTTGTTCTTCTTTTTCAAGATTGTTTATGCTGTTCTGGGAACCTTGAATTTTCACATAAATTTTAGCATCAGCTCTTCAATTTCTGCAAAAAAAAAACCAGCTGAGATTTTGATAGAGATTGCATTGGATCTGTAGATCAACTTGAGAAGTATTGTCATTTTAAAAATGTAAGTCTTCCAGCCCAGGAACCTGGGATGTCTTCTTTAATTTCTTTCAATAATATTTGTACTTTTTAGTGTACAAGTCTTATACTTATTTTGCTAAATTTATTTCTGATCATTTTATTCTTTTTGGTGCTATTGTAAATAAAATTGTTTTTCTTTTAAAAATTTTTATTAGAATATAGTTGATTTACAATGTGTGTTAGTTTCAGGTGATTAAAATTGTTTTCTTAATTTAATTTCTGGTTGTTCACTGCTAGTGTATGGAAATACAATTGATTTTCATGTATTGATCTTGGGCTCTGCCACACTGTTGAACTTATTAGTTCTAATAGATTTGGGTGAATTTCTTAGGAATTTCTATATACAAGATCATGTCATCTGCAAATATAGCTTTACTTCTTTTATAATATGGATATCTTTTCTTTCTTTTTCATTTCTAATTTCTGTACATTGGCTAGACCTTCCAATAGAATGTTGAACAGAAGCAGTAAAGCAGAAATCTTTGTCTTGTTCCTGATCTTAGGGGAAAGCATCCAGTCCTTCACTATTAAGTATGATGTTAGCTGTGGGGGGTCTTTTTTGTTTTTTTTTTTAATAAATAGGCCAAGATCTTTCTTTTCTTAAAAAATTTTATTAAATTTTATTTATTTATTTGGCTGCGTTGGGTCTTCATTGCTGTGCACAGGCTTTCTCTAGTTGCGACAAGTGGGGGCTACTCTTCCTTACGGTGCGCGGGCTTCTCACTGCAGTGGCTTCTCTTGTCACGGAGCATGGGCTCTAGGTGCACAGGCTCAGTAGTTGTGGCTTGCAGGCTCTAGAGTGCAGGCTCAGTAGTTGTGGTGCACAGGCTTAGTTGCTCCATGACATGTGGGATCTTCCCAGACCAGGGATCAAACCCGTGTCCCCTGCATTGGCAGGCAGATTCTTCACCACTGCACCACCAGGGAAGTCCTAGTTGTGGGTTTTTAATAGATAGCCTTTGTCAAGTTGAGGAAGTTCCCGTCTATTCCTAGATTTTACTAAATATTTTCATCATGAAAGGATGTTGGATTTTGTCAAATGCTTTTTCTGCATCTATTGAGATGGTCATGTAGTTCTTTATTCTATTAATATGCTGTGTTGCATTAAATGGTTTTGTATGTTAAACCAACCTTACATTCCCATTCAGTCATGACATATAATCCTTTTTATATGTTGCTGCATTTGGTTTGATAGTATTTTGTTGAGGGCCCTTGAATCATGTTCATAAAAGATATTGGTCTGTAGTTTTCTTTTCTTGTGATGTTAATATCTGGTTTTGGTATCAGGATAATACAGGTCTCACAAAGTGAGTTGAGAAGTGTTCCCTTCTCTTCTATCTTTTGTAAGAGTTTGTTAAGGACTGATGTTAGCTTTTCATTAAATGTTTGGTAGAGGGACTTCCCTGGTGGTGCAATGGTTAAGAATCCGCCTGCCAATGCAGGGGACACGGGTTCAATCCCTGCTCCAGGAAGATCCCACATGCAATGAAGCCCATGTGCCACAACTACTGAGCCTGCACTCTAGAGCCCGTGAGCCACAACTATGGAGCCTGCGTGCCACAACTACTGAAGCCCACGTGCCTAGATCCCATGCTCCACAAAAGGAGAAGCCACCGCAATGAGAAGCCTGTGAGCACGGTGAAGGGTAGCCCCCACTTGCCGCAACTAGAGAAAGCCTGTGCGCAGCAGCGAAGACCCAATGCAGCCTAAATAAATAAACAAACAAATAAATAAATAAATAAATAATTTTTAAATGTTTGGTAGAATTCACTAGTGAAGCCATCTGGGCCTCAGCTTTCCTTTTGGGAATTTTTTTTTTTTATTACTAATTCAGTCCCTTTACTTGTTATAAGTCTGTTCAGATTTTCTGTTTCTTCTTGAGTCTGTTATAATAGTTTGTGTCTAAGAATTTGTCCATGTCATCTAAGTTATCTAATGTGTTGGCACATAATTGTTCACAGTATTCCCTTATAATCCATTTTATTTCTGTAAGGTCAGTACTGACATTTCCTTTTTCACCCCTGATTTTAGCAATTTATCTTCTGTTTCTCTTGGTTAGCCTACCTGAAGGTTTGTTAATCTTTCCAAAGAATCAATCTTTAGTTTTGTTGATATTTTTATCTATTCTCTATTTCCTTTATTTCCATACTATCTTTATTATTTCCTTTCTTCTGCTTGCTCTGGATTTAGTTTTCCCTTCTTTTTCTAGTTTCTTAAGGTGGAAGATTGGGTTATTGATTTGAGACCTTCCTTATTTTTTAATATAGGTGTTTACAGCTATAAATTTACCTCTAAGCACAGCTTTAGCTGCATCCTATAAAGTTTGGTACATTGTGTTTTCATTTTCATTCATCTCAAAGTAGTTTTCTAATTTCCATTGTGGTTTCTTCTTTGACCCACTGGTTTTTTAGGAGTTTATTTTCTAATTTCCACATATTTGTGAATTTCTTCTTTTGTATCATATAGATATTTCTAGTATGTCATCTGAATTCTCTTGTTGTCTCGTTTACAGTATTTTTTAAGGGTATTTTCTTAATGGTTGTCCTGGAAATTACAATTAACATCTTAGCTTAAAATAATGTAGTTCAGATTAATACTGACTTAATTTCAATAACATACAACAACTTTACTCCAGTATAGCCTAATTCCCTCCCCCTCCTCTGTACTATTATTATCATACAAATTTCCCTTTAGATATTATAAACCCCATTAACACAACTTTATAATTATTGCTTTATGTAATTGTCTTTTAAATCAGGTAAAAGAGGA
The DNA here is from genome assembly GCF_000442215.2 of Lipotes vexillifer. Classification (NCBI taxonomy): domain Eukaryota; kingdom Metazoa; phylum Chordata; class Mammalia; order Artiodactyla; family Lipotidae; genus Lipotes; species Lipotes vexillifer. Next base: position 1,935,234 of record NW_006791954.1, on the reverse strand, counting down.
AAAGAGTTACAAACAAAAATACATTTATGGGAGTTCCCTGGTGGTGCAGTAGTTAAGAATCTGCCTGCTAATGCAGGGGACATGGTTGGAGCCCTGGTCCGGGAAGATCCCACATGCCATGGAGCAACTAAGCCCATGCGCCACAACTACTGAGCCTGCGCTCTAGAGCCCACAAGCCACAACTACTGAGCCCCTATGCCACAACTACTGAGCCTGCAAGCCACAACTACTGAGCCCACGTGCCACAACACTGAAGCCCACACACCTAGAGCCCGTGCTCTGCAACAAGAAAAGCCACCGCAATGAGAAGCCCACACACCACAACAAAGAGTAGCCCCCGCTCGCCACAGCTAGAGAAAGCCCACGCACAGCAACGAAGACCCAACGCAGCCATAAATAAATAAATATAATTAATTTAAAAAATACTTTTACATTTACTTGTGTATTTACTTTTGCTAATGCTCTTTATTTCTTCATGTGGATTTTAATTACTGTCTAGTTTCCTATCATTTCAACCTGAAGGACTCCCTTTAGTATTTCTTGTAGGCAATTCTGCTAGTAGTGAATTTTCTCAGTCTTTGTTTACCTGGGAATGTCTTAATTTTTTCTATGGTTTTTTTTTGTGTGTGTGTGGTATGCGGGCCTCTCACTGTTGTGGCCTCTCCCGTTGCGGAGCACAGGCTCTGAACGTGCAGGCTCAGCAGCCATGGCTCACGGGCCCAGCCGCTCTGCAGCATGTGGGATCCTCCCAGACAGGGGCACGAACCTGTGTCCCCTGCATTGGCAGGTGGACTCTCAACCACTGCGCCACCAGGGAAGCCCCCCTTCTATGGTTTTTGAAGGATATTTTTGCTATATATAGAATTCCTGGCTAACAGCGTTTGTTTGATTGTTTGTTTTGGCCATGCCATGCAGCTTGTGAGGTCTTAGTTCCCCAACCAGGGACTGAATCTACACCTTGGCAGTGAAAGCACAGAATCCTAACCACTGGATCTCTCTTTCAGCACTTTGAATATGTTATCCCACTACCTTCTAGCCTCCATACTTTATGGTATGAAATCAGCTGTTAATCTTATTGAGGATTCCTTTGTCCATGATCAGTCATTTTTCTCTTGCTGCTTTGAAGTTTCTCTCTTTGTCTTTGTCTTTTTACAGTTTGGCTCTGACGTGTCTAGGTGTGATAAATGCTAACTACTTACTGATGACTTCCAAATACATATTTCAAGCCCAGACTTCTCCTGGACCCCAGACTCATATATTCAAATGTCTACTTTTTGTCCTCACTTGAACGTATAACAGTCACCTCAAACTTAATATGGTAAAATTGAAATCCTAATCCCACTTTCCCAAAAATATCCTCCTCTAAACATAGCCAAACCTTATCTCAGTTAATGCCAACTCCATTATTTCAGCTCTTCAAGGTAGAAACCTTGGAGTCATTCCTAATTGCTCTCATTCGCTCATTCTCATCATCCATTAATAGCAATTGTTGTCTCTACTTTTAAAATAAAACCAGAATCCTATCATTTCTTACCACTTCCACTGGTCCAAGCCACATCATCTCTCATCTAGATTATTACAATAACCTCCAACTGGGGTCCCTGCCTATCCTGGTCAGTACTATTTTCTCAGAATTACCCTTTTTTTTTTTTTGGCGGTACGTGGGCTGCTCACTGTTGTGGCCTCTCCCGTTGCGGAGCACAGGCTCCGGATGTGCAGGCTCAGCAGCCATGGCTCATGGGCCCAGCCGCTCTGCAGCATGTGGGATCCTCCCGGACCGGGGCCCGAACCCGTGTCCCCTGCATTGGCAGGTGGACTCTCAACCACTGCACCACCAGGGAAGCCCTCAGAATTACCCTTTTAAAACAGAAGTCAGACTATGTCACTCTTCTACTCAAAACCCTCTAATGAGTCACCATTTCATTCAGAGTAAAAGTCAAAATTCTTATAAAGCTAACATTTACAAGCCCTCCTCTCCCACCACCAGTATCTCTCTGATTACATCTCCAGTGATACTCCTTCTTGCTCCCTCCTCTCTATTCAAACTGGTCTATTCCTATTCCTAGAATGTGTTAATCATTCTTCTGCCACAGCACTTGCTGTTCTTTCTGCCAGGAATAGGCACACAAGCTTCATTGTTACCTCCCTGTGGATGGTAGTCCACATTTGAAGTCCACCCTTCAAAGGGTGTAGCCTTTTGAGGATCTTAGGTTTATCTGGAAATTTCAATTTTAACTCCTTATTTTATACAGACCCCAAATCCTTCTGTCCCCATGGGTGATTAAAAGCCAAGCCACTTAATTGCTGCGACTGATACCCCTTTCCCTATCCCACTATATTCCCAGTCATGGCAGTTTCAGTTTAAATATTACATGTTTACTGCTCTAATTTTATGTTCTCTCTTTCTTTTGGGTCCTTAGGGACTCTCGTTACTTTCTTGTGAGCTCAGCTATGCATTTAAAAGCTAGGATTTATCACCATGAATCATCTATGCCAAAAGCTCCCCCCACCCAAAAAAAAAATTCCCTTTATATTTGTTACTATTGTTGTTACAGAATATATCATCACCACCTGGGTCATCTGGCAGAGGAGATATTTTTTTCAGACTGTGGGAAATTGGTAATTTGGATATAATATAGAATATATTTTATTTTAGCTGTCAAAAACAAGGCTATGCGTTTTAAAATATGTATGCTATATTTATGTAGCATTTTTAGGTGTTGTGGCAGGAGGATTTTCAGAATACTTAGTCTGGCCATATTGCCAGAAATGGAGTATAGCAGTCATATTTCTGCTGTCCCATGGCCATGACTGATTGGTCTAAAATTGGCCACACCAACTCTCCTGGGTTTCTACATCTCATTCACTCTGCCTGGAATATCTTCATCCATTCTCACTCTCTCCCTTGATATATCTAGCTAACATATGTTTATCCTCAAATCTCAGCCCAGAATTTTTTTTCCCAAAAAGTTCTTCCTTGGTTCTCTCCACCTCCCTTCTCTGTACTTTGCAGGAAGTTTTCTTGTAGTGCTCCTTAAGATACTAGTTCTCAGTATTTATTTGCCTATTTATTTTCTTGTTAACTGAGTTTCCTTAGTGTGGAAACTGGTTCTATTCATCTGTGTTCCCCCAGCACCAAGTGCACTGCTTGGAGCTGTTAAGTGATCAAAAATGTTTGTTGAACTGAATTCCTAAAGGAAGAATGAAAAGGAAGAGGAAAAGCCAGACAATCTGAGATAAGACTCTGGGTGGAAGAGGTAGATTTGAGGAGTCAGAAATGCCTTTGGAAAGAGGGACCTGCTGGTATTATTATCCACAGTTTTCCCTTTGCCACCTTCATCAAAAGCTTTTTTGCCATACAAATGAACTTGTTTCCAAAGCATAAAGAGACCCACAGATAGAAAACAAACTTATGGTTACCAAAGGGTAAAGTAGGGAGGAGAGATAAACTAGGAGTTTGGGATTAACATATACACACCAAAATAGATAACCAACAAGGACCTACTGTATAGCACAGGGAACTATACCCAATATTTTGTAATAATCTATAGGAGAAAAGAATCTGAAAAAGAACAAATATATAACCAAATCACTGTGCTGTACACCTGAAACTAACACAACATTATAAGTCAACTATACCTCAATAAGAAAATATATCTCTAATAAGTCATTTTGTAACCATAAGAAAAAAGCTTTTTTGCCTACTCAGGAATCCTCTCAGAGTTCCCACAGAAATTTTTGGGCCTCCTCCAAGCCAGCTAGTACAACCCCCAAGATGTCAGGTCTGGGTCTGAGGTTTCCTAACCTCCTTCCACTTCCCACAGCCTCTCCTGGTTTACCAGTACTTTTTACTTCAATAATTAAAGGAGCACGTCTACATGTACTATCTCATTTACTCATAACAATTCTGTTGAAAAAGGGGTAGGTATCTCCTTTTTGTAGATGATGACAGAGCACTAGAGAGGTTAAGAGCCTTGCCCCAAATCACACAGCAGTAAGTGGCATTGCCAGGATTTGAATCCTGCTTATTTAACTCCAAAATTCATGTCCTAAACATGGCAATGAAATACCTGATTTCCAGCAGGTCACAGGATAAACTTGACAATGTTGAAGTTAAGCTATGAGTAGAGCTATGTGACAAATCTGGATGTGAAAAAAAAATTAAAACATGTAGACAAAGTTAGGGATTTCCACACAAAAATATAACTCTTCCTAGAGTAGTAACAGACAGGGACTATTCACCAAACACCAACCTAGGCCTGGCATTTATTTTACCTCATATTTCTATAAGGTAAGTAGTATTAACCCTGTTTTACAGGTTCCCCAGTTTTAGGGAGACTCAAGAGCTGGTGGTTAAGCACTTTGGACCCAGACCGACCTGGGTCCACATACTGACTTTACCTCTTACCAAATATTCCAAACTGGAAAAAAGATGCTCTGTAACATGGGGGTAATCTGTAAAATAGGGACAATAATAATCACTTAAAAGGCTGTTGTCGGGCTTCCCTGGTGGCGCAGTGGCTGAGAGTCTGCCTGCCGATGCAGGGGACACGAGTTCGTGCCCCGGTCTGGGAAGATCCCACATGCCGCGGAGCAGCTGGGCCCATGAGCCATGGCCGCTGAGCCTGCGCATCTGGAGCCCGTGCTCCGCAACGGGAGAAGCCTCAACAGGGAGAGGCCCGCGTACCGCAAAAAAAAAAAAAAAAAAAAAAAAAAGTCTGTTGTCAAGTTTAAATCATATAACAGGTGAATCCACCTAATCCAATGCTTGCCGTATGTGAGGCCTCAGTAAATGGTAGCTTATTACACTAAAGCCAAAAGAGATGTGGTAATCTGCTCGGAGACAGACATACCTAGTTATATGATAGAGCCATGATAGGAACTCAAGTCTGTGATTTCAAAACTCCACATTCTTTCCATTGTACCATTCTTGAGGATACCTTAAATCTCAATCTTAAAATATTTTTTCTAAGAGTCCAAAGTTCAGACTTTCCAGATTAGCATAATTGTTAATATATTGCTATTATAAATCTTATACAGGGACTTCCCTGGTGGCACAGTGGTTAAGAAACCGCCTGCCAATGCAGGGGACACGGGTTCAAGCCCTGGTCCGGGAAGATCCTACATGCCACAGAGCAACTAAGCCCATGCACCACAACTACTGAGCCTGCGCTCTAGAGCCTGTGAGCCACACTACTGAGCCTGCATGCCACAACTACTGAATCCCGTACGCCTAGAGCCCATGCTCCGCAACAAGCCAAGCCACCACAATGAGAAGCCTGCGCACCACAACAAAGAGTAGCCCCCGCTCACCACAACTAGAGAAAGCCTGCGTGCAGCAATAAAGACCCAATGCAATCAAAAATAAATTAATTAAATTAATTAATTATAAAAATTTTTTTTAAATAAATAAAAGTACATCTGGCTGAAGTCAGATTAAAAAAAAAAGAATCCGCCTGCCAATGCAGGGGACACAGGTTTGGTCCCTGGTCTGGAAGACCCCACATGCCACTGAGCAACTAAGCCCGTGTGCCACAACTACTGAGCCCGTGTGCTGCAACTACTGACACACACCTAGAGCCCGTGCTCTGCAACAAAAGAAGCCACCACAATGATAAGCCTGCGCACTGCAACAAAGAGTAGCCCCTGCTCACCGCAACTAGAGAAAGCCTGCCTGCCCAGCAACGAAGACCCAACACAACCAAAAAAAGAAAAAAAAACTAATACATACTCATAAAAATATAAATCAACCTTATTATACCATACTGAATTAACTATTAATAGTTTTATTTTATTTTATTTTAATCTTTATTTTATTTTAATCTTTTTTCCATTTTTTTCACAATGCTATACAGCTTTGCATTTAAATCTTCAAAATTTGTCTTACATCATGAAAATTTTCTCAGTATAAAACATAAAACCAGAAACATGGTTTTACAGGCTTTGCCTCAATTTCTGATGCTGCCTACTGTTCCTGGCAGCTGCCCACAGGGAGGGTTCACAGGTAGGGACCAAAGTAGGGCTAAGCATGAGCCACCTTAATGCAACCTTGGATCTGAGAGCCCAGAATATGGCTGGGGAGAGGGGGGTAGTAAGGGTGGGGTCAGGGATTGAGACTTGGTCTTGTTGAACCCACCGTTCTCACTTTGGAGAAGCACTGAGCAAGAACCCAGGCTACATCAAAAATGCACAAGATCTGGGCAGCACAGAACATCTCCAAGACAATCATCACATCACAGAATCATATCTATCTCACTGTTGACAGCCTTGTGCTGAACCTACAACATGAAGTGTAGGTCACTTCCCTACACCCAGGGAAGTGACAACCTCATCAAGGGTAAGAAATGAGCCTGGTGACCCAGAACTCGGCCCCCAGAGAAGTGGATCTGTTTCTCCCCTGGTTTTTCAGGAGCCAGTTTGGGGTCCAGCACATGCCCACCCTGTCCCTAGCAACATGTGACGGTCCCCTCAGCATCTGTCCCCCCAACACTTCTTGGAATAATGAGAACTGACCCATTTTCAGGGGAATGACTTTCCTCCCTATGTTGGCCAGGGGTGTTGGGACTGTGTGATTTCTCAGTGATTTCCTAGTGTTGGTTGTTCTTCCTCTCTTGAGGTTGGGAAGCCACAACCACCATCCCAGGAATTCTTAATAAATTTTTATTACTTAAGCTGAAAAAAAAAAAAGAAAGAAAGAAGGGGAGGAAAGAAAAAAAAAAAAGAAAGAAGGGGAGGAAGGAAGGAAATTTACAATATCTGCTTATTTCATCAAGTGAAAATATCACATTTAACCGTTTACCGTTTACTTGTTTCCAATTTCAACAAATTCCACAATGTACATCCTTTGAAGAGAATCTTTGCATTTCTGATTTTTTTCTTCAAGACCGATTTCTATGAGTGATATTCCTAGGTCAAAGAGCATAGAGAGTTTAAAGGCTCTCAATTCCTCGAGAAATTCTGAGTCAAAGAGGATGGACCACTGCAAACCTTTCAACAAACATTATTACCAAATCACTTTCAAGAAAAGTTCTAATTCATACTTCTCACCAGCAGTACAGAAGTGCCTGGCTCACATTAGTAAAAAGAACTCTGCTTTTTGATTTAGTGAGAAAAGCTGCGTTTAAACTTCTATTTCTTTTTATAGTTTAGTTTAAGATTCTTCCCTTCAATTTATATTTCTTCTGCCTGTTTCCCATCCTTTGCTTGTTTCTCTATCAGGGTGTTACGTGTTTTGTCCTTGGAATGTTGTTTTTAACAATACAAAAATACTTTAAAAAAACAAGCAAACAAAATACTGGTTGCTAGCTCATGACTGCTCAACACTGGCAGAGGCCCACAAATTTACGCTCACCCGCTAGACAACTTACATGGAGGCAGGTAGCCTTTACGCCTCTTGGCGGAAGCAAGACTCCCACAAAACACTAGGGCGGGAGTTGCTGCAAAGGCATTGGCTCTCCCAGCCTGGGGAGAAACGTCTCGCGGGATCTCAGCAGCCCTTAGGGCCTCTGACCCGACTACAAATCCCAACATGCAACGTGCCTCAGGGCCCGAGCCCTCGAATGAAGGCTAAGGTCCAAGGTCATGTGTCTGTGTAAGGCGACCGGTCATCTCTCCCACGCCTTTTTCTGCTGCTTTCCACCTTGGCCGCCATTTTGTGCGGGAGGTTATAGAACCTCTGAGTCAAGCCGACTCTGTGATCGAGCCCTTCAGGGATCGGCCAATCGGAAGCCAGATCTCGGAGGAAAACCCCGCCTTTACCCGCACGGAGGCGGGAACTGCCACGAAGCTCCTGTGGAGAGAGAAGAAGAAGCTGCGGAAGACCAATAAGAAAGGACGACTGGAGGATGTTAACCAATGAGGGCGGTGGGGGATTGCGGCCAATGAGAGTGGGGGGATCCCCGGACACGTGGGCTGGGGACCTGAGCGCTGAGTCCTATAGCGAAAGCCCTGAGGTGAGTCAGTCACCTTGAGCCGGGCGAGTGCAGTGTTCCGAGCAGGGGCAGCAGGGCAGTGGGAGTGCAGGTGACCTGGGGCTGAAAGCCAGCTATCGGCAGGGATGTGTCTGGGTTGTGTGGTGGGGCATTTGCCCCTAGGGCCGGGAAAGGCAATGGCCGTCTGTAACCTTAACAATTAATGTTAGTTACCAACGGTAATGAGCAATTTACTGTCGCGGCTGAGGCGGGCCGTGGACTGCTGTGTGAAATGGGCAGGATCCTGAACGGCACCTGCCTAGTTTCTGCCTCCCCAGTCTTCCCGGCAGATCATCCTCTTTGGGTATCATTTCCCTGCTGGGGCTCGGGCCTCCTTCCTTTACTTCCGATCTCCGTGACCTTCCTTTGCAGACCTGTCGCGCTGAAAGTGGTGGAGAGGGAATTTGCGCTGTCCCTCTGACCTCTAATGGTCTCCTCAGCTGGGGCATGGTTCGAGGAAGACCGTGATCCAGGGAGGACGGGCGGGGTGAAGGGGACGACCGAAGGTCGCGACTATAAGCAAACAACCAGGCTGTCAGTGGATTTTTTTTTTTTTTTCCTCTGCAGACCGAAAAAATGCAGACCACCAGGGCACTACTCATTCCTCCTGCTCTGGTAAGCTGCGGCTCCCGGGTGCCCTGTAGCGCCAGGTGTGGGAACCATCAGTGTTTAATGAATGAACTGAGAGGAGCTTGGCATTCTGATGATGTTGCCTCTTTAGCGAAGCAGTAGGATGGATGCAGTTAACCTCTGATTATTTGAGCCTGTAAACCAAGCTATCTTGGCTTTGCAATGTGGTCAGAGTCTGGATCTGACCTTTACCCCCAGTCTGACTTGGCCATAGTTAGCCCATTGAAACAGTGATTTTCAACATTGGCTGTACATTGGAATCATCTGGGGAGCTTTTAAAACTCCTGATGCCCAGGCTGCACCCTATGGGAATGGACTCCATGCATCTGTATTTTTTTTAGAACTCCCCAGGTGATTCTAATGTTCGACCAAGTTTCACAACTGCTACGTTATATTTCTTGAAATAGTTCAAGAAAGCCTTGTTACAGGAGTCTGCTTATGTGACTGTTTCAGGAGCCTCACCAGGCTTACTGGCTCACTCCATTCAGGGTGTATAACAGTGAGTACAGTTTTAGCAAAATAAGATTTTCCCCTTCTGATTCCTTTGGTGGTCTGGGTACAAACCCTTCCTGTACTTTGGTTTGATGTTAGTGTGGGTTTTTGGTTTTGTTTTTTTCCATTCTGGGATATTGATTGAGGGCTGTTCTCATAGAAGTGAACTTTGTTACCCAGTTTTAAATGGAAGGGTTGCCACTGCTGACTACCCCAGGGTCTCAGGACAGCTGTCTCTGGTGTGGGCATATCTGGTAGCAACAGTAACACATTAATTGACCTTGAAATACGTTGGACTTGTTTTATTTATAATATTTGTAGTCATTTTTGACTGAAGCTCAGCAGTTAGGAGGATTTTTTGTTTTGTTTTGATTTCTTGCCTGATTTGGAGAAATGTGTCTTTCTGATTTTATAGATCCGCTCTTGTACCAGGGGTCTGAGCAGGCCTGTGTCTGCCTCCTTCCTGAGTAGGCCAGAGATCCCATTTGAACAGGTAAAGGAGATTGGGCCCTCTTAAGAATTTCCCCAGACTAAGTTCCTTTAAGTTTGTTCAGTTGCCTTTAGGCCAAAGTGGGAGGAGAGGCTGTGGTGCTTTAATAGTTCTGAGTACCTCAAGGTGAGCATTGTAGGTGAGAAACTTGCAAAAGTGAAATTGGGTTTTCATGAACCCCACGAAATTTCCCTAGTCCTGTCTGGAAACGGACCCTAAGACTAATTCCAAGCATGCTCTGCAGTCTGAGCGTTCTGTACTTGCTAAGAGCTTGCCTACAATTTCCGAGCTCAGGTGGGTGGGGTGAGGGGTGGAGTCAGTCACCTGTCCTTGAGCCTCACTATCTCCCTTCTTCCTCTCTTTCCTTCTCTACTTCCCTCTCTCTCCCCCTCCGTCTAGCCTTCCTACAGCAGTGTCCCACTCCAGGTGGCCAGGCGGGAGTTCCGGACCAGTGTTGTCTCCCGGGACATTGACACAGCAGCCAAGTTTATTGGTGCTGGGGCTGCCACGGTTGGTGTGGCTGGTTCAGGGGCCGGCATTGGAACAGTGTTTGGCAGTTTGATCATTGGCTATGCCAGGTAAGTTGTGGGGTGGCCTAGAGCATCTTCTACTATAAATTCCATCTTATTTGGAGGAAGCCTCAGCAAGAGATCCTTCTAGCTTTGTGTTGATTTCATCTACCTCCTGTTTTCTCAGAATTTAAATAAAAGTTTCCAGTCTGGCTCACTTAAACTCACCATGTTGGTACTCTGCTTGCCTGTCCAATCCCCAGGATATATGCAAGCTAGGCCCTCTCCCAGTTTCAGCACTCTCCATTCACCTAACCTACTTGAGTCCTCCACCACCACCCATGACCCATACCCTCACCCCTTCCTTTCCCTGTCTCTGTCCCCGGCAGGAACCCGTCTCTGAAGCAGCAGCTCTTCTCCTATGCCATTCTGGGCTTTGCCCTGTCTGAGGCTATGGGGCTCTTCTGTTTGATGGTCGCCTTCCTCATCCTCTTTGCCATGTGAGGCTCCATGGAGGTCACCTATCCACCCCTGCTGCTTCGACTCCAGGCCATGCCCGGTGCTAGAGTTTGCTAAGCTTTACCATTAAACACAATGTTTCTCTAAACTCATATGCCTGCGCCTCTGTCCTTTGCCCTTGGGGAGGGCCTTCATAGAAAGGTGGGACAAGGAGATGGGATTGGGTCAGGAACCATTCTCAGGGCTGAGAAATAGCACTGCCATGACTGTAATAACATCTCCCACAGGAGGGAACATGGATTTGTCTAATGATAAATTGGTGCTTTTTTCCCTTCAAATTTACTGTAATAATATGTAACATTTTTGAGGGGCTTAATTTGCACCAAGCTCTTTACCCAGTGCTTTGCATTTTTTATCTCAGCAACACCATGAATTGTAAGTGCAGTTATTTTACCTGTTCTGCAAATGAGGGAACTGAGGCTTAGGGAAGCAAAATAACTTGTCCATCATCACAGAGCTAGAAAGTGGCAGAATTGGAGATTTCTGCCGCCCCCCACCCCCCCGCCTCGGGCCGGCCTAAACCTTTACCTGCTGTGCTGTGCCATCTATTTTCATTTTGGTCACACGATTAAGGTGGCACAGATAGGGAAACTTCGTCCCAAAGAAGTTGTATGGCATGTTAGAGTTGGAGGTGGGCCTCCATCTGCCTGCACTTAGCTCTACCTGTAAGTTTCATTTCCTTTCTTAGAGTGCCTAAATGTTCTTGAATAAAGCAGATGAGAGACATGGTCTGTGTTCTTGGAGAATTTACAATTTTAGCTTTGCTAGGGGTGAAAAGGGTATGGGGGGGTGCGGGGTAGTGAACCAACGAATGAATTGCTTAGAGAGCTCCTCACGGTATCATCCTGTGCTCTCAGTCTGTGCCCCACAGGTGCCCCCCACTTGGCCTGATGTGGGACTGATAACCCAGGTAAGAGAAAGCTAAGCTGATATATCCACAGAATGAACTCAGGGGTGCTAGCAGGCATGGTCTATCTCAAATATGGGACCCATTTTTTGAAAACCCGATGCTTCAACTTATTGCAAAACTCTGAACTAGTGAAACCAAAACAAAATTCCTAATAATTGTTAACACCTTCCAGCTGAAGGGCAGCGAGTAGGGTTAAAACACCAAAAAATGTGAGTCAATAAGAATGGATTCAATTTAATGCAATTTAAAGACAGTTATGGGATTTCCCTGTTGGCGTGGTGGTTAAGAATCCGCCTGCCAATGCAGGGGACACCGGTTCAAGCCCTGGTCCGGGAAGGTTCCACGTGCCGTGGAGCCGCTAAGCCCATGTGTGACAACTACTGAGCCTGTGCTCTAGAGCCCACGAGCAACAACTACTGAGCCCGCGTGCTGCAACTACTGAAGCCCACGCACCTAGAGCCCGTGCTCCGCAACAAGAGAAGCTGCCACAATGGGGAGTCTACGCACTACAACAGAGTAGCCCCCACTTGCCGCAACTAGAGAAAGCCCGTGCGCAGCAATGAAGACCCAATGCAGCCAAAAATAAATAAATAAATAAAGATAGTCATGCAGGTATTTAGGTGTTAAGCATCCTCCTAGGAGTCTTGGGGAATGCTGAAAAATCAAGAGTGGAAACACTGAACAATGCCATACATTATTGAATACGTGGGTACAGAAGCTATGTGCTATAGAAGAGGAAAAGCAAGGAGGCTAGTGTTGGTTGTAATAACATGAGCTAACATTTGAGCACTTGTATGTCAGGCATGGTGGTAAGCATTTTCAATGAATAACTTCAACCTCCCTATGAAATAAGTCATTCTATAGGTAAGGAAAATGAGGGAGATTCAGAGAGGTGAGGAATCCTGTGAAGGTCATATGGCTGGTTAGTAAAGCTGGGATTCAAACTCCAGAACCTGTGTTCTAATCACTGCCAACTCATCCAAGATTCAGTGACATGCTCAAGGTCAAACAGCAAGCCAACGATTCCAATCTGAGACCACCTAACATTCAACAATCATGGTCTTCCACAGGATCGCTCACCCTTGGCACATTCCCGGCCAGATAAGTCATTGTCTGATAATGTTTAGCAACATCCCTAGTCTCTACCCACTAGATGCCAGTGGCAACCTCCCCTCCCCCGGTTGTGACAACCAATTGACAAATGTAAGATATTGACAAATGTCTCCTAGTTCTGGGGCAAAATCACTCCCAGTTGAGAACTGTTGGTCTACTGTAACCTGCTACTTGTCCTCTTAGTCTGTTCACCCTAAGTAACTCTCAAGATTGTCAACAGCAACCCAGTGATAGAACCTGAAGCAGAGCCCAGGAATCTTAGGGCCAAAGAGAAGGAATCAGACTGAGGTTGAAGTGGCAGCTGAGGTATCACCAAGGGAGCAATGGATTAACTGGTAATGCTGTTATGCAAATGAAATGCAGTAACCTTTTGGGATGTCAGGCTGGCATCCTCGTCAGGTCCCTACCCTTTGGTGGTAATCAAGGAGCAGCCCCCAGGGAAGATGGTTACCTTTTCCTTCCTGTGAAGCTCCAGGAACTTCTTTTTTTCCCAAGGGGCTGGTAAGAATTTCCCTTCATCATGGGTTCCAAACAGCTTTGGAATTGCTGGGCTTTCAAATCCAAATCAGTGGGGTTGGGAATGTGGTTGGTGGGCCCATGGAACTCTAGAGTCAAGAGAGTATGTGCGGGACTTCCCTGGTGGTCCAGTGGCTAAGATTCCGCACTCCCAATGCAGGGGTCCCAGGTTCCATCCCTGGTCAGGGAACTAGGTCCCGCATGCTGCAACTAAAAGATCCCAGGTGCCGCAACTAGGAGCAGCCAAATAAAGAAATATTAGGAAAAAAAAGAGAGAATGTGCTCCCACCCCCAAGCAGGCAATTAGTCCATTACCATTGAGATTCTTTATCTAAGCTCTATGGCCTATGGATGGGACCATTTTGCTTACCGCAAAATATTTGTGAGTGCATACAGAGGTGCACTGTTCTTGGGAGAGGGGTAATGACCAAAAAAACACTGAGTAACCACTGCCTTAAAAGTTCAGCAAGGTGGCAAACACCATGAACTTGGGAGTTAGAGGGGAGTGCAAATCTCAGCCCTGCCATTTCCTAACTATGAAGTTAATTATCTCTCTTGAGCCTTGATTTCCCCATCTCTAAAATGGGGATGAGAACAATTCATAGTGATTGTGACAACAAAGTAAGATAATACAGGTAAATGTATGCAAATAATGATAATATATGTAATGTATACATGTTCAGTATTAATTATATGTAATATAAAGATGTATTGAGATATGTAATGAGATAACACATAATACGTGTATTATTAAAATTTTTAATATAGCTATTATTACTTATAATCAGAAGCCTCCAACACCCAGTCCAAGTTCTGATTTTTCCTTTTAGCCCCCAATTTGTTACCTGGGTGGGAACTCTTCATCTATTTCTGGCACTGAGCCCAAGACAAAAGGCTAGGCCCTGGAGGGGAAGGACTGCTCCAGAGAGCAGTGGGACACAGGACCTTGGGGAAGGGGAGAAGGACCTTCACGATGTATCTGTTTAGAAGGTTGAGGCACAGCAGTGACCTGAACCCCAGGATACTTGCTGGTCTCTGTCCTGGGGGAGAGTGCTTGCCAGGTTGCCATGAGCAAGGTGCTACCAAACTTTGCTGCACTGAGAGATCGCTCAATGCAGTCCAGTGTGCTGGGGAGGAGAGAGAGGCTTGGATCCAGTTTCCTGTCGGAAGACAGCTTGGTTGTGTCATCCATCCCCAGAGGCCCTGGGAGTGGCTCCCGAAGGCACACTCTTGCCCTCTGGCCAAGGTGCCAGGGAACAGCAGCCAGGTGTTGCCTTGAAAAAGTCAGTGAGCACTGGACTAAGCAATGCCAATTCACAAAGTTCTGCTAGCCTCTCCCTGGTCCTTCCTCTTCCCAGTTTAGAGGCCTTCTGGAGTTCCCTTGGGAGTTGGTGAGCTGGTCCTTCAAGCAGCTGCAGCCCTTTAGACCTTGAGTTGAAGATTCTTTGTACAAGCTTGGCCAGCCCTTTGGAAAGAAAATAGGCATTTCTGAGGAAGAGGAGGTGAAATCTTAAAGATCCGTGGCCAGGGGAAGGGCAACTGGCTACCAAACACTTCCATTGTGTTTACCATTTCTGCAATACTCACTGAATGTCAGGTCCTGGAGATACAAGATAGGTGCTCCATGCTTACTGCCCTAGAGGATGTCATATGTAGTAGCTAGACAGATGAGTAACCAAACCACTAGAATAAAAAGTAGGGCTTCCCCGGTGTCACAGTGGTTAAGAATCCGCCTGCCAAGGCAGAGAACACAGGTTCGAGCCCTGGTCCGGGAAGATCCCACATGCCGCGGAGCAGCTAAGCCCGTGAGCCACAACTACTGAGCCTGTGTGCCACAACTACTGAGCCTGCGTGCCACAACTACTGAAGCCCGCGCACCTAGAGCCTGTGCGCCGCAACAAGAGAAGCCTCCGCAATGAGAAGCCCGCGCACCGCAGCTAGAGAAAGCCTGCACACAGCAATGAAGACCCAACGCAGCCAAAAATAAATAAATAAAATTATTTCTTTTAAAAAGCAGTATGTGCTATAATAAAGGTATGAATTACTTCAGAGGATGGAGTAATTAAAAATGACTAATAGGGCTTCCCTGGTGGCGCAGTGGTTGAGAGTCCGCCTGCCGATGCAGGGGAC
>NW_006791954.1:1892615-1919852 GCF_000442215.2 Lipotes vexillifer | reverse complement strand
CCAAGCGGGAAAGCGCCCCCAAAAAACAAAAAAAAAAAAAAAAAAAAAAAATGACTAATAATATTAATAATATGCCTGGGGGTGTTAAGGCTTGGCAGAGAAAGTAGTATTACAGCCAGGCTTGAAGGAAAGAATAATAAGAGTTAATAATTATTGGGACTTCCCTGGTGGTGCAGTGGTTAAGAATCCACCTGCCAACGCAGGGAACACAGATTTGATCCCTGGTCCAGGAGGATCCCACATGCCTCGAAGCAACTAAGCCCATGTGCCACAACTAATGAGCCCGTGTCCCACAACTACTGAGGCCTGCACACCTAGAACCCATGCTCCACAACAAGAGGAGCCATCGCAATGAGAAGCCTGAGCACCGCAACAAAGAGTAGCTCCCACTCAACACAACTAGAGAAAGACCGTGCACAGCAACAAAGACCCAATGCAACCAAAAATAAATAATTTTTTTTAAAGTTAATAATTATTGAACACAGGACTTCCAGGACTTCCCTGGTGGCACAGTGGTTAAGAATCCACCTGCCAGTGCAGGGGACACAGGTTCAAGCCCTGGTCCAGGAAGATCCCACATGCCACGGAGCAACTAAGCCCATGTGCCACAACTACTGAGCCCACACACCCAGAGCCCATGCTCCACAACAAGAGAAGCCACCCAATGCAGCCAAAATAAATAAGTAAAATTTAAGATAATAATTATTATTATCAAACACTTACTTTGGCCAGGTATTGTGCACATTCATCATCACATTATCTCTTCTTTATAGCTACTATTATTTTATCAATATTACTGATGAAGAATAGAAGCTTAGAGACTTTAAATAACTAGGATTTTCCCTAATAAAGGGAAAGCGTATTCCAGGTAGAGAAAATATGAGCACAGGCCCAGAGGAGAGAAGGCACATGGGCAAGTGAGGTGCCAATTATTTGGACAGTGCTTACCACTTTGCAAAACACTTCTAAAAATGCCACACTTAATCCTCAGAAAAACCCTGAGAGGTAGTAATTATCACCATTCTATGGATGCAGAAATAGGCTCAAAGAGGATATTTGCAGAGTGGTACATATCAAAGGTTGAACCTCTTTTTTCTGGATCTGAGGCAAGTGTTTTTCTGTTCATTGTCTCATCTCTAATGGACCTTGTACCTGAAAACAATGGTCCAATAATAAGTAAGGGACCCATTGAGGAGTCCTCTCACCCAATGGGTCCCCTATGGGCCTCTGCAGTCTGTAGCCGTGGAGAAGCTATGGAGTAGTGTTTTTCTTTGTGTGAGGTTACCCAATGACTTTTGACCATCTTACTAAGTAAGTAATACCCAAGAAAAATTCTAGAATCCTTAAAAAATGAATGAAATATATCGTTTGAATAGGCAATAGATGTACAGCACAACATTTAAAAGGTACAAGTGTGTTTGTGTGTGTGTATGTAAGAGTCCAAAGAACGGGGAGCAGGGGGGAGTAGGGGGGAGTAGGGGGTGGAAGCAACAGGTACCAAAGGACCGTAATTAGTACAAGGTACAATGTGATAAGTGTGGGAGAGAGTTCCAAGCTGTGACAGTATCACATAGTGGTCAGAACCTTTTTTCTGGAGACAGATTTGGCTTGCTCTCACTGTGACCCATGGAAATGACTGAACCTCTGTAAGCCTCTCTTTTTCCATCTATCAGAATGAACTAATAATAGTACTTACTTCATAGGTTTGTTGAAAGGAATAAATAAGACATACAAAGCACCTGGCACGGGACTTGCCTGGTGGTGTAGTGGTTAAGTGGTTAAGAATCCACCTGCCAGGGACTTCCCTGGTGGCACAGTGGTTGGAAATCTGCCTGCCAGTGCAGGGGACACGGGTTCGAGCCCTGGTCCAGGAGGATTCCATATGCCGCGGACCAGCTAGGCCCTTGCACCACAACTACTGAAGCCCACGCGCTCTAGGGCCCGCGTGCTGCAACTACTGAGCCCGCGTGCTGCAACTGCTGAAGCCCACGCACCTAGAGCCCGTGCTCCGCAACAAGAGAAGTCACTGTAATGAGAAGCCCGCGCACCGCAATAAAGAGTGGCCCCTGCTGGCCACAACTAGAGAAAGTTTGTGCACAGCAACGAAGACCCAGCACAGCCAAAAATAATTTTAAAAATAAGATAAAATTTTAAAAATAATAATAAAAAAAGAATCCGCCTGCCAATGCAGGGGACACGGGTTCAAGCCCTGGTCTGGGAAGATCCACATGCCGCGGAGCAACTAAGCCGATGCGCCACAACTACTGAGCCTGCGCTGTAGAGTCTGTGAGCCACAACTACTGAGCCTGTGTACCACAACTACTGAAGGCCGTGCGCCTAGAGCCCGTACTCCGCAACAAGAGAAGCCACCACAATGAGACGCCCACGCACAGCAACGAAGACCCAACGTAGCCAAAAATTAAAAAAAAAAAAAAAAAAAAGTGCATCTGAGGGTTTCCCTGGTGGCGCAGCAGTTGAGAGTCCGCCTGCCGATGCAGGGGACACGGGTTCATGCCCCGGTCTGGGAAGATCCCACATGCCGCAGAGCAGCTGGGCCTGTGAGCCATGGCTGCTGAGCCTGCATGTCCGGAGCCTGTTGCTCCGCAACGGGAGAGGCCACAACAGTGAGAGGCCCGCATACCGCAAAAAAAAAAAAAAAAAAATCCATTTGTGTTAAAAAAAAAAAAAAGCGCTTGGCACCTATTAGGCACTCAATAAATGTTACCTAAAAATCCAGTATTTTAGCTCTCAATAAATGCTGGCTATTATCACTCAACTCCACAGTCCCTGGCTGGAAAATTCACAACGCTGTGAAAACAGGACTTCTTTTTTAAGAAACAAATTTGGCGGCAAAACGTAATCTAAAGTGAGGCTAGGGGCTTCCCTGGTGTCTCAGTGGTTGGGAATCCGCCTGCCAATGCAGGGGACACGGGTTCGAGCCTTGTTCCAGGAAGATCCCACATACTGCGGAGCAAATAAGCCCGTGAGCCACAACTACTGAGCGTGCGCTCTAGAGCCCACGTGCCACAACTACTGAAGCCCGTGCGCCTAGAGCCTGCACTCGGCAACAAGAGAAGCCACCGCAATGAGAAGCCCGCGCACCGCAACGAAGAGTGGCCCCCGCTCGCTGCAACTAGACAAAGCCCGCGAGCAGCGGCGAAGACCCAATGCAGCCAAAAATAAAAATAAATAAATAGATACAACATTAAAGAAATAAAAAAAAAATTTTAATACAAAATAAAGTGAGGCTATTCGTCTGGTTTTGTATGAATATTCATAAGTGTACCCAAATTAATATGAATATTCATATGCTTTGCTACAGAAGTATCAGTATGTTTGGTTACTGAGTGCTGCCCAAGGTCTTGCTGGGAGTATGATCCTGTGATCCTGTACTCTTTTTTTTTTTTTTTTTTTTTTTTTGGGTTTGGGGGGGTGGCCTCTCCCGTTGCAGAGCACAGGCTCCGGACGCGCAGGCTCAGCGGCCGTGGCTCACGGGCCCAACCGCTCCGCGGCATGTGGGATCTTCCCGGACCGGGGCACGAACCCGCGTCTCCTACATCGGCAGGC
Organism: Lipotes vexillifer; assembly: GCF_000442215.2. NCBI lineage: Eukaryota > Metazoa > Chordata > Mammalia > Artiodactyla > Lipotidae > Lipotes > Lipotes vexillifer. The sequence continues at coordinate 1,916,285 of NW_006791954.1, read as the reverse complement.
GGACTCTCAACCACTGCGCCACCAGGGAAGCCCGATTCTGTACTCTTGATAGGGAGAAAAGGGAAAGCTTTTTTTTTGGATGGCTTGTTTTTGTTTTTTTGATGGCTTGTATTTTTTCAGCTTAATCTCAGTAAAGTCCTGAGGAATCCTCCCAGGATTTAAACTCACAGCCCCTTGATTCCTGCATATTCAAGGCCTTGTGGAAAGAAATGTTGAGCTTGGAGTCAGGAGGCCTGATTTTCTTCTTTTCACCAAGCTTCTCTAGGTTTGTTTTATTATCCCTATGGCAACGCCTAGCAAAAGTGCCTGGCATTTAGCAAGCCCTTCATAAATATATATCGAATAAACTCTAAAACGAGGTAGTTTTTCACTCGTAGTTCCTGATTCCTTCCTTCCTTCCTCTTGGTCCTGTGGCAGGCAGGGGGCAATGGCAGCCTGCCCTCCGTGGGTGAGGGTGCAGGAAGGATAAATCACAGAGACTTTAGGACAGGAAGGGCCCTAAGCGAGTCAACTCCTCTACTCAGCACCTCCCCACATGGAAGCTGGATCCCCAGTCCTACCCCTTGGGCACGTCTGAGGGTCGCTTTCCTAGATGTGGTAAATGGTCCTCCTCTCCTCCCCTTTCAACACTTGAAACTAAAATATTCCTTGGAATTGGATCCTCAACTGCATCTAGGAGTCCGGACCCGCCTCAGAACTTCCTCCCGCAAAGCGCGGGACCCGCGCAGGCCCAGTACCCTCGCTTGGCCGGCGAGCTCCGACCCCCGCCCGCCGTGGAGGACTGTGGGTGGACGCTCTTGCAGAGCGCCTCTCGCTGGTCGGGGCGGGGGTGGGCGGAGCCAATACCGCCCAGGCCGGGGAAGCGGAGGGTGGGGACACTCTGGCCCCGCTCTCGGTGGTGCGGGGAGCGGGAGGGAGCAGCGGCCGCTCTGGTCGGCGGACGTGCTGCCGAGCAGTCCCGGAAGCGAAGGAGCGATGGCGGAGAGTCCGACTGAGGAGGCGGCGACGGCAGGCGCCGGGGCGGCGGGCCCCGGAGCGAGCGGCGTCGCCGGTGTTGTTGGCGTTAGCGGCAGCGGCGGGTTCGGGCCGCCTTTCCTGCCGGATGTGTGGGCGGCGGCGGCGGCAGCGGGCGGGGCCGGGGGGCCAGGGAGCGGCCTGGCTCCGCTGCCCGGGCTCCCGCCCTCGGCCGCTGCCCACGGGGCCGCGCTGCTTAGCCACTGGGACCCCACACTCAGCTCCGACTGGGACGGCGAGCGAACCGCGCCGCAGTGTCTACTCCGGATCAAGCGGTGAGCCGGGGTTTTTCCTCCCCCAGCCCCGAGCTCCGGGGCTCGACCTTCCCCGCCGCCCCCACCCTGTCCCAGTACCACCCCCACTGCCCTCGCGGTGGCCCAGCTCCCAAGCCCACGTCTTGCCAGCCCGGAGCGTCGGGATCCAAGTCCCCTTTCCCCCCGCCCCCAGCCCCACACGCACCAAGCCCCTCCTCGCGTATCCAGGTCCGACCCCGCCCCTCGGTAACCTCCCTTGAGCCCTCTGTCTCCAGTTCGGACACCCTCCCCCACACCTCCCGACCTCCCGCCCGAAACCCGACCCTTCGGCGCTTCAGTAACACCCCCTCCCGCCCTCCGCACCGCCCCTCTCCCCGCTTCTCCACCCCAGCCCTGTTAGATGCAGCCCGGAGGCCCCACCCAGCGGTCCCCTGCGTCGTCTCCTCCCGAGCCCCATTTGTAAGACACACACACAGCTTGCTTTGCCCGGCCTGAGACGTCAGGCCATCCTGGCTTTATTCCCGGCCTCCTCAACCCCCTCCACAGAGTCCCCTCCCCAAGTCTAGGTCGCTTCCCACGCATGCCCGCAGCCTTCTCTTGAACCACTTTTCCAGAACCCCAAAGCTCTCTACTCTCACACCTGTTCCAGGAACTCAAGCTTCCATCCCCCCGCTGCCCTCCCACCCAGTCTCACATTGGCTTGTGATATCCCACTCAAGACTTTCTTTTCTGTATTCTTTCCTCTGAGTCATGTGATTTACTTTCTGAAGCAAATGTACCCAATTGAAATATAGGAACAAAGGCCCAAGTCCCTTCTGTGCTTATTTCTTGGGTGACTGGTCTCAGATCATATCATTTAATAGATAATGTTTTTGTGAAATTGCTTAGCATAGTACCTATCACATAGGAAAAGGGAATGCTTTTTAGCTGCTATTAATCCTGAAACCTGTTTGCTGATAGCCAGACTCTCTTTCCCCATGCCACCATCACAGTCATCCTCATCTAGGTAATCACATTCCCCACATTCCAAGTTCTTTCAGATGTTTTCTACCTACTTTCAAGGTTGTACTAAAAATTAAACAGCATACTGTGTGTAAAGTACCTGGCCCAGTGCCTGACACAGTTTGCCAACTCCATCAAGGTTGCCACCTCTAACTTAAGATACCCAGCACTCCTCAACTCTTGTACTCCTTCAGCCATTTCAGTCTTCCAATCGTAACATATCTCTGAGTTCTGCCAATACTTCTTTTTCTCCACTCTGTCGCTTGTTTGCACTTTTTTATGTCCCTCAGTACTGTAGCAAGTCCTTAGATTTCCCACCTATAGGCCCTTGCTCACAACTGATCCATTCTAGTTTATGAGCTATGACCTAGAAGGCCTCTCATCTTCTATAGTAATGACTTCATGTCACCCTCCACCTGTGAGATTCTCAGCAATTTCAGAGGGTCCCCATCCCAACCTGAAGAGGTCTGTACACTATTAGTCTCCTGGGCAAGAAGGCCATTATTGCTCCCTGCTAGCTCACTTGCTTCACATAATCCCCGTGCTAACAACGGTCCACTGTGTGGTTTATGGAATTAGTTTTTTAGTGGAGTTGATTATGCCTTCCCAGTTACCGAGAAATCTTCATTTAGCATTCAGCCGTAGTACCTGGGAATCTCGGAGGTGGGGAGTGAATGAAGTGCCATGTGGGAGGAAATGAGAGTAAATGGGATGTGGCTTTTCCAGGGTGACATTGGATACCATTGGGATCTCTGATTTTTTTTTCCCCCTCTCCCTTCCCTCCCCCTGAGGAAACAATGCCCCTTTGATGATAATTTGCTCTCTGCTTGCCTGACAAATACTCAGCTGAGATTTCTCAGCCAACAAGACGGTGCAAACATTTGTGGTTCCAAGCACCACTTTCTCGGAACCCTGGCCTCACTGAGGTGGTAACAACTGTCCTGCTCAAGGGATTCCCCTTTTTTCTCCTCTCCCTCACTCCCTCCCCCACTTCCTCTTGGTGTTATACAGGGATATCATGTCCATTTATAAGGAGCCTCCTCCAGGAATGTTCGTTGTACCTGATACTGTTGACATGACTAAGGTATGTACCTTGGTGGGGTTTGGGGGTTATTGGGAAATTGGGCCCATAAAGTTGAAAGAGCCTAAAAGAGATTATCCAGCTCACATCTCTGATTACACAGATGAATAAATCAAAACCCCAAGAGAGTAAGTGGCTTGCCCAAGGTCACACAGTGAGGTGGAGCGGAGCCTTGAACAGGTATCTGTTTTGGGGTGCCAAAAGGTCCTGGTTGGCTTGGAAAAGCCCAGTTTATGCCTGTTGTCCAAGCTTAATTATTAATAGAGCACTCTTTACCTCTCAAAAATGCTCCAGTTTGGATGATAAATTATATGGTCACCCTATTGTACTAGCCAACTCTTCCCCCATCCTGCCACTCTTGACCTTTAAGTGTGGTGCTGTAAGTCAGATGCCAAGAAGGTTGGGGATGGGACAAGGTTGAGTGAACAGTGTTTGTAGTTACAGGGCCTTGTTTAGGCTCCTGTCCTTACTGATTGCTTTTGAATATCCTTTCCACCCCAAAGACCGTTCCTCTCTTGTCCACACACAGACACAAGAGAAAGCTTAAATTCCTCTGGCATAGATACCTAGACTTCTCTGTCATTGATTGCTCTACCCTGAGAAGTGAATTTTTACTTAAACTGATATCGGGAAGAAATCAGATTACCTAAATCTAGTGTTGTTTAAATGAAAACTCCTTGTAGTGTCAAATTTCTTATAGTAAAAATTCAGATTTGGTATTACTTGTGTGTCTGTTTTGTTTTGAATAGGTTTCCCTTTAAATTGATTTTTTTCTTTTTATGTGGTTGGAAATGTTTTTCCTGGGACATCTTGTTCTTAGTCAAGTATTAGTGTTAATATGCTAGTCCCTGGGGTCCCAGAATTGATGTCATGTTGATATCATTTGAGCTTGCTATTCCAAATGACTGAAGGCTAAAAGATAACATAGGATGCCACCAGGGCAAGGTGGGGACTATAGACAGAGACACTGGATTGCAGTACCTTTTTCCTCTTGCTGTTTAAATTCTGAGCAGACTTAAGTGCCTAGGAGCCTTATGTAGATGAAGAAATATAACTGAGTCAGTTAGGTTTTCTTCCCTTCAACAAGGGAAGTCTTGTTCAATAAATCACAGCTGGAGGAAGAGAACTTAGCATTTTGTTTCAAGTGCTGCTGATTTTTTTATATTATTATTAACCTACAGTGTTGGGAAAGTTCTGGGGATAGTCTATGGCTCCGAGTGGACCCTGAGTTTCCCCATTTTTCTTTGTATCTTTCACACAGCCGGATGCTACCTGAGCCACATCCTCCACAGTAGGTTTGATCCTCTGCGGAGGAGACAGATACCGTAGGCCTCCATCACAACCCTCAGCTCTGCCCTGTGACTGGCACTGGTGCTGTGGCCTCCAATCCCTTTCTTCTTTTCCATTCATCTCCGCCCCTTTGTGCCACATAAATGGAGGGTGGAGTTGCATCGTACGCATGTTTAACCTAGGCAAATCCAAAAATTTCTTAAAATTAAGCATGCTAGGACAGTGTTTTACAGATGTATATTATGTTTTGCACGTTGGTGTTCTATCCATTTGTTATATAAAATACTGATCAGGGAAGTCCGAACAAAAAACGTGCTTTAAGGGAGTTTTAAGGGACACTCAGGGGTGATTTTGGCTAGATTCAATTTTCACCTTGGGCTCTAACTTTAGAATGTAACCCCTGAGTAAGATGCCACTACACTGTAATGGGGTTTCTTAAAATTTCAAAAATATTTGTTAGTGTGAGTGAGCACAGGCTATTCATTTTTCATGGTGAGGATATGGAATATGGATGCAGATGAAGGTCCTGCTTCTGGCATGGGTAGCAAGTGGAAGCCAGGAGGGTTTGGGATGGGACATCACCTCACAATTTTGAGATGGGGTTTTATTTTGCAGATTCATGCATTGATCACAGGCCCATTTGACACTCCTTATGAAGGGGGTTTCTTCCTGTTCGTGTTTCGGTGTCCGCCCGACTATCCCATCCACCCACCTCGGGTCAAACTGATGACAACGGGCAATAACACAGTGAGGTTTAACCCCAACTTCTACCGCAATGGGAAAGTCTGCTTGAGTATTCTAGGGTAAGAGGAGACTTCTAAGTGGCCAAGTTGGTTGTTAGCAAATATTACTCTAGGCCAGCCTTCATCAACCAGGGTTTCTCATCTGAATCACAGGACACAGAAAATGATTGGAGTGACTGTTTCCTCAATTCTCCCCCGGATGGTACTTGATTACTGTCATTCTAGATGCAGAAAAAGAAGTTAATTCATGACGTACAATGGATGCCTTAGTGAAGTGGTTCACCCCGAGCAGCAGTAGCATCTGGGAATTTATAGCCGTGTAGAGTCTGGGCCCCCACCCTAGAATTATTACATCAAGAATTCTGGGGGTAGGGCCAGCAGTCTGTGTCTTACAGGGTCTCCAGGTGATTCTGGTGCAAACTGTTGGAGAACCACTCCCTTAGGGCATCAGGGCTTAATTCTCTCCTGAGCAGGTTGAGAAAGGCTGCAGATCCTGTGCCATTCAAGGCTGTAAATGTCTTATTTCTGAGTCTCTCGTGAGTGGCTTTGGAGGCAGTGGTGGTGATGATGATGATTATGTTTTAGCAACTGAATGAAAAATGTCTGAGGTTGGAAGTCACATCAGATATGAAACACAGATGTTTCAAGTACATTTTTGTTTCTGGGTGCTACCAAGATTTTGCTTCATGCAGTTCTCATCCATTCCCTTTTAATCTCCTTCGGGAGTTAAAAATTCGGAATGGAAATATCTTCTAGCATATTCTGGATTGGTCTTTTAGTGTGGTCTGAATTTCCCCGGGGCATAGAACAAGTAGAAGTTGAAGTTAAGCAAGCTGCCCAGACCGGTGACACTGTTCTCTTTCTTCCGGCCCAATCCAATATGTTTTTAGGTTTGTGCAGGGAAAAGGCAGCTGAAACAAACTTCTCCCTCTGCCCAGTTCTCTCAGATCGAAGAATACGTTCTGTGATTGCCGCAGTGAGAAGGTCCTTTGAAGGAGGTTGTCCTTAAAGAAGTCCTTTATCTCGTTAGGGTATAGAATTATCTGTGCTGGAAGGATAGTGGTATATATAAACCACAGTGGTAAGGAAACTTAGTTGTTGTTTCTGTATGAAAGTTGTTCTTGAAAGTGTTTTTGTATTAGGTTTTCCTTCATTAGGCCAATACAAAACTATTTCGAGCAAACATCAGTTCACGGTAGAAACGGGATGTAAGATGGTGGGGTAAAAGTGGCAGAAGTATTGGGTGCAAAAGGAGAAGCTACTCTGAATTTGAAAATTTGCCGTCAAGAATCAGAGTAGAAAATTCCCATGCGTACTTAGTTGACTATTCACTTTAACAGCTGCATTCCTTTCCTCCCTACCTAGAAAAAAATACTGGGCTGGCTTACAAAAGAAATTGAATGAGTTTACCCTGTTGACTTCAATCCCCGAATACTAGATGCTTCAGAGAGCACAAGGTCTAGGGTTCCTGGGGGTCCGAAGCTGACAAGAGAGGTTGAGAGGCACTGAAGAGCGAGCTCTGAGGAAGTTACTGTTCCCCATTACTTACTGGCCTTCCCTCAAGGCCAGCAGGGAAAGGGAAGTGGCGAGTTAACTTGAACAAGCCAGTCCTGGTTCAGGTTGTGTTCAGCTTCCAGCTCAGGTGCCATCTCTTCAATTAATTGAGTTAAAAATAAATGTCCTTAATGTCCAAGCTTCCCTCCTTCTCCCAACATTCCATCAGGCATATGAAAGAGGAGCAATTTTGGTGTTTCTCTGTTGTTGAAGATGTTGTTCATGTATTATTTTCAAACCCTCCACACTCTAGAAGTGCCCCTTATGCCCTTTCTGTCCTTTGGCAGAGTTCTGTAGTTTTCAGAGGATTTGACACTCTTTGGGGGTTTGATAGAGAGCTGGATCCCCGATCATCAACCCCACCACATGGCCTCTAACCAGGGAGCTTCAGTCCCTTCTCTGCCTCTGTGCTCAACTTCTCTCTCCTCTCTGACTCCATCACCACCCATAAATAAATAAGCTCTTTAAGATCCATAGAGGTTGACATTTAGATTGCCTTCGGAGCTGTTTTCTTACCTTATTTCTCATTTTGATGAAGGGAACCTTCCCTGGCTACTGTTTTCTCCTAGCCCAAAGAAAATCCCTTCAAAGTTACTTTGCTTGCTTTGCCCTCTTTTGTGACACTTGATAAGAGGATTAGGCAGTTGAGTGATTTCTGGTGAATGAGGGTGAGATGGAGGCTGGGAAATTCCAGAGTATTAATAGTGAAAGAGAAAGTGAGTCACTTATGATGGTCCTGCCAGGCCCCGGGGTACTCGTACACTGGTCTTTCTGTACGGCCTTTCCCGTCTCTCTCTGCCTCACCCTCTTCCCTTCCCTCTCATGTGTTTTGCAGTACGTGGACTGGCCCTGCCTGGAGCCCAGCGCAGAGCATCTCTTCCGTGCTCATCTCCATTCAGTCCCTGATGACTGAGAACCCTTATCACAATGAACCTGGCTTTGAGCAGGTAAGGCCAGGTGGGCCCAGCTTTGGGGTGTAGAATATTGGGTTTTAAGAGATCTGAAAGATCTACTTGAGGGTTTTTGTTTTGTTTTTGACCTGGCTCAGCCCCATGTATTAAACTCGTCGCTGTGGGAGAAAAAAGGAGCTGGCATGTGTGTGCCTTAATAATGAATTTTTTTCCCTATTAAATTACAATAACATTGTCAAGTTATTTCCATTTGACTTGGATTAAAGTCAGTGGAGTCATTTGGAAATTGATTTTGCGTCTGTTTGGGGCTCTTGGAGCCAGTGTGTTCTTCTGTGTGCCTCCATTCCGTTCCCCAGTATCCCTTTAAGGTGCTCCCTAGTGGCTGCCGCTGAGCCAGACTTTCTTTTGGAGTTCCGAAGTACTGTCACCTGCAGAGCCACAGGAGCAGCTCATGGGCTGCAGCAGGGATGTTTAGCCAGTGCCGCCAAACAGAAGGTGGAGAAAACTCACAATTTCCAAGGTGTACTATATGCTGGCCACTTCCAAACTTTTATATGTAACTTCTCATTTAATCCTCATACTAACTCTGCAAGATAAATGTTATCCCCATTTTCAGCTGAGGTAATGGCGACTCGGAGAGGTTAGTTAACTTTCACAAGGACACACAGATCAGGATGTAGTCCCAGGAGCCCAAAGTCTTCCATTGTTTCAAAGCCCCTTCCAGATTACTCATGAGCACAGGAAAAGAGTTCCAGTGATATTATCAAAAGATATAATAATTCAGTTTAAATGATTAAAACGGCTTAATTCGTTTTGAAACTATTTGAGATAACACTAACATTGGTGATTCTTCTGTAGTCCTAAACAAAGGGAAATACCCTTTAAGAATGAACAGAAATTATTCCCTAAGCCATCCTTTCAAACAAATAGTGAATGTGATTTCAGGAGTAGGTGGAAATGGAAACGGACCTCATTGGCTAACCAAGGAGCTGATTTTTACGTCTTGTTTGGAAATTCAAGAGATGGGACTTTTATTCTTAAAACTACCAAACATTCTTGGTTCACAGAACCTTGTCTTGGTAGTTTTTTTCACAGTTCCCCAGGCAGAAAGAAATGCCACACTGTTCCATTTGTTAAGTAGTTAGGTCCAAACAACTTACTTCCTTCTCAGGTGACTACACTGACTTAATAGGATGTGTACACCTGTTCAGTGCCACACAACTTTTAAAATCTTGGAATCAGATCAGAGCCACCACCCTCATTTCTGTTCCCTCCTGTTTTCATATGCTACTTGCTATTTATTAAGTAGTGACTAAAAATCCAGATTTGTGAAAACAGTATGTCATCAAAAGGAATGTAATACACTTCAACATTAAAACTGAACTACCTAGGGCTTCCCTGGTGGCACAGTGATTGGGAATCCGCCTGCCGGTGCGGGTGACGCGGGTTCATGCCCCGGTCCGGGAGGATCCCGCATGCCGCAGAGCGGCTGGGCCTGTGAGCCATGGCCGCTGAGCCTGCGCGTTCGGAGCCTGTGCTCCGCAACGGGAGAGGCCACAGCAGTGAGAGGCCCACGTACCATCAAAAAAAAAAATAAAAATACTGAACTACCTATCTCAAGGTAGTAGTTTGCATGGAGTTTCACAGGTGTTGAATACTGTGGTTTTCCTCAAAAAGTTTACAGTATCCCACAGTGCCCTTGTGATTTCGCTGTGGTGCACATTGGGAACCGTGGTGGTAGGCTGAAGGCATGTGTGTATTTCCTGTTCATTACATGTTTTGATCAGAGCCAAGGCTCTGATTGACTAGAGTTGGTGATGGGAGGGGGGAACAAGGGAAGAGTTAAAGTGTGGAACGCCATGCTCCCGTCTGTTCACGCCCACATGTTCCTGTCAGCTCTCCAGACCAGGTTCAGAGTTTTTTCTTTTGAAAACTTCAGGTTCTACTTCTGATAGACAATAGTTGAATTCAATAATGGTGGAATCCACAGATGTGTAAAGGAGTTAACCAGGGAGCATCCTGATATCTATAGGTTTTTCAGGCTAAGACTCCTAGCATTTATACCTTTTTGTCCCACCATTATCCTTATACATGGTTATTTCCCACTTAATCCTTCCTGCGAGGCCTTTCATTTCAGGCTTAGGGAAATTTGATGGATGTGGTTTGCTGCTTATAGGTCAAATGACCCATAACAGAGGATGGGTACTGGTATGTGTGGCTAGGGGGGGGTCTAGGGTGAAGGGGGATATCTGGAAGGGTATTACCAACTAGTGCAGAGGTATTTCAATATGAGTGGTAGGCTGAAGGCATGTGTGTATTTCCTGTTCATTACATGTTTTGATCAGAGCCAAGGCTCTGATTGACTAGAGTTGGTGATGGGAGGGGGGAACAAGGGAAGAGTTAAAGTGTGGAACGCCATGCTCCCGTCTGTTCACGCCCACATGTTCCTGTCAGCTCTCCAGACCAGGTTCAGAGTTTTTTCTTTTGAAAACTTCAGGTTCTACTTCTGATAGACAATAGTTGAATTCAATAATGGTGGAATCCACAGATGTGTAAAGGAGTTAACCAGGGAGCATCCTGATATCTATAGGTTTTTCAGGCTAAGACTCCTAGCATTTATACCTTTTTGTCCCACCATTATCCTTATACATGGTTATTTCCCACTTAATCCTTCCTGCGAGGCCTTTCATTTCAGGCTTAGGGAAATTTGATGGATGTGGTTTGCTGCTTATAGGTCAAATGACCCATAACAGAGGATGGGTACTGGTATGTGTGGCGGGGGGGGGCGGGGGTGAGTAGTCTCAAGGACTTAGTTGCTCTTCATGGATCTGACTTATAGTGGGAAAGGTATCCTCTTAGTTCATTTGCTTGGGTCACGTACCCCATACTAATCCTAAAATCTCTTCCCATTGGCTTTTCTTTTTACCTAAATTTTGTACTTGGATACTGTGGTGTCTGTCACATTATAGGAGAGACATCCAGGAGACAGCAAAAATTACAATGAATGTATTCGGCATGAGACCATCAGAGTGGCGGTCTGTGACATGATGGAAGGAAAGTGTCCCTGCCCTGAACCCCTACGGTATGTGTGAAGAGAGCCCACTTGGTACTTGGTATTCCTTTTGGATATTTAGCTTGTTTGTACATTTGAGAACCTTTGCAGTAAAGTCCAGTGTTGGGCACCAGAGAAAGAGAAAAAGGAAAGATGTGGTTCATGCTTTTAAAGAGCAAGTGACCGAGGGGTTACCCAAAAGGAAGTTCAGAGAGCTTTTTGGTTCCTGGAGAGTGCCGAGCCTGATGGGAAAGACATAGTCCATGCCTTCAGGGAGCCCCTGTTTGACTAAAGACACTTAACTGTTGTACAGCCAAATGAGGTGTAGAGTACTTCATAATAAACCCATTTCTTAGGGTTCAAGTTTATTTCTAGGTGTTAAAAACTAGATGAGCAAAGAGCTAATGAAACAAACTTTTCTAGGAAATGGGGGGGCAGCGGTTTTTTCTTTCTTTTTTCTTAATTGACGTATAGTTGATTACAGTGTTTCAGGTGTATCTAGGAGAATTTTGAGTAAGGTTTGGGATTAGGGATGGCCTGTGGAAAACGAATGAGAATGAGCAAGTCATGAGTTGAAGTTGGAGTTCAAATGATCAGTATTAACAGTCGCTCTCATTTTATAATCCTTAGGGTATAAGGGAAATCAACCATGTGCAGTCAGCTGTTTCTTTTTCCATTTTCCATTGAAAGATCTTTGTAGGAAACCAAATCTGGTCTTGGGAACTCTAGCTGCTGAATTTGGCATTAAGGTTAGATGGTGAAGGGGTGGTGCCTTCCCCTCTTGTTCCTAAGTGAAGCTTCTCTGCTTGTTTTCCAGAGGGGTGATGGAGAAGTCCTTCCTGGAGTATTATGACTTCTATGAGGTGGCCTGCAAAGATCGTCTGCACCTTCAAGGCCAGACTATGCAGGTAACAGAGCCCCTGCTGCTGACTCCAGAGACCGTACAACAGACCATGTAAACCCCCCTCACAAGGGTGACATCCGCATCTCTCATAAGAGTTCAGAGCCAAAAGGAACCTGGTGCATTGAGTAGCTGAGGCCCAGAGAGAGACTGAAGTCATATGGAGTTGGTTCTAGGTTCCTGGCATAAAGTAGGTACTCGAGAGTAGAATCTGAATCATCCTGCTTTCTAGCCTGGAACTCCTTCCCTTCTTGGTCAGTAGTCTTTTCAAACCAAGAACATTCAGCCCTCTCAGAACTTAGGGATTATGAGAGTCATCTGTTGGAATTCCATCCCTAGCTCAGGGGGGTGCTAAGAGAAGGAATGCTTAGGGAAACATTGGATGTGCAATTATTGTTGAAAGAACCTCATACAAGGATGGTAACCAGTTGTTCATTCTCTGCCTCTACTGGGGAAATGTGCTTCTGCTTCTAATAAGAATGCAGAATTTAGACTTGCTTAAAAGAAGAGGTTCTTATTAAACCGAATTGTAAATAGGATCCAATATAAGCGACTGGTTGAGAATCTTCCTGTCCTGAAGGGCCAGTCCTGTGTCTCTTGGATCATTTACTTGCTTAGAAAAGTGGTGACTTGGGTAAGTGGCTAAAGCCTCTTCAGGTTCTTTCCACTTCTTTTTGGTCTGTGTTCCCACCCACCCAGCACCACCAGCAGTGGGAGTAACTGTTTTGTTTCCTCAGGTGCTGCTCAGAGATGGTAGCTTCCCTATCCTCCCCTCAAGGACTTCCCTCCTACGTGCCGCATTTAAACTCAAAGGGCAGGACCAGCTCAAGGCTTACTTGTTTCCTGAACCTTTTTTGAGAATATATCGAGGATGATGCATGCTGTAGCTTGTTCCCCATCAGGAATTATCATTGCTGGTATCGAGCAGCATTTCTAATATTCAGTCTGTGAAGGAAAACCAACTCATGACGAGGGAAGGACAGGGAGGAGCAGCATCTGGGGAGGCGGAGAATGGGTCGAAATGGAGCCAGTGAGGAAAGGAGGAAGATTTGGGAAATTGACAGCTCCAGAGTAAGTGTGGAGTTCAGTTTTGAGAGAACGTAACCCTCAAATGTGAAAAGTATGGGCTGTAGTCGCAAGAGACTGACTGACCTCCACTGGCCCTTGATCACGCTGGTGACGTGTGCGCAGAAGCGTGGAAGGAGTTTAGGCGGGAGAAGCAGACATTGTGTGAGAGGGAAAATCATGGACTTTTTTGTAACTGCCAAGGAAAGAGGTCTCCACTTGTTTGAACCCTGGGCAAGCTACTTTGCTGCCGTAATCCTTATTTAGCATTTTAAATTTCTTTTTTTATACCCTTCACCCCACCCATAGTTATTTTTGAGATTTTAAGGACAGTTAACCCTTTTCCACGTAATGTTTGGTTATCTTTGATCTCGAATGACAAGGACTGGAGTGATGCCCAGAAACCTGGACAGGAATGTGATGACTGGCCCGTGGGGAGGAGGGCAGGTGCTTATCCGAAGTCAGAACTCCTTCATTCTAGACCTGCCTGTGATCTCAGAAAAGCAAATTACCCTTTTTGAGTATAGGGAATGAAGGATAATTTTCCCCTTATATAGTTTGTATGAGGTTAGTTGAAAACACCAGCACACTTAATGATTACAGTCCTGGTCTTGAATTTCTCTTCCCTATCTATCTCACCGTTACTGTGTCCCCCTTCTGCACAGTGGCTTGCTTTGGAGGAATGCAAACACATTTTAATGTTGGCCCAAGCCAGACCTATCTGGGGTGGTGAACGTGCTGCGATATTCCTAAACAAAGATGATGTTGTCTGCTGTTGGGAACTCTCTGTGCTATGCCCCCTTCTGTCCCCATGCTCAGAAGTTGAGCGTGTGTTTCACATGGGCCTAAAGCTGCTCTGTCTAGGGTGAGCCACCCAGACTTGAATCTTCCTTCCCGCTTGTCTCCTTTCCCCCACAGGACCCTTTCGGAGAGAAGCGGGGCCACTTTGACTACCAGTCCCTCTTGATGCGCCTGGGACTGATTCGTCAGAAAGTGCTGGAGAGGCTCCATAATGAGAACGCCGAAATGGACTCTGATAGCAGCTCGTCTGGGACAGAGACAGACCTGCACGGGAGCCTGAGGGTTTAGACCCTGCTCCCCTCTCCCCTCCCCCCACTCGAGAGTCCCAGCAAAGTCCCTTCCCCCCACCCCAGGGATGGAGAGGCACTTGTGTATCTCCCTCCAAATGTGACATCATCCCGCAAGATGGCAAGAACCAAGCAAGCTTGGATCCCAGGGTGTGGAAGTGGGGAAGCTGTTCCCGATCTGACCTCCTTGGCTCTCGAGCATCTGGGGCTGTGTTCATCCCATATCAGGGGCCAAGGTACCTATGCAGGAGCACCTAGGGCGAGGGCCTCTGGCAAAAACAAAACAACCAACACACCTCTCCACAGGGCCAGCTCCTTAGGGACAGGTGGAGACAGAAATTGCAATTCCTAGAGGGAGTGTGCCCAAATGATTTATGGGGATATCTGGAAGGGAGCTTGGGGTGGGGGGCTGTCTGTGACACTTAAGCAGTCTGGGTGGTTGTCTGTCTGTCTTCAGTTTTGAAGCAGGGCTTCCCAATGCCCTTTTCCTCCCTGCCTCTTTACCCCCGTTATTTCCCACAGGCCAGCATAATTTTGTTTTTCCTAATTTATAGTCACTGTTCTAGACAGACCAAAGAGAAGGAACAGTGGTGGAGTCTAGGCTGCTGATGAGTAAGCTTTACCTAGCACCTGAGCACCTTTCTCCTCTGCCCCCCATTCCCTCACCCGTTCTAGATTTAAGACAGAAGGTAAATGTGACTGGGCCTGAACCAAGGTCTTGGTAAAGCCTGCACAGGCACCATAAGAAGCTGAAAATGCCGTTTGTTCCCGCAATCACCGATTTGAAAAGTTCCCAATGCAGACAACTGTTGTGTGTTTGGGATTAGAGCCACTACATAGAACAGTCTCTTACAGATTTTTCATAAATACTAGTCACAATGAGGGTATTACTCCTGGGGGTGGGGTACAGGGGGGAGGCTGATGCTAGTCCTATTGTATTTTGTTTGGCTGTCCTTGTGTGTTTTCACCTCAGCCTGTAGTCCCCCTCCTCACTTCAAAGCCCAGGGAGGGGGCTTCCGTGGTGGTGGGGCTTCCGTGGTGGCGCAGTGGTTGAGAGTCCGCCTGCTGATGCAGGGGACACGGGTTCGTGCCCCGGTCCGGGAAGATCCCACATGCCACGGAGCGGCTGGGCCCGTGAGCCATGGCCGTTGAGCCTGCGCGTCCAGAGCCTGTGCTCCGCAACGGGAGAGGCCACAACAGTGAGAGGCCCTGCGTACTGCTATTAAAAAAAAAAAAAAAAAAGCCCAGGGAGTTGTGGGGAGCAAGGGTGGCCAGTGGCAGGGGGGATTGGGGCAGGGACTCTGAAGACTCTTCTCCCCCCCACCCCCAACTGCTTTGTCACTGACTCTGGTGGGTGTTTGCCTGGCTGTGTCGCTTCTCTATTTAGCTGCAGTGATCCTTTATCTGGTTGGCTCAGAAAAATGCTTTAGGTGCCCTGTGACACTGGGCATCAAGGGAACCCATCCTTCCCCTTTTTGATGTGTTCTCCTGTACTTTCCAGATTCTTACTGATAGGTCTCCCAGTGGGGTATTGGTGATCCACATGACACAGGGCCTCAGTCAGTATCCAGCCACATGTAAGGGAGAGGATAACTTGTACCTGCTCTGCCCGCTGCTAGAGAGGCCTTTGCCTTGTGGGTCATGAGACTTCCTGGGGAAGTTGGGAAGCGGGTTGGGCACAAAGGAGAATGTCCTACTTGGGAGGGCAGGAAGCAAAGGAACTGGACAGGAAGTGGGCTTGGGGGATAGAAGTGTAGCTTTGAAACCTGAAGGCTGGGCCTCTTCACAAGAAGACTCAAGAAGGGGCCCTGCTTCCAATTTCCCTCTTCCATTCCCAGAGCTAGTACAGGGCTTGGAAGAATGCCCTTGGTCTGTTGGTCCAGTGTTACCTGTCATACATTTAAGTGTTCCCACTTTCGAGTGACAATCCTCTCCTTGGTCCTGCCATGGGCAGAGCATGTCTGGCGTACTAGCCTGACTTTTACGTCCTAATCTTGAGTTGAGGAAATATATGCACAGGAGTCAAAGAGATGTCTTTATATCTGACTGTACATAAATGAAGTTTTTTTTTTTTTTTCTTTTTGGTGCAATAAAGTTTGTTTTGGCAGAAGGAGGAAGCGCCTATGGGTGTGGGAGGGTTTGTGTAAGAGGAAGAACGGGATTGTTTTGACAGCCACACCTCTCACCTAGGCCTGAAACTGTCAGGGATAAAGATAGTGCTCAGTGGAAGCCAAAAACTTGGGTTATGTGGTGTGGGTGGAAGCAGGACTACTGGTGGCAAAAGTTCCCATCATTAAAAAGTAGGGAAAAAAAAAAAAGAAATAGGGTCCTTTTTTTGAGGCTGTAACTTTGGCAGTCAGGAGAGGAACGCCTTAGCCTGGGCTGCTTCGAAAGAAATACCTGTTCAGGAAGTGAGCTTTTCCTCAAGGACAGGCAGAGGTAGAGATGGGCTCAGGCTATATATCCCCTTGCTAAGGGAAAGGTGTCTTAGTATGGATAGTCCAAACCATTGGGTTTTCAGTTTTCTGATACCAAACTACCCCTTCTTAGGAATTCAGAATTCAGACCATGAAGACGGGGCTTAATGCTGGCCTCCCAGCTCATCACCTTCTCTATTTGCTATAGAAGGCTCTTGCTTTCTGGTAGAGGCTTTTCCTCTTGGCTGACCACGTGTGTCGGGAGAAATTATACACAAAATGTCCTGCCAACCTGTGCCCCGCAAAGCTGCGTACAGGAAAGCGGGGGCCCGCAGGGGCTAGTGGGCCTAGGCTCTAGCTTTGACTCTGCTTAAGGTGGTGCCCTCTGGTCAATTAGATTCCTCACCTGCCAAAGTTAAGGACACCTATTTAAGATTGTGAGGACTATACAAGGTGCATATAAAACTGGGTGTCTGGTAGGTGTTCAATAAATGATTCCCTTTCCCACCCCTAAGGTTAGAGGGATGACCTGATGATCACTATAGGAGGAAAAGGTAGTAAGGAATTTGAGAAATACTGCATCCACTACTGGTTAATTCCCCTCAAATTAAATTTTCTTTTCTGTAACCACCATTTAACATTGACCTCTATTTCCTTCATACTCATAGCTGAGTCTGCTGCCATAACCTGGAACCTCTACAAAGGAAGCTGGAAGAGACTGAAAGAGTGACTATTTACTGGTCCGTTAGGGTCTGCTCGTTTGAGATAAGGAACATTTTATGAGGAAGGGGTTTGAATTAACAGAGGCTATAATTTATGTCTCAGGGCCACAGAAACTAGACTGTCTAGCCAGGAGACAGAAGGCCTTCATTCTAGGCCCAGCTCTACCGTGAACTTGTAGATGACCTGTGCAAGTCATTTTATACATGTTCACTGTTATCTGTGTTGCTCAGGTTATCCTTAGCGGATAAAAAAGGTTTTCTCCAATAAAGATGCAATGTGAAGGCACTTTAAAAAAAAAGTAATGGCTGAAGAATACTGGGGGAAGAAAAAAATTGGAATTTTCTTGGTTTTTTGGTTCTTTTTTAAAACAAAGTTGTCGAGGTTTTATTCACCACCAGCTCCTCCCTCTTCTCCCGGCCTGCTGCTGTGTCCCCTTCCACATTCCCAGTCAGGGGAGGGCTTCTCTGGCCTCCTCAGCTGTAATCTCCTGGGAGTAGAGGTCAGTGAAGAGAGCTGGCAGCCAGTAGTGGGCCTCCCCTGGGGCCTGCAGGTCCAGCCAAGCCAGCCCTTCCTTCAGCAGGTGTTCCTGGCAGAAAAAGGAAAAGTCAATTGAGAAAGGGGAGTTTACATAATGTAGGGTAGATAATCCTCAAACCTATCTTGGCTTCAGTGGGGTTTTCAAACTAAATCTACAAGAGTGCCTTCACATATTTACACAGCCAAATTAGAATGACTTGTTTAGCCTAGATCTTTGCCTGAGGTGTGAGAAACGCCACCAAGTTGCTTCATCTGTGCTGCTGGGAAAGAGGATAACGACAGAGTGGGATGTTGTGGAAGGAAGGCTACAGAAATATTTGCTGCATGGCTCTGAGCAGATCACTAACTCCATTCCCCAAAACAACATGGAGATCAGTACCTTTCAGTTAACTTATGGAGTAACAGACAGCTAGGGGGAAACCTTTTTGGAAAAGTTAATGGAAAAACCATACGAGTATTAGAACGGACTCACAGTTCCTATAGCTGGAAGTATGCTCCAGATGGGCTGGTTCTACCCAGTATCATTAAATGTTTATGTTATCCCCACTTCACAGATGAAGCTGAGTCTATAGTTCAACTGCCTGGGTAAGGAGAAAGGTATTGAAAGCCAGGGTTCCTACGTGTTCATGCCACTCCCTCTTCACAACATCAGTCTTTCATTAGGACCATGAAATGTATATATATAAAACTATGTGTAAGGTGCACTATAATAGCATATAATTATAGCCATGTAGTTATCATCAGTAGTTAACAGTTCCCTTCACTCTGTACTAACAGTGTTACTTCCAGTACAAGCCACATTAACCATCTGACCAGGCTTTACAGGTCAGCAGAGAGAGGCATTGGTGACTCCCCAGTGGCAGTGGCAGCCTGGCTGTACCCATGTGCCAAGGCTGGAAGCCTGCCTTTGTGAGTTCTACCTCTCAGTGCCATCTTCAGAGAAATGCTGGGGTTACTTCTGGTGTGGCAGCAGCAGCCTTCCAGGCAAAAAGTCAGCAGAGAGAGAGAGGCCAAAGCTCTTGCCTGTGTGGTACCTGTCTACCTTCCTCCTCCCATGTGGGGCCCATCTTTTCTGGGCCATTCCAAAAGTCACATACCAGCACTTGCCGCGCTCGCTCCGTCTCCCATTTAAGACTGGCTTTGATGTCACTGACAGTCACATAGCCATTTTTCTGAAGGAAGGAGGAATGGGGACTGCGTCAGTTAAGAGTGTGCTTTCCCTTAGAATCCAGCATCTGCCCAGGGACAATTAATTTACCCAGGCAGGAGGGGGAACTGCCCTTGGGTGAAGCCTAAGAGAGCATAGAAGAATGTTTAGAGGTCCCAGTAGAGAGCAAGAGTGAAGTGACTTTCAGAATGACAGCGGTAGGTTGAGGGGTTCAGTCTTAAAAAGTCGCGTCCCTGGTACTAAAATATTAATGTAGACTTTATCAGAGAACTCTAGAGTGACAAGGAAAAATTCAGAATGATTAACTGATAGGAAGAAATCGTGATCATCATAAACTGTTCATAATCTAAAATATTTAAGTATTCAGCCCCTGTCCTGCCTCACCCTAACCATTCCCCAATCCAGAAAAGCCCCCTCCCTCATTTAGTTCTATTCCACATTACAGAATTGAGAAAACTGAACATGTCTTCCCTAAAAACATGATAAGGATTTCGAGGAAGATGATATAGCTTAAGGCATTGCTGAGGAACAGGAGGATGGCAAACAAGATTAAACATTTTTTCAAAGAATCCATAAAGTAGTTTTATGAAGACATCAAAAAATCTGTCCACCAAGGAAATTCAGTTAGTGGTCTGCATGTCTGTCTACACTAGACTGTAAGCTCCTTGAGAGCAGGAACTATATGTTACCCATCTTTATATGCTCCTACAGCCTGGCCCAGTGCTTTGCACTGTAGCTGCTCAATAAACGTCTGCTAAATAAGCACAGGTCTGAGTAGTGCATCCGTCAGACAGTTTCAGCAAAAGACCTGAGTGATGCAGGGGAGATCAGAAAATCCCCTCCCAGACTGCCCCTACATGCACATGCGCGCGTGCACACACGGACACACACACATGCACACACACGCACACATACACTCTCCCTCCCTCCCTCCCTCTCCCTCCCTCCCTGTCTCTCTGTCTCTCTGTCTCTGTCTCTGTCTCTCTCTCTCTCTCTCTCTCTCAGAAGGCCCACCAGTACCTCTGCCAGCTGCAGCACCACAGTGTGATCCATATTAAGCTCAGCTGGAACAGACTGAATGAGGTAAGTGCCGCCCACAGGGATGATGCCGAAGCCAGTGCCCAGTGCCTTTAGTTTCTTGATGGCCCTGATCAGGTCGTCTCTGAGGTGAGGAAGAGCTGCTTAAAGACCCTTGGCAGACCAGACCTAGCAACAATGCAGTTTCCGCTCTGCCCTGGACAGGATACCACGACTGAAGACTCAAAAGGCTGCACAACATTTAACTACATCAGTGAAAAGGCAGGGTCAAAGTGCACCAAATGGTGCTTGGACATTCCAGGGAAATGGCATAGGAGTCAGGCTCTCCACTTAGCAAACCATTCCAATACCAGACAGAGGTAAAAAATATGCTTCCAGGAGCCCATCAGGAAATGTGAATAAGTGAGCTGAACTTAAGAGACAATAGGGAGTACTGTAAACTATGGCAAAATAGAGATTTGAAAGGGGCAATCCAGCTGATTACTGCCATTTGGAAATTCAGGCCGAGTAGTGCCAGATTTTGATTTCTTAGTTGACAACTAACTGAAATTAAAGAAAACCCACAAGATAATGTGTAGACCACATATCCAGCCCACATACTGAGAGTCTTTTTTACCTTTTCTCAAATTGGAGTCACACAAAGGCTAGTGAACCAGGTCAATTTACACCCCATCTTCTGAGCCCGACTCCTTTCCCCAGCCTTTCTCAGGGCCAGCTCTAGTCTCCTTGACCACAAGTAATGTCAACAGTATATACAGCCCCAAGTATGTTTAAAAAGAAGAAAAAAAAAAGTGTATACACACACCCACATTTTTATGCATGAAAGAAATGCTTAGAAGGAAATCTCCCAAAACTTTTAACAGGTGTAATATCTCAGTTGAGAAATAATGGGTTTTTTGGTTTTTTATATCTCTATTTTTAGATTTCTAAAATAAAAACATTTCTTCTGATCATGAAGAGGAATAAAAATGATTCCTAAACTAGCCTAGATGAACGAGTGGTAAGGAGAAAAGATTTCCACCTTTTTTAAAGACCTTTCTATACTCCAAGGGGTTGGAAGGCAAAACCTACTGGCTGACATCCTGGGCGAATTTGCCCCTTCCTTTTAACACCTGTTGATGTAGTTCCTCCAGAGTTATCAGACCTGTTGGAGAGGGGGACAGAAAGCAGTTGAAGGATTACCTTTATGACTTTAAAAAAAAAAAAAAAGACAGCATCTCCGAAAAACTGTAAATGCTCTCTTGACACCAAGGCCGTGTCTACAGCCAATGATTTCTGTCTATAGCCAATGATTTCTAACTAGGTTTAAGTTTTATTTCTTAACTTCAGCACAGACCATTCAGTGTGCTTATTAAGATTATACCACTGAATGATCGTTTTAAAGGTAACATTCTGGGGAGCACAGAGACTCCGTTGGCATCACCACACCTTGGAGAAGCAGGGCAGGCCTATAGTTACTAATGAGAAAATCATAACCCAGATACATCATCTATCAGGGAAAAAGGCCTATTTCCTACCTGCCTATATGTTCTGTAACAACTAGGAGCTAAGCCTTCCTAGCCAAAGACCTTTGGAGAATAGAGATAATCATTCAGATTTACCCTTGGCCATGGACACTGCTCATGGATTCAACATCATGAAGCACTAAGATACTCCTCAGGACCTAACAGCTTCTCAAGACCTTACTGGCCTGCAGACTGCAGGATAGGAAAGATCATCTTGCAAGATTTTTTCCCTCTCAGAGAAGCCCAAAGTCCAGTCCAGGACCGAGCCACCCTCACCTCCATTCCGGTGTTTCAGGGCCAGGCACACTTCGATAATCTGGACACCCAGCTCGTAATAGAAGTCTCCCACGCCTAGCATCTCAGACCAAAATCCTTTTCCAGCTAAAAGACAGAAAAACAAAAGCTAGGTTATTCAATAGTTACATCTTTTCTTTCAAAACTAGATTAAAACATCTACTCTAGTGCTTGCTTCGGCAGCCCATATACTTAAAAAAATACATCTATTCTATGGGAAGTCGTCTCTGCTCAGCCTTACGTCCTTCTGCTCCACTTACAACTCAGGATCCTCAACACAATCTGACTCTTGGTAATTCCTACTAAACAACAGGTTCAGACAGTTCTAAAGGTGGGCAATCTATTTGGCTGCTAACCCTGCCTCAGGATACTATAAAAGTGAGTTTCCTTTCCCAAAGCATGCAGTGAAATATAATGGGACATATGGTCTACACAGGCTAAGGAAAAGAATATGCAGACCTGGCATTCAAACATCCATTGAAGGTATTTTATTGAGTAAAAAATGCAAGTTACAGAGTTATAATTACAGCATAATCCCATATATTTTTTCATATATATATATATATATATATATATATATATATTTGTGGCCTCTCCCGTTGCAGAGCACAGGCTCCAGACACGCAGGCTCAGCGGCCATGGCTCACGGCCCCAGCCGCTCTGCGGCACATGGGATCTTCCCAGACCGGGACATGAACCCGTGTCCCCTGCATCGGCAGGCAGACTCTCAACCACTGCGCCACCAGGGAAGCCCAATCCCATATATTTTTTTAAAATAGTTTATAAATATGATGAAGGTGTCTAGAAAGACATACCTGTTAACAGTACTTTATCTCTGCAATTATGGGCAGGGTCAGAAGACTTAAACTTTCTCGTTTTCTTTTTTCTCCTTTGTTGACTGACTGCCTGAATACATGCTACTTTTATCAAAACTTTTTTTTTTAACAAAGGGAAAGATAGTCATAAAAAGTTCCACAGCACAGCATTCCAGGGAAGATCATGTACACTGGCTACTCAGCCTGCACTCCAACCTCTCCATCTTTCCCATCAAACTGGATACTCAGCCATCCTGCTAGGGACTCCCTGAAGACAACATCCTCTGGATCTCCCTGTAGGCCCTTACAGAAGACGCCCCAACAGTAGTGACGACAACTAGGTGAGTTTTGTCCCTTAGCAACCCTAGAAGAACACTGGACCCCTACAGACAACTCCTTACAGGCCAGAGGATCCACCCCAATGGTGGCACACATGTCCTGGAACTGCACCCGGAACTCAGGATTCTTCCGGATCTCCTGCTTGTGCTTGCTGGCAAATTCTTCCAGGTTGGTCTTGAACATGTCCAACTGCTTTGACATCTGCAGGATGAATCACAGTTAAGTTTAGCAAACTTCCTTCATCACAAAATACAAAATTAAAGAAATAGAAAAAAATTTTTTTTCCTTGTGCTGAGAATTCTTAGGGTTTACTCTCTAACAACTCTCATTATATAACATACAACAGCATTAATTATATTTCGCTTGTTGTTAAGTGCTTCTTTTCTCTTTCCCAGAAGAAAAAAATGTTATTAAATTGAAGGTGCAATCAACAAGGACCTATTGCATAGCACAGGGAACTCTACTCAATATCCTGTAATAATCTATATGGGAAAAGAATCTGAAAAAGAATAGATATATGTATATGTATAACTGAATCACTGTGCTGTACACCTGAAACGAAAAAAACATTGTAAATCAACTATACTCAAATATAAAATAAAAATTTTTTTAAAACCTAATGAAATTAATTAATTGAAGATGCACCTAATAATTTTGCAGCATTCACACGGTGGGAAATCTTCAGCCACTGACAGAAAGGCTAGATAGGAGAGAAAGGAAGCCTGGCATGAATTAGGTGTGTTGTTTTAATCTCTGAGTCAAGGACCTCCTTGGGGATAACCGTAGATAAAGAATCTCTGAGGAAGGGATGTGGCTCTACCAGAGTACGTTCTAAAACTAAATACTTTTGGTTTGGGGATATTCTGACTTCCCATTTGC
>NW_006791954.1:1882963-1892605 GCF_000442215.2 Lipotes vexillifer | reverse complement strand
CCCCTAATTAACAACCTATCTTCAACCCACCAAGAATAACCACTCCTGGCCCAGCAGTTCCTCATTTCCAACATATTAGAAATTTACACATTATTATAATCACCATTTCCAGTTGCTTGCTGCATGTTATCTCCCGAGTGGGAGCTTTTGAACAGCACACCCTGTGTCTACTTATTTTCCTCAGTTCAAGGGCCCATTTCCCTGCCTCACTGCCTCCTTCTCTTCTTCACCAAGCAAAATAACTGAGTAAACAACAGGGCATGTACAGAAAAGGGAAGTGTTAGAGAAGGAAACTGCAGGAGCCATACCCCCATCACTGACACTTCTGACACTTGGTATGCACCTAGATGTGATGGTGGTGGGTGCCACAGGTTAGGCAATATTTTCAGGTTATTCTTAGGCATTTAAAGTAAAAACCAAAAGACCTAAATCAAACAACTCTACCACTTACTACCCATGTAACCTTGGATAAAGCACTTAACACCTCAGTGCCCTCAATTTGAAAGTGCGAAGAACAGAGTTCCTTCCTGATAGGACTGTCAGGAGGAATGAACAAGACAGTGTATGTAAAGAAAATGGACATGTGCCTGGGACGCTACAAGTAGGTAATCACTCTAAGATGTTAGCTATCATTGTTATCAGCAAGTCACCTAAATGATCTGAGCAGCCCAGAAACTGGGATTTGCCAAAAGCCCTATTTTTAGTTCGATCCAAACAATCTGGTTTATATCAAAGGTGTGCTGCCCAGCCTTGTCGAATCTCCCTTGCTGCCTGGAGCCCTCCATCCCACTCACCTGGGCCAGCTGGTCCTCAGCCAAGACAGTCCCTCGCTCCTTATACTTGGCCTGTCAGACAAATAGACCAGGATGAGTTGAGAGAGTGGGTGCTGGGGGCTCCCACTTGTACTGCCTCCGGAGAAGTATTAAGAGGGTCTCGCAAATGGTTTTTCTTAGGGAGAGGGGGTGAGGAAGTAGAATAGACGACTCGTCTGTGGTCAAATTGGGGGAAGTGGGGGAAAGGGCTGATGGATCTAGGGATGCTGACATTCCAATCCACCGGAAGCTGGAGAAACTCAATTCCCCGGGACCGAGAAACCCGCGTCAGATTCTGTTGGGAGGCGATTTGAGGGTACAGAGCTCTGCGCGGACAGACTTCTGCCTCTCGCGGGTCTGGAGTGACTGCAGGGCCCGCCTCCTTCCCCTCACCTCCGCAAGCTTCTTCTTGGCGATGGCGCCGGCTCCCACTCCGCGGCGGTGCATCCCCACCGTGGCCCGCGGGCCGCCCCGCTACCGGGACCCCGGGTCTCCGCGTCCCGGGATCCTCCACCAGCTCCGCGACGCGGATACGCAAACTGGACGTCATCTCCGCGCGCCGGAAGCTACGCCCAGACTTCCGGCCGTGGGGCTGAACTCCCCCACCGCCAGGGGCCTAGCGGCCCCGCCTCGTGCTCCAGCCAGGATCCGCAAAACTGTTTGCGGACCAGCGCTCCCCACCTAGGTGGGCGCCTCGGACCCTCTCGATTTCATGGAACTGCCCCTACCGCCACCCCAGCCTGCAAGTGAAGGTCCGCCGCTGCTCACTGGCCGTCTGTTGCGTGCGACGCGCTGAGTTGGGCGCCGAGTGTTCCATATTAAACATAAAACAATCCGTTCTACGCTAATGGAGCTTGCCTTTTGGAATCACACGTAGAGCTTCTGACTGGGGAAGGCCTTACAGTTAAGAACTTGGACTCTGGAATTAGTTTACCTGGTTCCATAGCTCACTTCCACTACGTATGGTCCAGTAACTTAAGGCAAATTCCTTAATCTCTTTGTGTTCCATTTTCCACAGTTGAGAAAGAGTAATACCTACTCATGAAGTTATTGTGAGAATTAAGCCAGAAAATATATAACAAAGCATTTAGTGCAATGCCTGGCACATAAATAAGTATCAGCTATGTTTGTTATTCATCAGGTCTGGGGTGAAATCAGTTATCTGTGTGTTTAGGAAGTTCCATAGGTGATTTCCATAGCATTATTGAGTCTTACAAAAAAGGAGCCAAGGGAGGTTTAAGTCAGGGAGTAATATCAAAATTTTGTTATAGGAAAATTAGTGGCAACCTAGACTTAATTTTAAGTCAGTTGTAGCAATGCAAAGTAGAAATGATGAGGGCCAGAACTAAGATGGTGGCAGAAAGGATAGAGAGAATGCGACAGATTCCAGACAAAGTAAGAAAATGGGATGGTAAAACTGATGAGATGGGGGCAGAGTGGGTGGGAAAAGTTAGCAGGATGTTCAATGTCCTGGCTTGGGCAACTGCGTGGTGCCATTCAGAGACAGAGGTAGGAAGAGACCACAGGATGAAGCTGAGGAAATAAGAGTGGTTTTGAATATGTTGAAATTGAGGTCTGTGGGACATCCCAGGAGAGATGGCCAATTGTCACTCAGATGTACTGGTATGAAGTTCTACAGAAGGAACTGGGCTACAGATCAAGGCAAAACCATGCATGTGAATAATGTTACCAGAGAGGTTTAAAGTAAAAGGAAAAAAAGAGGATGGGAGCAGGGACTTCCCTTGCTGTCCAGTGGTTAAGACCCCATGCTCCCAATGTGGCAGGGGGCAGGGGGGTGGGGGTGAGAGAAGGAGTTCGATCCCTGGTGGGTGAACTAAGATCCTGCATGCTGCACCATGCAACCTAAAAAAAAAAAAAAAAAAAAGAGGATGGGAGCAGAGAGATCGGTGGCAGGATATTTAGTTGCCATTTTGGGCCTTGAGGGATGGGGGAGCCATGAGCCAATGAGTCTGGGTCCCTGAGGATTTCACAGAGCAAGCTGTCACACCAGCTCCGGGCTGCCTGCCTCTGGGTGTTTACGAGAAAGAGAAATAATGCTCTATCTTGCTAAAAATATTTAGCACTGTTATTTGTGTTTTTCTGGATTTTGAAAGAATGACCAAGGCTGAAACAATTATTTAGGCTATCATAGTCCTACCTTCCGATTCACTCTGATACATACCCTTAGACACGAAACTCAGATAACATAAGCCCCCTTAAACACAAACTTACTTTCTCAGACACAGATTTGTCCCCTCCCAACACATACATTTGACACCCTCTCATACACATTGACTTCCTCCATTATACCCTGTCTATGAAAAACGCATTAGCCTCATGTATGCACACACTGACCTCATATTTTCATATTCTTACTACACCACTCCCTAACACAAAAACTCCGTCCCTTAGGTGCCCACTGACACTATCTAGACACACCTGCCTCACTTCTCACTCTCTGACTCACACTGTATGACTCTTTAAGGTATACACACTGATCCCTCACTCACACTCATGACTTCAGATTTAACTATTCAGACCCTCAAATGCACACATACATACTCCCTGAAGTACACACATTGACCCTTGATAAACTTCATTGCCACCCTCAAGCAGACATGTCCGTTCCCTTCCTCAGACACATTTGTTCTCCTCTATAATTTAAGAGAAAGTATGCTGACCAGTAATGTGCTGGTAAATGTTTAACAATCACCTCTCCAGGTTGGGAGGGCGGTGCTCTGGTTTATATCATTTGCCAATTTCCATAGTGTAAATACTCTGACCGCAGCCTTTGGAGCTATTGTTTCAAGCTATGGATGGTTTTACAGCCTGCTCACAGAATTCCTGACAATTTCACAATGACTCTCAGAAGCACTCTGCCCCAGTGCACCACTGAATGTGACCGTCACAGATGCTCTCAGTTGCTTTAAGTGACTAGTGAGTCATTGGCCTTATGGCAGAGTGGCTAAGAGCATGGGCTTTAACTCTCCGCCTCAGGGAGGCAGTGTAGTGCACGGTTGACAGCTATGATGCTATCATTACCTCGAAGGACTGTGATGAGGCTTTAAATGAGATCACCATGACTTTTTTTAAATGAGATCACCATGACTTTTTTTAAATGAGATCACCATGACTTTTTTTAAATGATGTTTCTAAATCTGAATAAAAGCCAAAAAAAAAAAAAAAAGAATAAAAAAACAAAAGTTGAAAAGAAAATGGCGTCTCAAAAGTACTGAGCACTAATGCCTGGCCCGTAGTAAGACAGTTGTACAACATTTTTTTAAATAACACTTACAGATTCACTGATTCACAGAGACACCCAAGACTACAGAAATATAGATCTGAACTCCTCCCCGGTACAATCAGTTCTATCATGGAGAATCACTAAAATATAACTTCTGAGCAGAGGCATGCTCTAAATTGTGTGGTACACACTCTTAGAACTCTAGGAGTTTAGAGGAGAGGAAAGCCCAAAATGTTAAGAACTGGAAGAGATTGCAAACTGGCAGCCCTCAGGCAAATTCAGTTCTCCAGAGAGTTTTGTTTGGTCATCAGAATACCTTTAGGGGCACATTTCTTTTCCATTTTCACAGTCCCAATCCTTCCCCTTATTTTACACACTCCCCACTTTGCTTATTTAGGTTACTGGCCCAGCCATTCAGCCAATCCAGTTTGCCACTCCCTGATTTTAAACTAATACCCCA
This sequence comes from Lipotes vexillifer, assembly GCF_000442215.2. NCBI lineage: Eukaryota > Metazoa > Chordata > Mammalia > Artiodactyla > Lipotidae > Lipotes > Lipotes vexillifer. Next base: position 1,888,089 of record NW_006791954.1, on the reverse strand, counting down.
GTGTTTTTAAACTGAGGTTTAAGTGTGTGAATAGTAATAACAAAAGTTAACTTTTATTGACCACTTACTTTGTGCCAGGCATTATTTTTAAATACTTCGACCCTATGGAGTGAGTACTTTTTAATCTTTTCCAGACAGCAAACTGAGCTTCAGAGAGAGAGGAACTAACTTGCCAAGTCACAGACCTAGAGAGTGATTTGAATCTTGGTGTGTTTGACTCTAGTATGCTAAAATATGACTAGATCGAGGGGAGAGGAGGGGACATTAGGCAAAGGTAACCTAAACTAAGCGGGAAAGAGAGACAGCCTTGCCTTCTGTGGATGCAGGGCACTGGGAGAAGGCAGCATGCCGAGGTGGAAAAACATTAAACACCGGAAGAAAGAGGTATTGACTTTTGGACAAACTGAGTTCTCCCACTTGCCTTCACCTTCACTGGCAACTCCCTAGTGTGAAATCTGGGCTCCCTTAAGAGCCTCTTCCACATTCAACCCTCTTCAACTCAATCTACTTCTCACCATCATCAGTTTGATTGTTCGGGGTTGCAGATAGATCTTCTCTGACCTGCCCCTGCTTAAAATCCTTCAAGTACTTGTCCTTGCACTGAGGCTAAACTCTCAAAGCCCTAACATGACCTTTGAGGCCCCACCTCTGCCCACCTGCCCAGTCTCTACTTGTGCCGTTCTCACGGTTGCCCAGTTTGCTGTGCAACAATAGCACTGGCTAATATTTATGAAGGCTCCCGTCACCCTTTGGCCATTTTATCCTTCAAATCTCACACAGCTTCAACGTCATTTTCTCAGAGAGGCCCCTCCTGACTGCCCACTCCAGCTAGATGAGGCTTCTCTGTCCTCTCACAGCTCCCTAGCGTTTCTTCACATAACTCTGCATGTTATGTAATTATTAATGTGTTTGTGTGTTTAAAGATTCAAGTCTGTCTCCACCACTAGACTGTAAACCCCTTGGGGACAAGGATTGTGTTTGTTTCCATGATTGCTGTATACCCAGCGTTCAGCACAGTCTCTGCCTGTGTTAAGTTTCCAATAAGTGTTCGTGGAAACAATAGATGAATGAACAGATGGGTAAGAGCCATATCTCCTTTTCACCGGGTGGTGCACACACAAAGACAGATGCACAGTTAGTGCTCAGTAGACACGTGAATGTTTTTTGACAATGGGCACAAAGATTTATTTCAGCTTGAACTTAGTTTGGTTTCTTTGGGGTATCCTGGGGTGGAGCTGAGGCAGGAGCTGAGTGAGTGAAGGACAGAGTCCAGTTCTGAGCTGGGTTTGGTCAGAGTCACTGAAACCTGTGTAGAGTGGAGAGAGGAGTGGAGCAGTAGAGAGGAGGGTCAGTATCGGCTTAAAGGCAGCAAAGTAAATGTATCCTGGCACCCAGCCATAGTTCAACTGCTCCTACCTCCAAATTACCTCTTTAATTATAAGTAATCAAAATGATTCCAAAAAGCACAGAGACTGTTACCCACTTTCCTGTGGAGATTTTCTCATACTCTCTTCCCCATTGTTCAGGTCACATGCCTCTCTTCCTTCTAACCCTCTTACAGGAAGCCATCCCAGATTTGTTCCCTCAGTCCCTCAACTTCCCAGCACCGAAGTCTGAATTTGTTTTGGTTTCTGTGCCTCGGTGTCTGCATCTTAAATGAGTGTCCTGTCTCACCATTCGGGTGGGTGGATCTCTCCATGGTATTGAGCCATCCCTTGCTTCTGAGACATAATAGATTGAAAGACTTCCTAGCTTAGGAGGAGGATTTGAGGACTATTGAGATCAGCAGCAGCTACAGAGAAGGGCAACGTGCCTGCAACTCTAGGGGTTCCATCACTGAGAAGGTGCCATGGCACAACGGTACCAAGGAAAAGCTAAGGTTAGGATGGGCTCGGGTGGGTAGGGCAGGTGAGAGCAGCATCTCACCTGGAGGAAATTGAGGAAGATGTACAAGTGGTACTAATAACTGTCAAGGTTACCAAACTCTTAGTACTCTGTAGATGTTGATTTCAGCCTTTTCCTTGAATTATCTTATTTAAACCCCACCAAATCCCGTGAAGTGATTTAAGTAGCCCCAATTTTCACAAAAACCCCAAGGTTCAGAGAGTCTAAGTAATTTGTCAGCATGTGTTGAGGTGAAGATCTGAACCCATGTCTGACCCCAGAGTGCAAGCTCACAACCACTATGCAAGATGCCCAAAGCTACCAAACTCCCACCTGAGCCTGCAGAGCTCCATCTGATCCACTATCCAGGACAGCAGCTCTCGAATCAGTAAATCCTTTAGCAAACCGTCATCACTGGGGTTCTTGGGTAGGGAGCTACAAAGGAGAAAGCCTCAGGCAGGCGCCTTTAGCCTGGGCACCACCCAAAGAGAGTAAATACTGGACCTGGGACTGCAACGTGGTGGGACAAGGTGGGGTGGGGGTGGGGTGTACGAGTCAACACAGCTGCCTCTCAGTTGTCTCAGCTTTCAAAGCTCCACCCAGACCTGTCGGCCAGGGAATATAGGCTCTTCCATACAGGCAAAGACAAACATTTCTGGTGGGAGTCATCCCACCCATCCACCTCTCCAAGTGTCCCAGAGTGCATTCCAAAACCCCAAGAGATTACTTTGGGAATATTCACTCTTTAGAAGGATCTGTGTCATCAATTCCTCAGCTTCCTACAGAGACGGGGTAACTGATTTCAGGGGACTGGCCTTCAGAGGGTCCCAGTTTCACAAAAGCCTTCCTGAAGTTTGGCAGGCAGAAGTGGAGAAGCCAGTTTCCGAGGTCTCTTTTTTGCCCCACTCCTGGACTTGGTGTCTCTGCACACTAAGTCATCAACCTTAGAAACTCTGGCCCCAGATTCCCTCCCAGGACCCCCACCCCCATTCCTCCCAGGCTTTCCCTTAGGCTTGGGCTGTCCTCCAGGAGTTCTGTGAAGACCCCTCTTTGAACTCTGAGTAAAAGGGGATGCTTATCTGGGGCCTAGCCCTTCTCTGGAGTCTGGGAGAGGGAGCAATGAGGTGGGGTCAAGAGGCGCCCCCGGCCCCGACCCCTTCCCCCGTGGGCTGACTCACCCCTGCTGCGCCCTTGCCTCCTCCTTCCTGTTAGATTGATGGGCCAGCTGTAGGGCCCGGGCCTCCCTCTGGGTGATGTTGTGTTTCCAGCTGGTAAAATAAAGATTAGGGAGTGGGTGGGGCCAGGCGGGACTCCAGATGTTCTCCAGCCCAAAGAAGCTCCAATCTTTTGGTACCTCAACCCAAGGAGCAGAGGGGACCTCTTTCTCTACTCAGTCTCCCCGCTGCTTGTCTTCAGCTATCAGTGACAAGCTTTTCAGGAGCTACCATGCTGGCCAAACAGTGAGAGCAGGGGAAAAGATTTTGCATAGAGAAGAACGATGAAAGCAGTTTATCCTATTTCCAGAATAGGAAGCTGCCACCACCAAGTAGTCATTGGCAGCAATTCAGCTCCCCTGGTTCATCCCCAGCCCCCCGGGGATCCTCTGTGAGTCCCATACATCTTCCCGACCCCTCCTCTTAGAAGAAAAGGATTGGAAAATTGCCCAAATCCTGCCCCACCCTCCAACCAGACTGCTGCCTGAGCCAGGGTCCCAGGCAGGGCGGCCATGCGGTCCAGCTCCCCAGCAGCACCGAAGCGAAAGGTGCCACCTGGCCTTGTGCATCACACGGGGGCACAGGGAGCAGGGAAGGGCACGCATGACTCACTCGCTCTTCTTTCCCTTCTGCGCCAACAGCCAGTTCACAAAATCCTGTTGGCGGATCTTGTCCATGGCGATGCTATAGTCACTGATGAAAGTGCCTTCGGCGTACCTGGGGCCTCGTGGTTGGGAGCCGCTGGCCTTAGTGTGGAACCTGAGGGGCAGGGACAGGAGAGAGAGGGAAACCAGGATGCCATAGAAGGAGCAGAGGGTGCGAAGATAAATGATTGTCAGCAGCAGGAGGCTGATATTTGGAAAGGAGGCAGCCCATTTCTAGGGGGTCAGTTTTTATGGAGACACCCACTTGTCCATGCATCAAGCCCCTGGGGTTTTATCCTCAGCTCAAGCACCACTTCCAGCATCCTCAGTGTTTGAGGCTCTGCTTCTGGTCAAAGATCAGGGGTCCCCCTCATCCCTAAGGACTGAGCCACAGTTGTCTCCTTTGCTCCCCTTGCCCTGGCCCCACCAGATTCAGTTCTTTGGTTCTCAGTTTCCTAACAATAGTGAGCTCTCATATAACAGCACTTATATATGAGTCAGGTCCCCTACAAGTCCTCTAATACAGAAACTTACTGAATCCTCACACCACCCCAAGGAGGTAGACACTATGTATACCTCCCTTTGGTAAGTGAGGAAACCACCGTGCAAAGAGATTAACTTAGCATACAGTGTAGGTATGATCCAGGGTTTTACCCCAGGTAGTCTGGGTCCAGGTCTATGGTCTTTAACTGCTGCATGATGTTGTCTGTCCTTGTATACGTGTGACAGCTGCGTCTCAAACTTAGCCAAGTTGACAGGGGCATATGGCTTGTCCTTGCATATGAGAAGGCCTAACTCTACTCAGACACGTCTCTCTTGGTCTCCCGAACACACAAACAGATCTCCCTGCTATATTCATTCATAATCTTCTCTGCCTTTTCTTCACAGCGCTCATGACAGTTTGAAGCTTTGCCTAGATGGTTCTTTGTCTGCTTTCCCCTTGGGCCTATATGCTCCACAAGGGCAGGTGGCATTTGTGGACCACTCTTCAGGTATATTCCTTGTGCCTGGCACACAGGAAGCCTGCTGTAAAATTTGATCAAATGCACACATAAATGACTGGTTAAGGCTTTCATTAGGAAGGGAGATGCTATCATCTACTTCAGACACTTAACCACTGAGAAGTCCTTCCCGAGATCTAAGCACAATCTCTCCAGCTACAACAGTAGCTCGTAAAAAAGACTCACTGGGGCTTCCCTGGTGGCGCAGTGGTTGAGAGTCCGCCTGCCGATGCATGGGACACGGGTTCGTGCCCCGGTCCGGGAAGATCCCACATGCCGCGGAGCGGCTGGGCCCGTGAGCCATGGCGGCTGAGCCTGCGCGTCCGGAGCCTGTGCTCCGCAACGGGAGAGGCCACAGCAGTGAGAGGCCCGCGTACCGCAAA
>NW_006791954.1:1880946-1882737 GCF_000442215.2 Lipotes vexillifer | reverse complement strand
CCCAAAAAAAAAAAAAAAAAAAAAAAAGACTCCCTGGTTCTAGCCTCACTCTGCACTCAGACTGCTGAAAAGTTTTTTTCCGTCAAGCATCTTTCCTCTTGGCCTGGGATCCCTCCCTTTCTCACCTCCCCCTTGAAAATAGAACCCAGTCAGCCCCCAGCCTCCTCCCCGGCACCTGACCCCTTCCTTCTCACCCCAACCTGGAGTGACTTTCTTCCTTCTCTCCTAGCACCAGTGCCAGGAGCAGGGACACTAGCAGCAGAGAGAAGGTCTTCATGGCCACCATCTTCCAATGGTTATTTCCTGAGCTAAGAGAGAAAAGGACCGGCATGAGGTGGAAGCCTTATGCTGAGGAAGCAGGCAACACGGCCGCACACTCCTGGTGCCCCAGAGCCTGTGGGGAGTCTGAAAGCTGGGGGGCCCTGTGCCTTGGGAGTTGGAGCTTTTCTAAGAGGCTAGAGCAACACCTTGGGGATGTGGGAGGAGCTGGCATTAGAGTTAGAAGGGACATTAGAAGGGATATGGAGCCTGGATGAGAGTGGACCTGCTTCTTGTTTTTTAGGTGGAATCTGAGTGGGGTGGGAGGAGGGCAGCAGGGGGGCGATCCTGGCAGGAGAAAGCAGTGAAGGCCTGTGTGCAGGGACAGCCGCCTTCCTGGCCCCTGTGGCTAGACATCACAGGCATGTGGACTGGCAAGATTCTCCCTTCAGAGCCTCCAAAGTTCATACCAGCCAGCCTTCCAGCTCTCAGACTGGCTGTCACCTAAATCTTCACAGCCCTCTTGGCCTGAGTGAAAACCATAAGTAGAACCCCTACCCCCCAGCCTTCACTATCCCCACTCAGGGATGTCCGACACTTCTACCAAGGGCAAGCCCCGTTTCATCAGGCCATCTTCAGCAGAGACGAAGAACAGTAAGGAACCTTCCTCCCAAGCCCTGAACACCAAAGCTAGATCTAGAGATGTGTGGATCTTCCTGCGTCGTCACCTGGGTGTTAAAGGAACCCTCAGCCCCACTTTTTCTTTCTTTCACGGAGGAAAAGAAAGTGAGGGGCTAGGGTGCCAAACACCTCAGGGGTGCCAAGACCCACCTCCTCTCCAGTGTCCTGTCCACGTCCACGTCCACCCCCATCCCAGCTGCTCTCTTACCAGCCTTCCTTTCCGGCTCTCCCAGAAGGATAGGGCGGGCGTCTCCTCCTCCCTTCTGGCTCTTTGGAACCTGTCTCAAGAAAGTCTGCCCCGGCTCTTTTATATCCAGATATCACAGACCTACTGATTAGCCTAAAAGCATCTTATCTCAAGAAATTAATCCCACAGCTCCTGCCACATTAAGTCCTTTTTACACGTAATAAAGTTGCCCTTTCCACCTGAACTGCGCTAATTGGTAATTAACATTTGGGTATCTCCAGCTGCTCTCTGGGCCTGGCCTGTGGGCAGGGTACCTTAAGTGCCCCTTTTCTTCTTTCCCCTCCTCCCTTCTGGGCAGGGGAGCCCAGTATGCCCTCACTTCCTTTATAGGTGCCCTCGGTTAGAAAGCATAGGTGCCCTTGGTGAGGGCAGGCTTGGGTAAGGTGACACTAACTGGGGAGGGGGGCACTGCCATAGACATTAGACTACTCCTGGGTCAGAGAGAGAGAGGGGCCGCAGTGGCCCGCGGCTTTGTCAATGTGGCAGTGTCTCCAGCTCGATATCTAGGGGTTGTCCAGCTGCCTGGGGAAAGGGTGGGAGAGTGATGGAGCAGAGGGTTGAGGGAACATGAAGGATGGGGGTTTCCTGGTGGTGGCTGGTGAACT
>NW_006791954.1:1880151-1880874 GCF_000442215.2 Lipotes vexillifer | reverse complement strand
GCTGAGGGGCAGGCAGGGTGGGGAAAAGAGGCACGTGTACACCGTGGGGATGCAGAGGTAGGCGGACCAGCTACAACTCTAACTGTAAAGATTTATGAGGTCCAAGCCTCTCTCCTCCAATGCTGTGCTCTCCTGTAAGAGAGAAGTATGTGCCCCTGTGTTTTGCCATCAGAGTGGGGCCCCTGAGGCTGCGCTGTGCCTCGAGCAGACCCGGGGCCCTCAGACTGGAGACTCCTTGAGGTGCACCCTTTGCCTTTCTCCAAGCACTTAGTGCATGGCCCTGTCCCCAAGGGCTCTCAGTCCGGAAGGGGCGGGGCACAGCCTGCACGTTTGGCCGACCCCCAAGGCCTCCTTCCCAGGCTCTTCCCTCTCCACTGTCTGTGGGTACTTTGAACCCTAAACAGACCCGCTCCTGCCCTGACTGTTAGCTGCAGGGCTGAGTAAAGGCCACTTTCCTTTCCAGGTCAACTCCCCAGCCTGGGAGCCGGTCCAGCATGAAATTAAGTGCTTGTGTGGGATGAGAGGTAGCTGACTAGGATGGCCACTCACCTCTGCTTCCTGGAAACCTCACTGACCCACCACCCATTTTCCACTGTCTCGAAAAACTTCTCTCTGGGCAAGCTCTCCAGATTCCATCTCCTAGCTATCAATGGGCAGAGACTAGACATCAATTCAGATTTGGCCTCCAAAGAGGGTGCGGAGGCTGCTTGTGATCCCGCTTCC
>NW_006791954.1:1851924-1879909 GCF_000442215.2 Lipotes vexillifer | reverse complement strand
TCCTGCTGAGCAGCACAGTAAATGGGCTCAAAAGGGTTGGTGCGAAACCTGAGCCCCACTGCCGGAGGCACAGCATATCCAAAAAGCGTGGACATCATTCCCTAAGTCTCATGCCAAGCCAGAGTCAAGGAAGGTTCTGGGATGGGTCCCAGCAGCCCTGAACCCCTGCCTGGTGCTCTGGGGATTTGTTTTGGGGGTAAGCTGCTCCAAAGGCCAGCTGCACTTTTGGTCCCTAGCCCACTTCCTCTTGGAAGTGACCTCTCTGCAGCCCCCTTCCCTGTTTCCCTTTGATTTGGGGCTCTCACGCCCAGCAGTGGACAGATTAGGGAGAAATGTGGCCTGGGTCCTGGGAGAGGGACAGACATGGGGAGGACCAGGGAAGGAGATCAGAGAAGATACCAGACTCCCAGGGGAACCTACAGCCCCGACCCTGCACGGCGTATTGGGAGGCCAGGGAATGGGAAAGATGGCCTTGGGAAGTTTCTGGGGATCAGAAGGGCCTGCAGGACTTAAAATAGTTCAGTAAACCCAACTGGCAACTCAACCAGCCTGTCGATGCCACGATGGGCAGTGCCCTGGTGTGTGGAATCCAGTGCAGTGCAGGGGTGGGGGCAGGGCAGGGAGTGAGCAGAGCCTCAGTCCACAGAGGAGAATTCCTAGGATGTGAGGGATCAGATGGACACAGGGGATGGGGAAGCAGGAAATGCCCCTCACTGGTTGGAAGCCCAGATACAAAGGCTGATGGCCCATAGAGGTGGAGAAAGGCTGTGGGGTTGGGGTGTCTGCGGAGCCAGGGAAGTTGGAATCAGTGCAGGAGTGGGTGATGGCAGTTCTGGGCAGTTCTGTTGCAGGAGAACCCAGGGTGCTGCTTTCCAGACCCTCCTGGCATCTGGACTGAGGCGCCCCGGGAGCTGGAGTAGCAGAAGGGCTTTGGAGGCTTGCTGGCTCTTCCAGCTCACAGAGGTGACTCACCATCCCCCCAAGGCCCACAGGGCCACCACAGACATTCCAGGCCAGTCTCCGAAGCCAAGCGAAGGTGATCCAGAGGGCTGGCTGCAGCCTCCCTGCCGTGGACTCTGCTTTAGAAGTTCACTTGCTCTTCGAGCTCACCGGCTGACTCAGAAAGCAGACATCCCTCTCAGAGCTCACTTACACCAGGTGGCAGATTTTATTCTTCTCCTGAAGAGGAGACAAGAGGTGACTGGAACCCTGACAAACTCTGCTGAGTCATCTGGTTTCTCCTGATTCCTAGAAGGACCACCTCCATCTTTCCTCCCCAGTCACATCGCAAACACAGTGGTAGTCCCAGACATTTTTACCCACTCAGCCTCCAGTACCACTCTGGTCAAGAGAGATACTTTCCAGAAGGATCTTAAAGAAAGTATGTATTGGGTGGGCCAAAAGTTTCATTCAGTTTTTTCCATAAGATGGCTCTAGTAGTGCTTAGCTGTCTTTAACTTCATTCAAAACAATTTTGTTAGATTTTATGTGACAGCTGTCATATCAGTGTCCTTTTAAAAAAAGACATCAAAATTGGTGAATTTTTGTGTAGCCATTTTTGTGTGAAGAAAAAAGCAACATTTTTGGCATATAGTGCTTTATTATTTCAAGAAAGGTAAAAATGCAACTGAAATGCAAAAGAAGATTTGTGCAGTGTATGGAGAAGGTGCTGTGAGTGATTGAAAGTGTCAAAAGTGGTTTGTGGGGCTTCCCTGGTGGCGCGGTGGTTGAGAGTCCGCCTGCCGATGCAGGGGACACGGGTTCGGCCCCGGTCTGGGAAGATCCCACATGCTGCGGAGCGGTTGGGCCCGTGAGCCATGGCCGCTGAGCCTGCGCGTCCGGAGCCTGTGCTCCGCGACAGGAGAGGCCGCAAGAGTGAGAGGCCCGCGTACCCCAAAAAAAAAAAAAAAAAAAAAAAAAAAGTGGTTTGTGAAGTTTCATGCTGGAGATTTTCCGTTGGATGAGGCTCCACGGTCAGGTAGACCAGTTGAAGTTGATAGCAATCAAATCGAGACATTAATTGAGAACAATCAACGCTATACCACGCGACAGATAGCCGACATACTCAAAATATCCAAATCAAGTGTTGAAAATCATTTACACTGCCTTGGTTAGGTTAATCACTTTGATGTTTGGGTTCCACGGAAGTTAAGTGAAGAAAAACCTTCTTGACACTATTTCTTCATGCAATTCTTTACTTAAACGTAAGGAAAACGTTCCTTTTTTAAAACAAATTTTGACGGGCGATGAAAAGTGGATACTGTACAACAATGTGGAATGGAAGAAATGGTGGGGCAAGTGAAATGAACCACCAGCAACCACACCAAAGGCCAGTTTTCATCCAAAGGAGGTGATGTGTATATGGTGGGATTGGAAGGGAGTCCTCTATTTTGAGCTCTTTCTGGAAAACCAAGCAATTAATTCCAACAAGTACTGCTCCCAATTAGACCAACTGAAAGCAGCACTCGACGAAAAGCATCCGGAATTAGTCAACAGAAAACACATAATCTTCCATCAGGATAACGCAAACTGCATGTTTCTTTGATGATCAGGCAAAAACTGTTACAGCTTGGCTGGGAAGTTCTGATTCATCCACCGTATTCACCAGACTTTGCACCTTCAGATTTCCATTTATTTAGGTGTTTACAAATTTCTCTTAATGAGAAAAAATTCAGTTCCCTGGAAGACTGTAAAAGACACCTGGAAAAGTTCTTTGCTCAGAAAGATAAAAAGTTTTGGGAAGATGAAATTATGAAGTTGCCTGAAACATGGCAGAAGGTAGTGGAACAAAAGGGTGAATACGTTGTTCAATAAAGTTCTTGGTGAAAATGAAAATTGTGCCTTTTATTTTTACTTAAAAACCAAAGGCACTTTTTGGCCAACCTAATACTACCTACAGCCTCTCTTGACCATCTGCTACAGGGGATCGGTTTGGAAGTCCCCTCTTAGTTTTAACCCCAACCCCTCTTGCTGTTTTCAAAGGGTTGTTTTTTGTATGTTTGTTTTGTCTTTTGTTTTGTTTTGTTTTTGGTCTGCTTTTGTTGGTGGAGAAAAGAGCTCAGTCCTTAGTAATTGCAGCCTAATCCACAGGAGAACAGCAGTGAAGAGTTAGAATTAGAAGGGGGTGGCCACAGGTTCTCAGTTCCAGGGAGGGAAAGGATTGGCATTTAGGTAAAAGGCCAAAGGACTGGCCCTCCCAGAGAGAGCAGCATTCCCTCTCTCTCCCAGGTGGGAGCACACCCCAGGGAAAGGAAGAGAGAGAAGGGTGAAAAGTGAAGAGAGGGGTGAAAAGTGAGAGCTTTCCCTTCCTTTTCCTTGAACGGGGACATGAGGACTGGGGGTCCCCAGTGAGCCCCCCCACCCTCCCATCAACACAACACACACACATTCCTGCAGTGTGTATGGGGAGGGCCTTCTGCAACTTCAGAAAACATGCCCCTCATTAGTTAGATTAGGGAGTAGCCTGGTAGGATGGAGAGAGGAGTATAAGTATTCAAGCCCAGCTCTACCTGCTTACCACTCCCGGGGTTGTTTGGCTTTGTTTGGGCCAAGGCCTTACCCACTCAGAGTCTTAGCTTACTTGTCTCTAAACTGGGGTTAAGAAAACAAAATCTGCTCTGCCTAGCTTATAGGTAAGTGTAAAGTGTGTGTCCTGTTAACTTGAGGGCTTCCCGCCAGTGTTGGCTGGTGGTTTTCTCTGGAATTACCTCCCCTATCTCACTCTATGGTGAGAATTGAATAAGATGAAATTATAAGGTCAGGCTGATTCAGCCCAGCATCAGAAACATGGAAGGCTCTGAAATTCCTGAGTAGGGGTGAGGGAGGGCTTCGGAGACAGATCCGTCTATACCTCCTGGTAGGGTGATTTGGAGCAACATGCCCTTTCTGTGCTTCAGTGTACCTTCCTGCAAAATGGGGAATGTAATAGTTCCTGCCTCAAAGAATTATCTTGGGAAGCATGTATACTTAGATGATACATTATGTTACATTATATCTTGATACCTTAGTTATCTTTTGCTGTGTAACAAATTACTCCAAATTTTAGCAGTTTAAAACAAAGAACATTTATTTCTCACAATTCTGGGGATCAGGAATCTGGGAGCGGCTTAGCTGGGTGGTTCTAGCTCAGGGTCTCTCATGTCAGCTGAGCTGCAGTCTCAAAGGAAGACTCATCTGGGGCTGTAGATCACCTTCCAAGCTCACTCCCATGACTGTAGGCTGAAGGCTTCAGTTCCTCACCACGTGGATTTCTTCATAAGGCTGCTCACCGCATGGCTTCTTTCCCCCAGAGGCAGGGCATGCCCCTAAGATGAAAGCCTAAATGTCTTTTAAAACCTAAATCCAGAAGCAACATACCATCGCTTCATCTGTATGCTATTGGTCACACAGACCAACCCTGGCACAATGCGGGAGGGATTACACAAGGCTGTGACTACCAGGAGGCGGGGTCATTGGGGACCACCTTAGAGGTTGGCTACCATATGCATAATCAGTGCTAAAAAATGCTGGCCATCATTGTCATTAGTATAGAAGATGCTAGATTCATTAAGTGTTTCTTTTCATCATCATAAACTCTGGCCATTTAATATCTATTTATATTTATCTCAGTCCCTATCTCGCTGCAAGAGTAGAAACGGAGATGATGTTAGATATTGAAGGAGGATAATGCAAGTTAATGTCTCTGATATGCTACAAGACTAGCAGAGGACAGGTATCAGAATGAATTTCAGGGACTTCCCTGGGGGCCCAGTGGTTAAGACTCCACGCTCCCAATGCAGGGGGCCCGGGTTCGATCCCTGGTCAGGGAACTAGATCCTGCATGCCTCGACTAAGAGCCCGCATGCCACAACTAAAAAAGATCCCGCATGCCAGCAATGAAGATCCTACTTGCCACAACTAAGACCTGGCGCAGCCAAATAAAAAAAATAAAATGAAATAAAAGAAGAATTGCATTCCAAGAGGGTGCTTACTTGAGTAGGCAGCAATACTGCATGGGAGGTATTTATACTAAAAAATGTTAAGATTGTTGTTTATCTGAAATTCAGATGTAAGTGAGCATCCTGTACTGTTATTTGCCAAAATTGGCAACCCTATCTGGAAAGATTTTTAAAATCCTAGTGCCTCAGTGTCATTCCCAGAGACTCTGTTGTGTCATTTGTCTGGAGATTTTTAAAACCTTCTATTTTGAAATAAGTTAAAACTTACAGGGAAGTTGCAAAAATAATACGGAGAACTCCAATATACCCACAGATCCACCAACTTTCAATATTTTGCCACTTTTCTTCTATCATTCTATTATGTATCTTTTATTTTTTATTTTTTAAATTTTTTATTATTATTTTTTTTTTGCAGTACGTGGGCCTCTCACTGTTGTGGCGTCTCCCGTTGTGGTGCACAGGCTCCGGACGCGCAGGCTCAGCGGCCATGGCTCACGGACCCAGCCGCTCCGCGGTATGTGGGATCTTCCCTGACCGGGGCACGAACCCGTGTCCCCTGCATCGGCAGGCGGACTCTCAACCACTACGCCACCAGGGAAGCCCATTCTATTATGTATCTTTTAAACATTTGAGAGTAGGTTATGTACATCATGCTCCTTTACCAGTTAATATTTTCACCCACATTTCCTACAAACAAGGATATTCACTTATCTAACCACAATAAGTACAGTTATGAAATTCGAGACATTTAACATTGATATAAATCATATAGTCCATATTACAATTTTTTCAGTTATCCCAATAACATCCTTTCAGGTATTTCTCCTCCATTCTTAGATCAGGTCCAGGCTCATGTATTGCATTTAATTATGTCTCTTTATTCTCCTTTAATCAGTTTCTCAGCCTTTCTTTCTTTCAAGATACTGACATTTTTAAGAGTATAGACCAGTTATGTTATAGAATGTTTCTCCATTTGGTTTTGTCTGAGATTCAGGTTATGCATCCTGACCAGAACACTAGAAAATGAAAGTGTGTCCTTTTCGAGGTATTGCACCTGGAGGAACAATGTTTCTGCCTTCCACCTTCCCATAACTGACGATAATTTTGATCACCCAAAGTTTTGTTGGATTTTCCCACTGTACAGTTACTATTTTTCTCCTTATAACTAATAAGCAATGTACACGGAGACATGTTAGGACAATGCACATAGCCTCTTCCTCATCAGACTTCCCCTACCCTCAGACTTATTTAACACCTTTGATGATTCTTGTGTGAACTTATCTTTACTATGATGATGGAAAATGGTCATCTTTCCAATTTGCCACTCCCTCCACAGTGCTGGGATTTTTTAAATGGCATTGTTGAGGTAAAAGTGACACATAATTAACTGCACGTATTTAATTTAAAGTGTACAAATTGTTGTTTTGACATGTGTCTTCTCCCATGAAACCATCAGTCCAGCTAAGGTAAGGAACATATCTGCTGTCTTCAGAAGTTTCCTTGAGCCTCTCTCTCTTCCTATTTACTCTGTCCAGTTGCTGATCTGCTTTCTGTCACTGTAGATTTGTCTGTATTTTCTTGGATTTTATATAAATGGAATCATACGGTATGTACTCTTTTTGTCTGGCTTCTTTCATTTAGCATGCTTATTCTGAGATTCAATTACATTGTGGCAGGATGTTCATTCTTTTTTATTGCTGAGTAATATTCTTCAATCGTATGGCTATATTAGTTTGTTTATCCATTTACCTGTTGTTAGACATTTAGGTTATTTCCAGCTTTTGGCTATTACAAATAAAACTGCTATGAACACTTGTGGACAAGTCTTTGTATGGACATAATGCTTTTAGTTTTCTTGGGTAAATACCTAGGATTAGGGTATATTTAACTTTTTAAGATCTTTTGCCAATTTTTGCGGGGAGGGGTGTTTGTTTTCTTGTTATTGAGTTTTGAGAGTTCCTTTGAGAGTTCTTTGGATACAAGTCCTTTGACAGATATATGATTTACAAAAACTTTCTCCCAGTCTGTGGTGTGTCTTTTTTTTTTGCATTTTTATTTTTCTCTTCCAGTTTTAGAGGTATAGTGACATACAGCACTGGATAAATTCAAGGTGTCCAGCATAATGATTTGACTTACATACATCATGAAATGATTACCACAGTAAGTTCAGTGAACGTCCGTCATCTCATAAAGATAGAAAATTTTAAAAAAAGAAAAAATGTTTTTCATTATGTTGAGACTCTTAGGGTTTACTCTCTTAACCACTTTCATCTATAACCTACAGCAGTGTTCATTATGTTCATCATGCTGTACCTGACATCCCTAGCACTTCTTTCTCTTATAACTGGAAGCTTGTAACTTTTGACCACCTTCCTCCAATTCACCCTGCTCTCACCCCCCATCTCTAGTAACCACAAATCTGATCTTTTTCTATGACTTTGTTTGTCTGTTGGAAGTATAATTGACCTACAACACTATATTAGCTCCTGGTACACAACATATGTTTCAATATTTCTGTACGTTGTGAGATGATCACGACTGTGGCTTGTGTTTTCATTCTCTTAACAGTATCTTTTGAAAAGCAGTTTTTAAAAATTTTGATAAAGCCCACTTTATCAATTTGGCTTTTTGTGAATTTTGCTTTTGGTGTCGTACCAAAGCTTTGCCTCACCCAAAGTCACAAGGATTTTCTCTTAGAATTCTTATAGTGTTTGGTTTTACAGTTAATTACATGACCTAAGCGGTTTCATTTAGGTATATGATTGAGTTAACTTTTGTATATAGGTTGGGGTATGGAAGGATATTTATTTTTTTTGCATATGGATATTCAATGGTTCCAGCACCATTTGGTGAAAAGATTATCATTTCCCCACTGAGTTGTCATTTTTAAAATAATTAATTAATTAATTTTTGGCTTCGTTGGGTCTTCGTTGCTGTGTGCGGACTTTCTCTGGTTCCCGTGAGTGGAAGCTACTCTTTGTTGCGGTGCGCGGGCTTCTCATTCTCGTGGCTTCTCCCATTGTGGAGTACAGGCTCTAGGTGCGCAGGCTTCAGTAGTTGTGGCACGTGGGCTCAGTAGCTGTAGCTACAGCCTTAGTTGCTCCACGGCCTATGGGATCTTCCCAGGCCAGGGCTCGAACCCATGTCCCTTGCACTGGCAGGCAGATTCTTAACCACTCCACCACCTGGGAAGTCCCGCATTGAGATTTTTAAATGCTCCACTGGTATAATGGCAAGTGCAAGGACTTGGGTCCAGGCATATTTGGGTTAGACTCCTGGTCTTGCTACCTATCTGTGGCCTAGCTGAGCTATAGAATAGAAACAATGATACTACCACCTCAGGGCATTTACCACATTTTACAATGTTCTCTCTGCATTTCTTCTTTCCTCTTCTGCTCTCCCCCCAGGCAAAGTGCTGGAATTAGGAAAGCTCGTCCTGACTAATGTTTCTCAAACCCTAGGGTCCTCAGATCCAGGGCTCTAAGGCAGAAGGAAGGAAGGTATAATGGGTACAGTATATCCATGAACTATTTTCAGCCAGTTAGGACATCAAACCAATCAGACATTATTCCAGGCAAGGCTCTATGGGTGAATTCCAATGCCAAGTCCTTTTGCTTTTGGTGGAAACAGTATAACCTCTTGCCACTTGTGTGGAAGCTCTGCTTAGCCACTCAATATTTGATATTACTCGATCGATGGAATTTTTTGATAGGCAACGTTTTTCAAAATATTGGGCTCATGTGGGAATAATAAAGGAGATCTTAGGTGGTAAAAAGAATGAAGCCACTCACTTAGAGACAGGAAGCAACATGGATCCTGCCATGTGGTTTCCAGTGTATTGAAGGACATGAGATCCCTCAGCAAGAAACTCCGAGACTAATGAGGAAGAAATAAACTTCAGCCTTACAGGTTTCCAGTGAATGCAAATGAGAACGAGAATGACTCAAGCCTGGGAGTTGAAAGGAGCAATGTGTCTGCAAGATCCAGGACAGACTGGGCAGGTGTGAATCTGGGTGCTTGCTTCCTGTTGTTCACCAGCTTGTCCCAAGTTTTAGCACATATACCACCTCAGTTTATTATGAATACATGTATAATTAATCAGACCTTTAGCTAAAGTCAAGCCACATCCATGATGGATCAGGGTGAGTTGCAGTTAACCCTCAACCCTGACTGCTAATGGAAAAAGAACTTCTGGCTGCATCAAATCTTGGAAGAGCGGATAAGCCAAAGCTATTCCCTACTTGGCTTTTAAAGGTATTTGGGGATGATTAACTTGGATATCCCTTTTACCTTTTTTAAAAGTTTGTTGTAAAAATGTAATAGTCTAGAAATCTTGAAAATATAGCAGAGTCAAGAGACAGCAAAACAGACAGCGGGGAGAGAAAGAGAGAGAGTGGGAGGAAACAGAAAGAAATCCACTCATATTCTCAAAACCAAAGAGTTATTGTTAGTGGTGATAATTTTGAAATGTATACAAATATTGAATCACTATGTTCTGCACCAGGAACTAACATACTGTTGTATGTCATTACTTCAAACAAACAAGCAAACTCATAGAAAAAGAGATCAGATTTGTGGTTACTAGAAATGGGGGGGTGAGAGGAGGGTGAATTGGAAGAAGGTGGTCAAAAGTCACAAACTTCAAGTTATAAGAGAAAGAAGTGCTAGGGATGCAATGTACAATGTGATTAATATAACTAACACTTCTGTGTGTTATATACAAAAGTGGTTAAGAGAATAAATCCTAAGAGTTCTCATCACTAGGAAAACCAATTTTTTTCTATTTCTTTAATTTTGTATCATATGAGATGATGAATGTTCACTGAACTTGTAATCATTTCATGATGTACATAAAGTCATTACGCTGTACACAAACTTATACAGTGCTGTATACCAACTATATCTTAATAAAACTGGAAGAAAAAAAGTATTGTTAACAATTTTTCCAAACTTTATTATTTCCATTAATTTTTATTATGAAATATTTATACTTAATGAAAATAATGCAAACTATATGCGTACGGTTTCAAGAATAAAACAAACACTTGCGTAGCCATGACTCAGATTAAGAACTAGGACATCCATTCCCAATATCTTTGAAGTGCCCTATGAGCCTCGCTACAATCACATTCTCTTTCTTTAAAGTTTAACCTCTTCTGGATGCATCTCTGAACAATATATTGTTTAGTTTTGCATATTTTTTGAACTTATATAAATGGAACCATAATGTGTATATTACTCAGTCTCTGTGTTTTTCTTTTTTTCAATCGACATTACGAAATTCACCCATGCTGGTACACATTGCTAAAATTCATTCACTGTTACTGCTCACCAGTATTCCATTGCATAACTATACCTGGCTTTACTTACCCACTCTCCTGTTGATGAATATTTGTAGCGTTTCTAGGTTTTGTTATTATAAACGACGCTGATGTAAAATATTCTTGCACGTGTCTCTGGGTACCGACGTGCAAGAGTTGCTGTAAGGTAATTTCTAGTCTTTTATGCACATGTAGTTTTTTTTTTTCAATCACACAGACTATATGAGCACATATACTCAATTTTGTGACATGCATTTTTTGTAAACTTCCCCCAAGTTTTTCTAAATTGTTTGAACATAATTTTTTTTGATGTTTTAACACAAATGTAGTTTTATTTTATTAAAGATTTATGCTAGTAACTGAGTTAAGAATTTGCATACTCAGGTAAAATAAGATAAAGGAGAAAATTCAAAATAATAAGACATGTATTCAAGGGATTTTATACAAAATACTGAGTCCAAACAATATCCCCAAATTTAACTCTATAACAAGTGCTAAATTATCTATTTTGGGGACTTCCCTGGTGGTCCACTGGATAAGACTCCACACTTCCAAGGCAAGGGGCATGGGTTAGATCCCTGGTCGGGGAACTAGGACCCCACATGCTGTGTGGTGCAGCCAAAAAAAATAAAATTAAATAAATAATCTATTTTGTCAGTAAAACTAATATTACTGAGGTTACACTTTGAAATGATATTACCTCTGTTGTATTTAATTAAGGAAACAACATACAGACATACATCCATTACTGTATTCATGTGGCCAGTTTGTAAACTAAGCAGAGTGTAACATGAGATAGTTTTATGCCTCTCTAATCACAATCATCAGTGATAATCTATGGAATCTCATTTTCACACCACTTAATGAAAAACTGATCAAATTTAATAATTTAAAAATTTTTTATTTTAAAATTTAGTCTAGTTTAAAACTTTAATATTAAACTCAATGTAAATCACATTTCTTCCTCTGCATTATATATGTTCAGGCTTGATCTGGAACTCTTGACAGTTTATTGTGAAGGATGGTAGGAAATATAAAATATAGGTCAAGTGTACAATTTGATAAGTTTTGACACATGTATACACCCAGGAAATCACAACCCCATTCAAGAATGTGACTCAGAGAGTGTGGAATTTTGTGTATGTCCTTCAGGAGCAGAGTTTCTGTTTCTAACAACCCCCCAGCTCTCCCAAACACAAGCACCACTGGCCTTGTTTGAACATAATTTTTAACGGCTACATAATATTTTACCAAGTAGCTATGTTAAAGTTACTTGAAGATTCCACTACTTTTAAGCATTTATATTGCCAACATTTTTTTTCTTGACACGCACATAACACATCCATGTTCATTGTTTTTTTTTTTTTAATTTCGAAAAAGATATTTTTTGCCTTCTTTAATCATGGTAAAATATATGTAACATAAAATTTATAACTGTAACCATTTTAAGTGTAAGGTTCAGTGGCATTAAGTACATTTACATTGTTGTGCAACCATCACACTATCTCAAGAACTTTCTTATTCTCTTAAGTTGAAACTCTGTACCCACAAACATTAACTATCCACCCCACCCGCTCCTCCCAAATCCTGGTACTTTCTGTCTCTGTGAATTATTTAACTATTCTAGGTATCTCATGTAAGCGGAATCATATATTTGTCCTTTTGCATCTGGCTTATTTAACTTAGTGTAATGTTTTTAAGGTTCATCTATATTGTAGCAGGTATCAGAATTTCATTTCATTTCTTTTTAAGGCTGAAAAAAAAGTTTCATATACCGGACTTTTGGTAGAAGTGTTACTCAAAGGTGCAATTTCTTAGTCAAATGGTATGAATTTTGAAAGGCTTTTGTTGCTTTAAACTTGTTTTCCTCCACAGTTATATGGAATGTTTTATTTCACTATATTCTTGCTAGTAATGAGTATTATAAATTAAAAACAAAACAAAGCACTTTGCTATTTTCATGACCGGCTTAATTTTTTCTTTAATTTAACCTGCTATAAAGATTGGTTTGCCTTCTCCTTGAGGGTTCATAGCTTTATTGATAGCTAGGATATTCAATAAACATCTACTATGGGTGGGTGACTCTACCAGACATTCTGGGAGATAGTCACCAAGATGGAAGGCTGTCCTGGAGTGACATTTTTGCTTTGGATGACATACAAAATAACAAATCATTACATGGTTAATGGAGTGCTAGCTGCATTCCCAGAAGAAGACCCTAAGAGGGCTCTTGGCAGGAGGTGCATGTAGACTGTCCCTTGAGATTGTCATGCTGGCTGTGTGGCATCAAGGGAGATCAGGATGACAAAGAGATGTGCCAACTAACTCTGATGGTTGCCAATGAGTGCCTGAAACCCTGAGTTGAGAATAATTCCGAGGCTATTCCTTTGACCAGACATGGAGAGAGGATGTTCCTCAGTGGGCAATGGGTACTGTCATGGGCACAAGACTAGGGAGCGACAAGCCTTGGTTGCTATTTTTGACGTAGACCAGTTTTTTGGATGGCTGCATTTACTTGTAGTTCATCTGATGATTGTTGAGTATCGTATTTAAAAAAGAAAAGAAGAGGAGGGGAGGGGAGGGGAGGGGAAATGAAAGGAAAGAAAAGAAGGAAGGAAGGAAGGAGGGAGGGGGGAGGGAAGGAGGGAGGGGGGAGGGAAGGAAGGAAGGAAGGAAAGAAGGAAGGAAAGAAAAAGCACTTACCGGCTGAGCACAGCATTTTATCTAATCACACTGACCTCATCTTCTCAGGTAGTATCAAAAGATACTTATTTTATATATATATATATATACACACACATACATATATATACATACATATATATATATACACATATACATATTGAAGTATAAATGTTGCTTTATAATGTTGTGTTAGTTCAATTGCACAACAGAGTAAATCAGCTATATGTATACATATACATATATGTATACATATATATATATATATATATATATATATATATATATATATCAGTCACCTGTGTCTGACTCCCTGGGTGATAGTGTTTACCCCCAAGGATTTGAAACAGAAAATGCTAATAACCAAATTAGTTACAAGCAACACAAGACACAGGAAAATGATGCAAATAAGTACAAGTGTCTAGTGAATGTTCAGACAACACATGCTGGGAGTACAGGATGGAGGAGCTCTGGGGTCTGAATTACCCTGGAGTTCTCCTCAAAGATGTGACAAGTTTCCCGTTTTGGTGTATAAAATAATTCAAGCATCTCTGTATCCTTCCACTTCACCGGAAATAACAGTTTGCATGACAACAAGTCAGTGATAGTGGGAGAAGGAAGAGGAAAGGAGGGAAGAAAAGCATAGAAAGTTTGACTAGGTACACCGATTAAAAAGAGGGAAGAAATGGGTTGAGGGGCAGAAGGGTCAGAGAATAATAAAAGGGGGAAGAGAAGTAACAAAGAAAAAAGAAAAATTGAAAAGAGGGTAAAGGTAAAGGGGGAGGAGGAAAGGAATTGACAGAAAGAGATCCTGGACCTCATTTCAAAGCAATTTAGAAATAACTCTAATATTGCTTCCTACACACTTTGTAAGCACATTTTAGAAATGAAAAGAAATTCATAAAAATTATTCAATCATTTATCATACACATGCTAATCAAATACTTTCCAGTTATGTTTAAGAATGGAAGTTGTGTTAATAATAATTCTTAAAATTTTTTCAGCATTTATGGGAGAAGTGTGTGGACCAAAACTCTTTCTAGATTGTTAACCCATGAAAATTGAAATCACTTTTAGAATTGTATCTCAATTTAGTTAAACAAACAGTTTTTAAAAAATAATATACTGTTAGGCTGGGTCCCTTTCCTTTTACAAAGGAAAGGTTTGTTTTACAAAGGCAGATTGAAGTGTTTTTAATGAGTATTTTGCTGATGAAATATTAGTGAAATAGTATATGTATTACTTTTTTCAACTTAATAAAAAATAGTAGCATCCCCTTTTAAGCACTCAGAAACATTTAAGACACCTCGTGAAAAAAAAAGTCCTAACTAGAAACAGGAGTAAAATCAATTAATTTCATCATCAGAAGTAAATTTTTAATGAAGCAAACAAAAATATTTTGCTTTCCAGATAGAAAAATTCTTTCAGTCTTAAAAAACATAGAAGTTATGCAGCTAAAGTCAAATTAACTCCATGCAGTTTGATGTTGTAACGGATTCATTTTCAATTAAAATCATTTAAATACCTAGAAGATATGTAGCTTTCAAGTACAAAATTGTCTTCCTACTATTCCCCAATAATATTGAGGTATGTATTCCCTCACTTTTGTTGCTTTTTACAATTTGTTTTATTTTGAAAAATAACAATTATTTCCTTGTCTTTTCTTCAATTGTACAATTTCCCCCCAAACAAACCAATAATCTATTTTACCTTTTGTGCAAAATAGGGACTAAACAAAGTTGTTCATTATCTTTTAACCAAATGATTTTGGAGTGAAATGCAGTATTTGTAATCTGAGGCATGTTATCGACCATCTCTTTTACATGTGTCAATAGGGGCTAGTGTGGTGCAGTTTAATTGACTAACAAATTGAATTTGGAAATATCCATTTTTTTTTAAGTTAATAAAATAAATGATTCCCTGCCTGATCCAAGTTTCTACATTGTAAACCTGAGCCAAAACCAAAAATTGAGCAGTTTTGTCACACACATTGTGTGACCCATACAAAAACAAATGATTGTCCTTAAAGTTCTTTTTCCTCCTTGAATCTCTTCTATCTCTGGAATAAATACATTTCTATTTAAGGCTTTAAACATTGAACACTTTTACATAATAATTTGAAGGAGGAAATTTCCTTTTCTGCTTATAATTCTCTTACATTTTATGAGTTATCTTAAACACATAGTTATCTTTATTTATTTGACAGGGGAAAATGCTGAATGTGCTTTAAAATTGGGACAAATTTACACTTTTTCAAAGTTTATAGGCATTTAAAAGAACCACACTAAGACTTCAAGTTGCAGGAAGAAATAAAATATCTGAAGACAATAACAATGAAAAACAAGCAAACAACAGAATAAACAAAAACCAAGCAAACAAAAGACAAATTCTTTCAAACACTTTGAAGTCAAAGTGGCCATATGTCAGTAAATGTGAACTTTTCTTTTTCTATATTTCATAGAAACCATGTTTATTTCAATATTGATTATGATTCATTAGAAAACAAAAAATGGAAAAATTCTATTTTAATGTATTTTCCTCCTAACTGCTTTCCAGTTTGTGTGTGTGTCCTCTTTTTCGTAAAACATGTGAAGCTTTTAAAATAGAAAGTCATTGATTACTGTTAGATTTAAAATGCAATATATATTTTGGGGATTTACCCAAAGGAGCTAATCTAAAAGAGGAAAAAGTTATATGCCCTCAAATACCTATTCAGCACTACTAACAAAAGTAAAAAAAAATTGATGTAACATATATCTAAGAATAATGATTAACTTACATCTATTGGGCTGATGAGAACATGCTGGCTAAAAATGATCATTATCAAAACTTGGAGGCAGCATGGGAAAATACTTATGGCACAACAGCAAGTAAAAAATCAAGATATACAAATAAGAAGACAAAATCTAAAACTATTACGAATGGAAAACAACTGAAAAGAAATACTAAAATTACTTTTGTGTGACAATGGTAGACATTGATTTTTTTTTACTTTATATTTAAATCTTTTAAGTTGTTTTATTCTCTTAATTTTTTTTCTCTCTGCATGTAGTTTGTATGTTCACACTGAAGGAAAATGGATCAGAATCCCATCTTTAAAATGGAGTCAAGTTTCAGTGTTTCTGAATTCAGAGAACTGAATTATGTAACTAGACCAAACAGTTCTCCAGGAAAAAATAGAGAAGGAGGAAGGGGGGAGGAGAACAACAAGAAGTCTAATGATAATACTTTTAAAACTCATTATTCTTAAAGAAAACAATTTATCCTGCAGCTATATTTTTAACTCTCACAAACTAAGTTGAACTCTGCACTCAAGATTAAATTTTCCCAAAGAAGTTGTGTAGAAAAAAAATATTAACAAATAAATGTTGACTAGTTGTCTTTCATTTTTAAAAAGCCAAAGAAAAGAATGATGATAAATTATGGAATCCCAAGTCATCCCACTCCTATCCCTAACCTGGGAATGTGAGTCTTGACAAGAAATAACCCTTCTCTCAGGTTAATTTTAGAGCTGGACTCACTCAGAGGGGAGAGATGAAGCACCAATCAACATCATTCAGTCTCCCCAACCTCAGCCTAAAATAGCCAGGTCACTGAGGCAAAACTGATTTGGGGGCTAAAAGGGACTGCATCTCAGCCCCAGCTGCCTCCTCTCTCTTGTGTTCTTGCAGCCTCTGACCATACACAGAAGCTCTTGGTGGGGGTGGGGGGAGGATTAGAATTCAGTGAACAGCTGATTTTTAAAAAGAACTAATCAGTTTCAATTTATCAGTAGTTGGTAAATTTTAAATTTAATACATTTATATTTTTTCCTCTGTCGTTTAAAAACATTAAAGAAACTGAGTAATTTCAGCTAACATTTAGGCTTCTATTTTTAAATGGAAAAAATCAACATAAAAGTGAACCGATTTCAATTATTAACTTAAATTTGTTTCCCTTTGAATTTAGGATAAGAAAAGGTGGGCTGCATTTTACAGGCGTCTAGAGATCTGAATGAAGATTTTTGTGGGGTGTAACTTGCTTTTGTTTTGGGAATAAAGAGAGAGTAGTGGACATGCTCCCCAGGGAGAAAACCTGAGAGGTGCTTCTATTAATTCCTAAAGATTTAAATTAAATGAAGCAAACAGCACTTAAAAGTTTCTGGGAACTGGAATGCCCTCCCAAGTACCCTCTTCCTTGTTCCCAGATGTAACAGAAAAGGTTTCAGGAGATCGGGGTTCCTATATAGGGAAAGGCCAAGGAACACAACAGCCTTTCTGAGACCATCTTTTAGCCCTTTCAAAAGTACACACACAGCACCAAGAAGAGTCCCCGGGCAACAGACCCACACATTCTCGCCAAGATAATTTTTTTTTTCCCCTGGCCTCTTAATTTTCCTCCGAATGTTCTTTGCTCTAGTACAAAGAACATTTGTATTAGCTTGCTTTTCACTTAAGAAATTACTTCTTGAATACCTACTATGTGGCAGGCAGTTTCCAGCTCGTTGGTTTGTTTAAAATTGTTTATGGTCAAGAGCTGACTGAATATTAAGAGTCAGAAACAGGGAGTAGAGTCGGAGGAGGTGTGGGGGGTGGAAGAGAGATATCGCCCACCTTCTTGAAGAGAAAACATTTTTTGTCTGCTCAGCAACTGATGGCTTATGGTATTTTAATTTCTGCAGACCCATGGAAAGAAAAAATATCACAAAAGTAAAAATCCGACAAACACGTGGCTGGCAAGAACAAAACGCGGATTTGGAGGGTGGGTTTTTAAGGTGGTGGAGATGGAGAAACCGGGTTGGAAGCCCTCCCCCACCCCCACCCCCAAGCCCCATTTCTTTTCAGCGCGCGGGGAAAACGGGGAGGGGGACAAAGGTGGAGCGTGCAGTTCTTTAACTCCTGACTTTTGAACGGTAGAAAATCTTCTGCCAGAAGGGCGGTGCGCCGAAGTCGGAATCGGCTCACTGACTCTGCAAACACAAAATAATAACAAGAAAAAAAAAAATCTAAGGCATTCATATCGGTGCAGCCAACACGTGTTGCGGAGTCGGCCCGGGCCGCAGGCGACTGAGACAATGGGGTCGGGGACCGGGAAAGGGAGAGTGACCCCCTTCCTCACCTGCCCTCGCAGCACGCGTGCCCGCGACAGAATTATTTCTCCCTCCCTTAGAACCCAGACCAAAACCCCAGCTTCCGCCCAGTTCGAGAAGACTCTGGTATGACTGGGGGTCCACCCCCGCCCCTTTCCCTGGTTCGCTGGGTAAGGGGGCTCCAGGGTCCCCTGGCCGCGCTCTCCACCACCCGCTTGGCGCCATCCCAGCCCCCGCCGCTAGAAACTCGTTGGCCTCGCTCGCCCCTCGGCCTGGGATCCCGGGTGCTCGTGGACCGCACGCCCGGCTCTGCGTAGCGTAGCCGGGACTCCGAAACGCGCGGCCAACTGCCCCCTCCCCCACCGCCGAGACGGGGTGCGACCGCCCACGTCTCGCCCCTTGCCCAGTCGGGTCCGTCCCTCGGGTTCCCGGGGCTAGAAGATCCGGAACGAGTTGGTCAAAGGCGAGGGAAGGGACCAGGGCGGATCCGCTTCCCCCTCCCCAGGCGGGCGGGGGAGGGGCCGCCGCCCCCTCCTCCGAGCACAGCTCCCGCCCCTTGCTTCCCCGAGCGCCGAGCGGAAATTACCCCCTCCCCCTGCGGGTCTGACCTGAGGACGTGGGCGGGGCTTAGAGCTCGGCCCCCCGGCCCTCGGCGCCTCTCCCGCCTTCCCGTCGGGATCCAAATCCCGCACCCTAAACAAAGTTCCGAGACCCGAACCCAGCGCTGGGAAAGCTGCCGTCGCTGTCGCGGGTGGGACGGGGGTAGGGTACTCCACCTGTCTGCCCCCGCGTCAGGGAGGGAGAAAGGGATCATTTAGATCTCCACCCTGTCACTCCCTGCCTGAGACCTCCCCCTTTGGTTAGCCCGGGTCCGCTCACGCGACCACTCCTCTTCCTTCTCTCCACCCCTCCCTCTCTCTCGGGGTCATCTTGGGCCGGATCCGCGCTTTCCCCCAGGACCACGAGACGTTATAGTTCAACAGCCGAACCCCCGGTATGAACCGCGGGGGAATCCCGAAACATGATTTCCTGTGGATCCCTGGTTTCCAGCCACGATCCCCCGTGTTTCCAGCTTCCCAGTTCCGCGCTCTCAGGGCCCCTCGATCCTGTATCCCCCGAGGCGAAGGATTCTCCTAGCGCTGGGGCTGGGAAGGCCGAGGCCCCCCCCCCACACACACTTGAAGATCTAGGGGAATAGCGCTTTTCTTTTGAAATCACCGGCTCGCGAGACCCCCTCTTGAAGACCCCAAAGTCCTCGGCTTCTCTTTGTCTCTCTCGGCCGTCCCCCGCCTGTCAGTCGCTAGCAGTTAGCTGGGGTAGGGTGGTCAAACTCCCCCCACTCCCGGCCACTCGAATAAAAAATAACCGCACATTTTATCCAACCCATTAAGAGGTGGGAGATTCTGGGCCGGACCACTCTCCCCCCGAGCTAGGGCCCGGGTAGGGGGATGGGTGGGGGGGCGGGGCGCCTCCCTAGGAGCCAGATTCTTGCAAGGGGGAGGGGGCAAGTAGAGCTTCGGGAAAACAGCCCCCACCCGCCCAACTTACCCGGGGGGGGGGTTGAGAGTTTTTTTTTTTTCAAGTCGATTTTATTTAGAGGCGGCGCCAGGGCGGCCGCGGAGAAACGTGACACACCAGCCCGCTTGGAGGGGTTTCGGACAGAAGGGAAGGAGCCGCGCCGCGTCGTCCGCCTCCCAGCGCGCCGCGGGCACTTCTCCCGGGCCTCCCCGAACTCTCCCGCGACCTCTGACGCGCCCTCCGGCCGCCTTCCCCTCCTCGGCTCCGGACAACTTCAGGGGTGGGGTGCAAAGAAAGTTTGCGTCTGCTGCCGCCGCCTCCCGCCTCGGCCTAGGAGGCTCGCCGCCCGCGCCTGCCCGCTCGGCCTTGCCCAGGACTGCGTCCTGCCCGAGACCGCCACCATGAACAAGCTGTACATCGGCAATCTCAACGAGAGCGTGACCCCCGCGGACTTGGAGAAAGTGTTTGCGGAGCACAAGATCTCCTACAGCGGCCAGTTCTTGGTCAAGTCCGGCTATGCCTTCGTGGACTGCCCCGACGAGCACTGGGCGATGAAGGCCATCGAAACTTTCTCCGGTAAGAGTGCACCCACCTCCCCGGAAAAAGCACCGCGAAATGTCTGAACAACGGGGACCTGCTCCTCTTCTTTCCTTGCCCGCCAACTCCTCTCTGTCCCCGGTCTGCGGGGCTTGGCCTCGGTACCGACTCCCATCCACCTTCTCCGACGCCCCCTGCGTCCCCTCGCTGGCCCCTCGCGCGGAAATATCCGTCTTTCCTCGCCCCTTCCTCTTAGCCCGAGATGAAGAGCTGGAGGCTTTAGTGAGGTGATCCTCCTAGCCCCCAACCGACGGGGCGGGAGCCCCTGTTGGCAGGAGTCGGGGGGGGCTCGCCACCCAGGCGAACTCAGTCTGGGCGCCCTACGTCAGTCCCTCGGTGTCCGAGACTGGACGCCCCCACCCCGTGCGCACCCCCTCGCCTTCCTCCGCCGTAGGCCTTTCCGGGCTGGGAAGGGGTCCCCGCTCCGCTCCCGATCTCCAGGGTTTCCGTGGGGACGGCAGCCTTCGTGCCTGACCTGAGAGGAGCGGGGTCCCGCCTACCGCCCAGGGCCCGGGGCTTGAGCCATTTTGATTTGAAAGTGGGGCGTGAGCGGGGTGGCGCGGCGGCGGCGGCGGCGGCGGGTCGCCATGCTGCTTCCCGAGACGCCCAGGCTGGGCCGAGAGGCGCGCGCGGCGGCCGCCGGGGACCCTCCCCGCGGGGCCCAGCTCCGCTCCCCCGGACCTCGCCTCCCGGCCGGCCCCGACAGGTGACCACCCCGCCGCCCGAAGCCCTTCTCCCTGGCTCGACAGGAAAATAAAGTTTCATTCTGCAGCCCCACCCCCACCCCCCTCCGCAGACTTTGGGAGAAACGGGGAGCCCTTTCTCGGCCCCTTCTTCCCACATCTGGGAGCCGTAAAGGCAGCCGGCCCACACGGACGGACGCCCTCGTACCTCCCCCAGATCCGGCTCCCAGAGCCGTCCACTACTCGGCTACCTCAGTGAGAGAACGAAACAAAAATTCAGAAAACACGGTAATGAATTTAGAGAGTCCACCATTCCCCAGGCGACCTTTTCGCATCCGGCTGCGGAACCCACTACCTGGATTCCTAGGAAGATCTCAAATCCCAGTAACTCCTGAATTACTCTGATTTCCCCTTCCTTTTGCGCCCCCCCGCCCACGTCCAAGCTCTCATGTTGTCTTTTTTCAATTTAATCTTTAGGGAAAGTGGAGCTGCAAGGAAAACGCCTAGAGATTGAACACTCCGTCCCCAAAAAACAAAGGTAGGAAAGAGCTCTTCTCTGGGGAGGGGGTCAGCCTGGGGGCGCTGAGAGGCTGTGTTCAGGGGTCCATAGTGTCTCCAGTGGAAGAAACCCATTACTGGCCTTCCCACCCCCAACTCCGGATGTTGGGGGCAGGGAGGGAAGATTGGCTAAGATCTTGTAATGGGTGGTTTACAGCTTGTAAAAAAAAAAAAAAAAAAAGCTGAGGCTGGGGTGGGCTAGGAGATCTTACTCGGAGAAGTAAAAGCAAGAAAAATCAATATAGGAGGAACCTTGTGGAGTTTGTTCAAGGTGTGTGGGACCATTTTTGTGGGGGAAGCTAAAAATCTTTAGAGAGTTGAGACTCATGGACATTCAGCAAGTTTCTAGCAGGACTGTTTTTCCCCCCCTTCCCTCACCATAATTCTTAAGTGGATTGGGAGGGGGTCCCCTTTGACTCCCTAGGGGAAGTGGAATGAATTCCTGCCCCCCAAAGAATTTCTGTGCTTGTGCTTTATTTATATTTCTGCAACAGGCAAAGACATTATTTTTTCACAGACACCTACCTCTAGTCCCTCCCATCACACATCCTCCCCTCCCGACTGGATTTTGCAAATATGCTTTGGCTGTACTATCCTTTCTGAGCCCCCCACCCCCACTCCTTCAGTCCATTGTTGCAAGGGGACCGACCATCTGGGGTGAGAGCTTTGTGTTCAGGCTGTGAGCTGGGGCTCTTTGGAGGGTCTAGAACTCCCTGGATGAATGGTGTGTGTGTGTGTGTGTGTGTGTGTGTGTGAGAGAGAGAGAGAGAGAGAGAGAGAGAGAGAGAGGGAGGGAGAGAGGGAGAGAGGGAGAGAGAAAGAGAGAGAGAGAGTTCCAATACCTTCCTATCCTCACTTCAGCAAAGGGGGTAACTCTTATCACGTTATCCCCAAAGCTGATTCATGGTTCAGATCTTTCATTGAACTCTGGCTGGGAAGTATAAGGGCAGTCTTTCTGCTTTCTCAGACCTGACTTTGAACATGTTGACAGTGCAGAGTTTTCTCTCATGTTGCAGACCCCAGTAAATCTTTGATCTTCTCCTCGCTTTCTCCCCTCATTTCAACTGGAAACTTGCTACATTTTAGAATAGTTCATGGCCTTTTCTGGGTGGGAAGGTGGAGGTGGGTGGCTGTGTTTTTCTGAAGGCAGTTAAGAGAGTCTAGAAAGTTTAATGTGAGAAAAATCTGTTCAGTGGTTTAGCTTGAGATATTTAAGTAACTTGGGACTATTGTTTCCATAGATAATCAATATGGCTTGTAACTATGCTTATAGAGCTTGTGATGTAACCTCAAGTGCTTGAAATACTCTGTTATTGGAAAGGCAATTAGAGTTAGGAGTAAAGAGACAATAAAATCGGAAGAAAGAAAAAAAAAATTATTTATTATTTGGAAGCATTTCCTGGAGATGGGAATGAAAGAACTATGCACACTGACATCAGTAGATCTACTGAGAAGATAGTGGATATTTGACCTGAAAGCTAAGTGTTTGAAACATGTTGATGGACAATAACCAGAATAACTGGAATTCTGAAATATATGGGATTTTTTTCTTTTGCTCTAAAGGATGGTTTAAATTTTAAAGGGAATAAAGTGATAAGCAAGAAAATAGCAAAATGTGATGAAATGGAACCCAAAACATTTATATTTTAATTTTTATGGTGCACAGTGTTTATGGATCTTTTCCCCTAAGCCATCTGCTTGCTTTAAAGCCATTTTTAGGCTCCTTGTTCCCTCCAAAATGTATTACTGAGGGCTCCTTTGAGTTGGGAAGGGGTGGGGTTTGTGAGGAGTGGGTACAAAATCTTCCCTTCCACACCCATATTCAATCTTTTGTGTATTCTCCCCCCCTTCCTGAAATAATTTTTGAGCACAAACATTGAGTCAGTTGTGTTTTATTTATTTCTGAGTGGTGGTAAGGCACTTCATTTTTCTAGAATGAATCAATTTTTGAAGCTTTAGGATTTAAAAAAAAAGTTTGTTTTCATGAAGTCAGTTTGCTCTATCATTTTGTGTTCTTTGAGGAAGCATGTTGTGGTATGTGTTTTTAGTCTGTCTGAAAGTATTTCTTCAGTTGGTTTGTTCCTGGCTTTTTCAGTCTCATGGATGTATAGAACAGGAACTAGTTAATTAATTATGACTAATATATTTTAAGCAAAATGAACAATGGTGCATATATATATTTTGTGTGTGTATATATATTGTTTTTACTGTTTAAAATAGAGGAGAACTCTTCTTGATGTACTCAGTTCCAAATGAATTACGACTTTTTAAACATTTCTAAGAGATTCATAAAAACCTGGCAACCTAAATGTTCCTCTTTTTTTTTTAAGAGGGGGGTTATCAAGAAAAAGATAAAATATTTTTTAGCAGTTAACTCTGATTTTGAAGTATTAATATATTTTGTTTTAACCTTTATCTATTTGCTAAATATAATTTATTCCTTTTTAAGAACTCAAGAGACTGAACTTTAAGTTGAAAAACTGAAAACATTAAGTTGAATTTTTAAAATGGGCGGCGTTAAATTTCTCTGAGATCACCTTCCCAAATACCTTCTTAGTCAGTGTTGGAATTTTGGTCAAGAGTTTCAGCTTATTGTTGAGAATTTGTATATATTCACTGTCAAGTATTAGGACAAAGGAGGAAAACCAAAAGCATTTTAAAGACAGTTGTGGAAAGGATTTGTATGTTTTTTTTTTTTGTTTGTTTGTTTTTAAGACACTTGAGTAGTTAAGGTAAAGGGGTATCATGTTAGTGAGGCTTGGGTATTTGGGGAGAAAATTCCTTAAAAGGGAATTAAATTTTTGTTTCATTTGCCACTGTGTGTGCCTTTTTCTAGAGGAATGTGGCCTAAAGATAGCATATCTCCTGTCCACTGGTGTCATCAAAATAAAAGTTGTTGCTGTTAAGAAAAGAAGTGAAGAGATATACTGCATTTCTCTAGGTGAAATGTGTTCAAGTTAAAGACTTTGATTTCCTTAGGCAGATTAATGGTTGTTTTCTCTGACTTAAAATGAGGTGGGCTAATAACACTTTCCCTTAAATTTCTAAATATCAAAAAGCACACAAAAATTGGTCTCCTAGCCCTGTAAGAGTGAGAACTCTCAGAAGAGAAAGTATTCAAACTTAATTCTGATTTTATGGTTTAATTTTCTGAAGTTAGTTCCTTTAAAAATCTCTGCAAAGGGATGTCTCGTAAGTGGCAAAAATATTTTTAAGTGATTTGCGGAGACTGAATAAATAATTGGATCACTAAACGTTTTCAAAAGAGACAAAAATTTTGCCTTCAGAAATGGGTTTGCCTTTAAGGAAAATTGTTCTTATGGGCTGAAAATTAATTATGGGGGTTGTTAAGAGACAAGGGAATGTCTTTAAAAAACAACTATAAAGGAGGACAAGTACTAGGGTGGGAGTACATGCAGGCACTTTTGCCTTAGTGGTTATGGTTGAAAGATACGTCTGACCAGATAATCAACTAGTAAGTTTAAAGTAGAAACGGTTTGTGACACTTTTAGTAAAAAGGTTTTCTTACTAATATCAAGTTTTTGAGTTTTAAATAAGTTGATTCTTAATTTTTCTGCGCTCTTTGGAGGAAAGGTGGAAATCAATTCACTTTACCCATTTTAATTTTCATCTAGAAAATAAATGTTTACAAATTCATAAATTAAGTTTTTTTCACTGCTAGAGAAATCTTTAACTTGTTATTTAGTGCTCAGTATTTCAAGGTGACTTTCCTAAAGACAGTGGTATATGACTATCCTTTGGAAGAGTTGTAGGTTTCCAGAACACTTTATTTTCTAACCCAAAGTAGAAAGATGAAATTTTACTCCAGTGGTTTCCCAGATGGAGAACTTTTGAGTAAAGAGGGGGAAGAATTGTAATTCCCATCACTAATTTATTCAGAGTATAGTTAGCTGTTTCAAATGTAAAGTTTTAATGGCATAGATTTTGCTGGAACAAGAGCAAAACGTTCTTTTTTGTAATTATGTTTTAGAGACAAAATACATGACATTACCATTGGAAGAATCTTGATTCAAAGGTCCAGAGCGTCTAATCTTTTAAAATTACCTTAATATATGTCATTTGAATCTTATTTTATGTGTTTGGGTACTTTTAAGGCTTATTTTTTGAGCTTATTTATTCTATAATGTGTAACAGCCAGTTGACAAAGATACCATTGAGATTGGCTAGTGAGTAATTTTAAAACATTAAAATTTTAGTTAAGTGAAAAGAGGGAGACCTAAGTGCTATTTGTAGAAATCTAAGGGTTTTTGTGTTGATGAGATATGTATCGGTTGTACCTGTGTTGATTTTCGTGTGTGGGGGTGGTGGTAGTGTTGGTGATGTTATTAGAATAAATGTATGAAGCAAAGGCGTTTGAAGAACAGACATTTTGCCAGCTGTTAGAATTTAAATTCAGTCTTGTTCGCTCCCCATCCTCTTAAAAGATTCTTAAAATGTGGCTAATGCCTTCCAGAAAGTGCAGCTTAGATTTTGGGATGGGAGTGTTTGGGAGAGAAAAGAGGAGGAGGAAAAAAGCAGCAGGGGAGACTGGAAAAATCAGACGAGTTAGTCCTGGGTTGGAAATTCCAGACGGGGAGAAAAAAAGAGAGAGAGAGAGAGAGAGAGAGGAAGAGAGAGAGAGAGAGAGAGAGAGAGAGAGAGAGAGAGAGGGGGGGGGGGGGGGGGGGGGGGAGAGGGAGAGAGACAGAGAGAGAGAGAGACACACACAGAGAGAGAGTGAGAGAGACACAGAGAGAGAGATGGGGGTTGGGGTGGATTGCCCGCTTCCCTTTTAAAGAGGAGCGGCTGGAGGCGCACAGCGACCCACGGGAGAGGGGTTCGCAGACATCAGGTTTGGAAGACGGGTGATAGATTCAGCCCAGGGCAAGGCGATTTTTGCTTTCGGAGTTGCCTGCCTTCCCTTAGCTTTTTCAAAAAACAGAGAAAGTCGCGGCGGCGCTGGAGGCGCTTCCTGGAGAGCCCGCGCCGGCCCCGCTGCCCTTCCCCGCCCGCCGCAGACCAAGCCCAGCCCCGGCCTCGCAATCTCTGCCCGCTCCGCGCAGGGGCCCTCGCCTGCCTTTGAACCAGCCCCTGCCCGGGAACATCCGCAGGCCTGGGTCTCCGACGAGTGCTTCCTTTCCCAGGGTCCCGAGACCCCTGGCTGCGGCACGCCGGCCCACAGCCTCGCCTTCGTCCTGGGAGCCCCCAGATCCCAAACCTCGCCGCGGCTTCCCCAGCCTTCCCCACTGGGAGAGGTCCCAGGCCCCGCGGTGCAGACCTTCCAGCGCTCTCTCAAGCCCTTTACATTCTAAGGCAAAAGCTAAAGGCTGGAGGGTGATTGTGGAGTGAAGAGTCAGGGGAGGGAGGAAAAGAGCAGGTCAGGGGAAAGTAAGAGGATGGAGAGGTGGAGAGAAAATGGAAGTGCATGTTAACTGTTGCCCTCTCCTAGGAGCTGAGGCCCCTTGGCCATGCGGCATAGAACCTTGGAGAGTTAACAGCATCGCATAATCTGTAATCTTCAGTAGATGGGCTGTGTGTCCCCATGTCCCAAAGGCTGACTGAAACAATA
The DNA here is from genome assembly GCF_000442215.2 of Lipotes vexillifer. NCBI lineage: Eukaryota > Metazoa > Chordata > Mammalia > Artiodactyla > Lipotidae > Lipotes > Lipotes vexillifer. The sequence continues at coordinate 1,852,976 of NW_006791954.1, read as the reverse complement.
ACAAAGGGAGTAATAGTAACCAGAGGTTCTATGATGGGTTTTACTTATGTTGTAAAAGATTGACAACAGGTCTTCCATTGGGCCACTGGTGAGGCTTTGAAGATCTTTCTCAGGGTCTCAGCCAGTGTTTGACTCTATGTTAATGTCAAATTTGCATAATACCATTTCCACCTGGGCCCAGTCCACACCTTTTTAAATGTCTGTCAAAACAAATAAGAAAAGGTCTCTCTTCAAAAAACGTGGAATCAAAATGTATGCTTTTTTGGTTATTGATAAAAGTTTGATTTAGCTAGAAAATGATCAACCAGGAGAGTGCCTGTGACAACACAAACCATTTCAAGGGCGCATCACCAGCAGGGAGATGTCCAGTCCCCAGTTTGTTAACTGCATTCTAGTAGAAGAACTTGAGTTTGTTCAAAGGGGGCTCTGTACTTTTTAGTGGGTCCAAGGGGTCATCCTAGTATTGAACAAGCAGAGCCAGCTTTGTAAGACCTGCTTCTCCTTTGCAGCCAGTAGGTTTGCAATAAATAGTCATGGAATGAAGGAACAACAGGCTGGAACAAGCTTTCACCCTAAACGCAGACTGCTGACATAAAACGTGTGTTGATTATGGGTAAATCACAGGAGAAAAGTAGGTCCGGACCTCATCATTTTAATATAGTTGGAGAAAACCTGATTGCGAAACACTGAAATGTAACTGTATACAAAACAAACACCACCAGAAATGCAGTCCTAGTGCAGAAGTCCAGGCTTCCAGGATTTGCTGTTCTGGTCGCGTGGCAGAGAGCAGAGAGCATGGCGAGCCCACCAGTAAACTGCTTTTGTGTGAAATACAGAGCAAGCAGCTGGATGAGTAAAAGAATTTTTGACTGGATTGTCCAGATATTTTCAACACCCCTAGGACAAGTCTGATTATTAGACAAGTGGCATTTTGGTGGCTAAAGGTGTATAAGTGGACCCATCAGGATGGGTGGGAATTTTGGCCATAGTTTAGGGGGGAGGTTGTGGAAACAGGAGAAGTGGAGGATCTCTCTTCATTTTCTCTTTCCCGC